>NC_133124.1:34225334-34568834 GCF_048418815.1 Hemitrygon akajei | reverse complement strand
CTGGTCGAAATATATGGAGCATTGGCATAGGAGCAGATATACCATGTAAAGCTGTAGCACCTGATAACATGCCTGCTGAAGGACTGTGCAGCCCAGTTATCTGAGGTACTAACATCTTCAACATCTCTCTGCAACAATCCACAGTCCCTGCAGGCTTCAAAGTGGCCACCAGCATCCAAGAAATAATCTGCCTCAGTGACTACTGGCAAGTGGCACTGACCTCAATAGCAATGAAGTGTTTTGAGCAGCTGGTTATAGATTGCATTAAATCCTATCTTTCTGCCACACTGGAGCCTTTCCAATTCGCTTATTACTCAAATCGGTCCACTGACGATGCCATTCCACTCCGTCCTGCCCCACCTGGAAAATGGTGCCTCACGTGCCTCAGTGATCATCACACAGAAGCTGGTGGGTAAATCGTCCTCGTTGGATCTCAACACCTCCTTCTGTAACCGGATCTGGACTTCCCGACAGCCAGCACTAGCCAGCATTTCCCTTGTTTTAGCACGGTCAGCACCACCGTCCACAGGGCTGCATGCTCAGCCTGCTGCTGCTTGCGATGCTGACAGAGTGACTGCTCTGCTAGATCCAGTTTGAACTGAACCATCAAGTTTGCTGATGACACGTTTGGTTCCCATCGACGATGATGATGAGACAGCGTACAGAGAGAAGGTAGAGGTAGAATGGTGACAGCACTACAACCCGAGTCTCCGTATGGACAAGACCAAAGAGATGATTGTGGATTTTAGGACGGTGCAGGCTACACTCCTCACTGAACATAAATGGTTAGGAGCACCAAGTTTCTGGGACTGCACATGATGGGCGATTATACCTGGTTCCTCAACACCATCTTTTTGCACAAGAAGGCAGAGCAGCATCTTCACTTCCTGAGGAGATTGAGCTGAGACAGCCTCCCACCTTCCCCCAACCCATTCTAACCAATTTCATAGGAGTAACATCGAGAGTACCCAGAGCAGCTGCTGCACCACCTTCTGGTACGGAAATAACAAGGCACCTGACCACAGAACCCCACCAAGGATTCTGAGGACTGCTGAGAGGATTATCGGGGTCACTCTTCCACCCATTAGAGATATTTGTCCAGAGTGCTGTATATGCACTTGACATTATTACTGCTCCCTCACATCCATCCAACAGTCACTTTGACCCCTCCCCCCCCCCACCCCCAACTATCAGGCAGGACATAACATGACGTTAGGCTGATACTGTTAGGATGGAAAACAGCTTCTTCCCCCAGGCTGTAAGACTAATGAATTCACTGCCATCACCCTAGACTCATTATATATTAAGTACCTGTTGTGTAATACTCCTTGCTTCAGTAGTCAAGGTATTAAATGACACAATACTAACTGTGCCACAGCTGCACCTTATTATTTGTTAAATTATTTGTGGTAATATTACTATATGTGCTGTATGTGAGTTATTTGTACAGTGCTAGAGGAACATTGCTTCATTTGATGGTATAAATGCTCATGGCTGAATGACAATAAACTGAACTTGAACAGTCCCACTAATTTGACGCAACTGACATTGAAATGGGAAATCCAAATCAAGCTGAAGAGAAAACTGCAAACATTTTTCCTTACATTCCTCATGTTTACAGGTTAATTGTCTCAGTTCCTGGACCGGGTCAGTGTAAAGAGACATGAAAGCACTAAATACAAAGCATCCGAAGTATGTGGGAATAGTGGCTGTATGGTGCGCTATTGAATATTTTACCCGGTTAAGAAGCTAACTTTCCAGTGTCTCCAGATAGAAACTTGTTCAGTTTACACACAATGTATTTCAAGTAATCAAAACCATAAGTTTCAGTCATTCTATATTGAACATGCTAGACAAAATACACTTGCAAAACTGCAAAAAAAAAATCATCTGCTGGAGGAGATCAACAAGTTGAGCACCATCTGTGGGTGGGTTAGGAACAGTTGACATTTTGGGTCAAATCCTTGCATCAGGTTATCATCACCCTATGCTCTGTGCCTGTGTTGCTGCTTCAACTAGGCTTTTCGTTGCATGCATGTTCCTGTACATATGACAATCAACTCAACTGTGACTTTGGTTTTGACACAAAATGTTGACAACTCTTTTCACTGATCCTGTTTAACACACTAAGTTCCTCTGGAGATGATTTGTTACTCTAGATTCCAGCATCTGCAGTCTTGTGCATCTCCATATTGGTAATTAAATGTTTTTTAAATGTTTATTTCCAGTTATGCTTTTCCTGGAAATTAAACAACAGATTATATACATGCTCATGTTTTCATCTAACTAATAATGTAATGGATGTAGTATTTTAAAGGCTTGGCTCAGCCTCATCCTTTCTCAGCTCTGGTATGACAATATCTTGTTTAAGTGAGACTGGCAGATGGCATTGTTAAGAATAATTTAGTGCTGCAGCTCAAGTTGTCCTCATTAAATCATAAAGGGTCCTTATACCCGAGAGGAGCTAGCATCTTCTTATTCAGATTGAATCTGAGCCTGGATATAGGAAGGGAAATGAGCATTCTCTTACCTACTGAGCCACTCAAATCCTAGGATCTTATGCAATCCTGCAAGACATTTGAAGACATCTTGCTGATAAACTTAATACCTTGACTACTGAAGCATGATAATATGTAATTTACACTTGCATTTTGAATTGATTTAATATTCCCGCGGATAAAGTTATTTATACCGGCTATCTGAAAACTATTACCAATATCTCTGAATGCAAAAAGAGTTAATGTTTGCTGGGTTTGTGCTTAGAATAAACAGGATGCTATCTTCAGTGGGTAGTGAGAAATGGGTACCACTTGTAATTTTGTTTTTCCAAAAACAGAAACCATATTGCGAGAGTTCAGTGTCTGCATCAGTTTTGGATGAGTCTCAAGTGAGACCCATTTTGTAAGTCCTGGATAAATTGTTCTCTATTTAAAGGAGCATTTGTATGCCTGATCATATCTTGGTCCTCTATAGAGCAAAGCTCACTTTCTATCTTTTGGTTCCATCCCATTTCCTTAACCCACCTGGACAAAGAAGACACGTATGTTCAAATGCTGTTCATTTGACAGCAGTTCAAATGAACTGCATTTGAATTTTGCAATTTCAGTTCAGCATTCAACACAATCATCCCTCAGAAACTGACTGGAAAGCCGAGCCTACTGGGCCTGAACACCTCCCTCTGCATCTGGATACTAGGCTTTCTGACTGGGGGGCCTCAGTCAGTCCTCAGCTGGACCGGGAGCAGCATCTCCAATACCATCACACTGAGCACAGGGGCCGCCCAGGGCTGTGTGCTCAGTCCACTGCTGTTCACTCTGCTGACCCACGCAGTGCTGCAACACACAGCTCGAACCACATCATCAAGTTTGCCGATGACACGACCGTGGCGGGTCTCATCGGCAAGAACGACGAGTCAGCATACAGAGAGGAGGTGCAGCGGCTAACGGACTGGTGCAGAGCCAACAACCTGTCTCTGAATGGAACAAAACAGGGCACGGAGCGACCACTCTCCACTGAACATCAATAGCTCCTCGGTAGAGATCATTAAGAGCACCAAATTTCTTGGTGTTCACCTGGCAGAGAAACTCACCTGGTCCCTCAACACCAGCTCCATCGTAAAGAAAGCCCAGCAGCATCTCTTCTTTCTGCGAAGGCTGAGGAAAGTCCACCTCCCACCCCCAATCCTAATCACATTCTACAGAGGTTATATTGAGAGCATCCTGAGCAGCTGCATCACTGCCTGGTTCGGAAGTTCCACCATCTCGGATCTCAAGACCCTGCAGTGGATAGCGAAGTCAGCTTAGAAGATCATCGGGGTCTCTCTTCCCACCATTACGGACATTTACACGACACGCTACATCCGCAAAGCGGACAGCATTATGAAGGACCCCACGCACCCCTCATACAAACTCTTCTCCCTCCTGCCATCTGGGAAAAGGCACCAAAGCATTCGGGCTCTCACGACCAGACTATGTAACAGTTTCTTCCTCCAAGCTATCAGACTCCTCAATACCCAGAGTCTGGACTGACACCAACCTACTGCCCTCTACTGTGCCTATTGTCTTGTTTATTATTTATTGTAATGCCTGCACTATTTTGTGCACTTTATGCAGTCCTGGGTAGTTTGTAGTCTAGTGTAGTCTTTGTGTTGTTTTACGTAGTTCAGTGTAGTTTTTGTATTGTTTCATGTAGCACCATGGTCCTGAAAAACATAGTCTCGTTTTTATTGTGTACTGTACCAGCAGTTATGGTCAAAATGACAATAAAAAGTGCCTTGACTTGGTTTCTATCCAGTTTTCCTGCCTGTGCTTGTCAAGTGTACCAGGCCAAATTTTTAACTATTTTTAAAAATTAAAGAAAACAGTGATTCAAATAACTCTACCCTCAAAGGATGAGAGCAGGGAAATGCAGCCTCAGGTATTCAGTTTCAGGAGTTTGTGATATCTTGCATCTGTAATGTAAATAGGGAAAAAGCCTCAAATGCAGGAAATCTGAAACACAAAAATGAAACCTAAAAATGTACAGCAGATCAATATCTGTAAGGAACAAACTGCAGGTTACCGTTCCTGAACAATGAAAATTGCACACCAAAATGTGTCCTACTCTGTCTCTCCTTGTTACAAATGCAGATTTGCTCCCTTTACACTTTCATTTTTATATCTCTCATCTGATTACTATAATGATGCCAAACCATCAACTTCCTTCAGAATTGCAAAATCTTCCACAAATTATGTCCTAATTAAATCCAACTACAATCAACAGAAGTATCCAGTAGTCCGAGTGGTAAATGAAATAAATAGAGGAAATGGGAAGAGGGGAGAAATTACCAGAAGTTAGAGAAATTGACATTCACACTGTCAGGTTGGAGGTTACCCAAACAGAATATGAAGTGTTGCTCCCTCAACCTGAGAATGGACTCACCATAACAGTAAAAGGTGACATGGACCAACGTATCGGAATGGGAATGGGAAGTAGAGTTAAAATGAATGGCCACCAGTCTTGTTGAAGAAACTTGGCCGAAATGTCAACTGTTGATTCTTCTTCATAGATGCTCCAGTGTTTAATGGTCAGGAGCAATTCTGCAGATGCTTGAAGAAAAAAACAACACTGGAAAGGAAGAGGGAAGATGACAGAATAAATGGTGGGGGGGTGCGGAAAGAAGGGAAGGAGGATATATAGGTGATAGGTGAAGCCAAAGGGTAGGAAAGGTAAAAGGCTGGAGAGGAAGAAATCTGATTGGTGAGGAGAGTGGACTAAAGGAGAAACTGGCTTAACTCTTCTCACCTGCCTATCACATCCCCCCGTGTGCCCTCCTCCTTCCCCTTCTCCTGTGGTCCACTCAAATCTTCTATCAGGTTCATTCCTCTTAGCTTCAGCTTATCACTTTCTAGCTATCCTCCCTCCCTTACCCCCACTGTTTTATTCTATCATCTTCCCACATCCTGAAAAAGGATTTTGGCCTGAAATGTCGACTGTTTATTCCTCTCCATAGATACTGCCTGACCTGCTATGTTCTACCAGTATTTTATGCGCTTAGCTGAGAGTTTCCCACAACCACTAAAAGTGAAAGTGACCCTTGATGGATTCAAAGGTTCAAAGGTCCATTTATTATTAAAGTATACTAATTGAAATCCTTCTTCTCCGGGTAACCATGAAGCCAAGAAAGAAAAGGAAGGCAGCACAGTCATCATCCCCCAAATCCCCTCTCGCAGCACAAAAAAAATGAACAAAAACAGAACAGGGACATCAACCCCCAAATCTCTCCCTGACACAAAAAAATGAACAAAAAACAGACACATTGAGAGATTTTTGACCTAACCATCCTAGAACATTCATTTATTTATGCCTTCACACAATCAGGAGATTAATATTTTATATTGTCAGATAAACTAATAAAACACTAATTCAACGAACTGAGCAAAGTGTGCAGTTCATCTACTTTTAATGGCATAGCAGAGGCAAAATGCTGCCAGGACACCTGGAGAATGTGCAGTTCTCCTGAACTTTTGTATCTGTAATTACTTACAAACACCTGGTCAAGGAGACAAGATCGCAATTTAAAACTTCATACAATTCTGAAATCCAAACATTCCATGACAGTCATGTTGACATATTTATGCACACAAGCACATTACATGTTATAAATCCATATTATACCTGGATCACTGAATATATTAGGAATGGTCTTATTGTTTGTTTTCATAAATAACTTCATTGTCCACTTATTCATCCATTAAATGCAAATATCATAATTGTATTCACAGGAAAACTATATTGGTTATTATAGTTTACATATTTTATATATCATACACTGTAATATTCAATATGCATTTTGAAGTAATTACAATGCTAGTAGGCACATTTTCAGTTGAAAGAGCACTATTATATGAGAAATTATGTCACTAATTCATATAATTTCTCTCAGGTTACTTTTGATATATTTTCTTTTTTTTATTATTATTTATAGAATTGCAGTAGAAAAATCAGAGACAGCTGGCCCAATCCCTCCGGGTCAGTCGCACTGACTAAAACAATCGTGATGTTATCACATCTGTCAATGCCCCTCTTGCTGCCGCTGAACAGGATCCAAATGTCAAAACCATGGGAGTCCACAGCTGTAGACAAGGCACAGACAGCAATTCCCCTGGGAACTGAGCAGCCCAGCCACTCTCCATCAAACATTCAATTAGGCTTCATTTGTATTTCTCAGATACACTTGTTTATTCGAAAACTGTTAATTGGGGGACCACTTTGTCAAGCACCTCCACTCCATCTGCCAAAAGCAGAATTAACCATTTTAATTCCTATCCCCATTCCTATTCTGAAATCAATCCATGGCCTCCTCTTTTGCTGTGATCAGGGTCGAGAAGCAACACTTCATATCCATCAAGGTAGACTCCAACCTGGTGGCATGAACATCGATTTCTCCTTCCAGTACTTTTTCCCTCCCCCTTTCCTCTTCTATTCCCCACTCTGGCCTCTCATCTCTTCTCCTCATCTTCCTATCATCTCCTCCCAAATTCATTTCCATAGATGCTGCCTGACCGGCTGAGTTCCTCCAGCATTTTGTGTGTGTTGCTCTGGATTTCCAGCATCTGCAGAATCTATTGTGGTTACCTTTAGTAGAATCTTCCACTTGTGATATCAACATTACTATTATTTAAGGCTTTTTAAGCTATTACTTATTTGTCAGTAATCATCTTCACAGATCCAATTTTCAATCCCTGAAATAACTTGGGGACTGCTGCCATGATCCAGATTAATTATATATCATAATATGATGACAAATGAGTATAGACGCATATAGCTACTATTTGTAAATTGAATTTACTAAAAATCCAAAAATGCTGAACAACTCCTGAATACTGGATGCACCTTTTAAAACTATAAGTCACTGGACAGATACATTTATACAGTTATAGAGTCCAATAATTAAACTGTTGACATAACCTTACCAGACAAGTTCTAAAATATTCAAATACAACTTAAGATTCAATGGCATTGGTATATTATTGTCACCATGAACCAAAATACAATGAAAAGCTTGTCTTGCATACTGCTCATACAGATTAAATCATTATACAATGCAATAGGGATAATAATTATTAAAAGCTACTGGGGAAAAAAAAAGTAGGGAAGGTAAATGATAAAGTGCAAGATCACAACCTGTAAATTCAGAGACAAAAAGTCTATCTTATAGAGGAGGTCCATTTAAAAGTCTGATAACAATGGGATAGAAGGTGTCCTTGAGCCTGAAAGTATTCAAGCTTTTTTTTAATCTTTTGCCCATTGAGAAAGGGGAGAAAAGAATCCTTGGGGTGGTTAGGGTCTATGATTATGCTAGTTACTTTACTAAGACAGCAGAGAATTGAATTGAATTGAATTTCAGTTTATTGTCATTTAGAAACCACAAATGCAATGCAGTTAAAAAATGAGACAACGCCCCTCCAGAATGATACCACAAAAGCACACGACAAAACAGACTACACTAGGAAATCCACATAACGTTTGGCAATCCCCAAATCCAGAGTCCGGAGAGGCTGCTGTGTATTAATATCGTGCTACCATCTTAGCGCATTCCCCGGAAAGGAGCTCCAAACCCACCAGACAAAATAAGACTACCCAGACAAACCAAGTCAGGAGACCAACTCTACCACCCAACAAACCAAAAACTAAAGCTACAAGACATACACAAAACCAGATAGTTACAACATATAGTTACAATAGTGCAAACAATACCATAATTGATTTTAAAAAAGACCATGGGCACAGTAAAAATAGTCCAAAGATGTTAAAAGACTATAAGTTTGAAAGAAACCACCACACAGTTTCCACAAGTCCTCAGGGTCCTGACAGACTCGTCATCCCACGCAGGCGGCAGAAGGGAATACCCCCACTATGGACTTCCAAGGCGCCGCCGGACCCAGCCTCGCAGATGCAGCATACAACGAAAGCGCCCCAATCGCAGTGGACTCCGAGTCCGTCGAACCTCCAAGCCTCCGCCCATCCCCTCTGGCACAGCCTCTCCGAGCACCATCCTCTGCCGAGCGCACTCTGACGCCCCCGCCACCGGGCACCAGCAACGCGACCCCGAGGACTGGGGGCCTGTTCTTCTCAGCAGAGACCTGGGCCTCACAACATCAGCAGCAACCAAGAAGGCCTTCCTGGAAATTTCCAGATGTTCCTCTGTGCTCCTACGTCCTTTTTACATCAGATTAGGATTGTGCACGGCACCCCGCTTAACAAATAACATATCAACTCCAGAGAGGCCGCTGCAAACTGCGTTGCACTGCCATCTTTGATTAGCCCTTAAAGGGGAAACTGGTCCCCGTGTTTACTTATTTTTATTGAGATACAGCACAGAATAAGCCCTTACAGCTACACCACCCACAATCCCGATTTTATCCTAGCCTAATCATGGGTCAATTTACAATGACCAATTAACCTACCAACTGGTACGTCTTTGGACTGTGGGAGGAAACCGTAGCACCTGGAGGAAACCCACGTGATCAGCTGTGTCCACAACTCATTGCAGTTTCTTGCAGTCATGTTCAGAGCAGATGCATTACCAAGCCATTATGCATCCAGAAAGAATGCTTTCTATGGTGCATTGATAAAAATTACTAGGGGTTGATGGGAACATGCCAAATTTCTTTAGCCTCCTGGGGAAGTTGGTTAACTTTCTTGGCTGCGAATTCAACACGTTTGGACCATCATAACTCGTTGTTCCTCAGCACGCCTTGTGGTGCATCAGGCGGCATTTTTTTGCTGTTTCCTTAGCATTTGTTTTTTTTTACAAGGCCAAGTTGCAAGCTCAACGCTCAACCCAGCATAGATGAAAAGCACGCAAGAGCCTGGCCAGATTTGAACCCAGGACTATTCGCCTCGAAGGAGGGTGCTGACACCACTACACCACCAGCTGGCTAAGGTCAACCACAACAGGTTATTAAAAACTTTAACAATTGAATTAGCTGTCTCTAGGTGCACATAAACAGGGCGCAGAATCTAGCAAAACATCCTTGCAATTATAACCATATAACAATTACAGCATGGCAACAGGCCATCTTGGCCCTTCTAGTCCGTGTCGAATGCTTCCTCTCACCTAGTCCCACCTACCTGCACTCAGCCCATAACCCTCCATTCCTTTCCTGTTCATATACCTATCCAATTTTTTTAAAAATGACAAAATCGAACCTGCCTCTACCACTTCTACTGAAAGCTTGTTCCACACAGCTACCACTCTCTGAATAAAGAAGTTCCCCCTCATGTTACCCTTAAACTTTTGCCCCTTAACTCTCAACTAATGTCCTCTTGCTTGAATCTGCCCTACTCTCAATGGAAAAAGCCTATCCACGTCAACTCTATCTACTCCCTCATAATTTTAAATACCTCTATCAAGTTCCCCCTCAACCTTCTACGCTCCAAAGAATAAAAACCTAATTTGTTCAACCTTTCTCTGTAACTTAGGTGCTGAAACCCAGGTAACATTCTAGTAAATCTCCTCTGTACTCTCTCTATTTTGTTGACATCTTTCCTATAATTCGGTGACCAGAACTGTACACAATACTCCAAATTCGGCCTTACCAATGCCTTGTACAATTTTAACATTACATCCCAACTCCTATACTCAATGCTCTGATTTATAAAGGCCAGCACACCAAAAGCTTTCTTCACCACCTTATCCACATGAGATTCCACCTTCAGGGAACTATGCACCATTATTCCTAGATCACTCTATTCTACTGCATTCCTCAATGCCCTACCATTTACCATGCATGTCCTATTTTGATTAGTCCTACCAAAATGTAGCACCTCACACTTATCAGCATTAAACTCCATCTGCCATCTTTTAGCCCACTCTTATAACTGGCCTAAATCTCTCTGCAAGCTTTGAAAACTTACTTCATTATCCACAACGCCACCTATCTTAGTATCATCTGCATACTTACTAATCCAATTTACCACCCCATCATCCAGATCATTAATGTATATGACAAACAACATTGGACCCAGTACAGATCCTTGAGGCACACCACTAGTCACCAGCCTCCAACCTGACCAACAGTTATCCACCACTACTCTCTGGCATCTCCCATCCAGCCACTGTTGAATCAATTTTACTACTTCAATATTAATACCTAACGATTGAACCTTCCTAACTAACCTTCCGTGTGGAACCTTGTCAATTTATTGTCAATTTCACTCAGTAGCAAAATATCATCTTTCCAGGAAGTGATTAATGTGCTCTAAATAAACTAACACTGCCTTTCACTAACAAGAATCTGCCTTGAATTCAGACAAGATCCCCTCAGCAGGTTCCAATAAAGCTGGAAGAGCTCTTTAAAAAAAAAAATCAAAAATAGATATTTTATCTTTAGGGTGGTAATTCTAATGTAAAAAAATTAGAATATCAACATTTGGAGGTTTGCAGCTCAGTTTTTATTTACAATTATAATTTTATACATGCACCCTGTAAAGAGGATTTTTAAAAGGCAAGTGCCTTTCATGGTCCTTTGGGCAAGATCTACCTTCAACAAATTACCCTATTATGGCAGAATCAGAATAATGTTTATTAACACAGACATGTTGTGGTGAACTACATATACCTGTCTGGACTGTTCCTGTGGCTCCTCCCACAGACCCCTGTATAAAGGCAATTGAGGCCTGATGCCCGGCCTCTTCTCCAGGATGTAGTGTTGTTCATTCTTCCAGTCAATAAAAGCCGATACCTCACTTCTTATGTCTCAGAGTGAGTTATTGATGGTGCATCACATGTCATGAAATTTGTTGTACAGTAGTGCTGTAAGTTACAGTAAGAAAAATAATATTAAATAATGGAAAAAGGGAGCAAAAATAGTGAGGCTGTGTTCACTGTTCCAAAATCTTATGGAGGGAAGATACTCAGGTTCCTGTCCTCCTCCCTGATGATAGTAATCAGAAGAGGATCACCTTTCGAAGATGTCCTTGATAGTGGGGAGGCTAGTGCCCATGTTAAAGCCGACTGAATTTACAACAGCTTTCTTGGATCTTGTGCGTTTCCCCTCGATACCAGACAGTGATGCAACCAGTCGGAAAGCTCTCCACAGAAGAACTGCAGAGACTTGTGAGAGGCTTTATTGGCAGAGTTTTCAGCAATACTTTATGATAAGGAACACCAATTTTTATTTTGACCCAGGAACCACAAAATGGCAGAGTCCCATTAGTTAACAAGATTTGACTTTGTTCCCATTCCGGAGAAATCGGTTCTCCCCAATGATTTGGGTAGTAACACAGAGATAAATAAGTCATGTACTGTACATAATTTTGTTGTATTTATAGCAGATTTCATGGTGCCCTGGAGAACTGAGGCACTTTGGTAACATAGTCCAGTTTATTAGTTAATTAGTTAGTGGCATGTTCCTTGTGTGAGTTGTGGGAACTTGGGAGATCGCCAGTCTCCCTCATAACTACATCTGCATAAAATGCACCGAGCCGTAGCTCCTTAGAGACCATATTAAGGGACTGGAGCAGCAACTGGATGACCTTCAGCACGTATGGGAGCATGAAGGGGTAGAAGATAGAAGCCACAGGGAGGTGGTCACCCCTATGTTGCAGGAGGCAGATATCTGGGTGACTGTCAGGAGACTTTCTTTAGCCAGTGGTGAATCTGTGGAATTCTTTGCAAAAGGCAGCTGCGGAGACCAAGTCTTTATGTATTTTTAAGGCAGATAGATTCTTGATTGGTCAGGACATGAAGGGATATGGCGAAAAGGCAGGAGATTGGGGCTGAGAGGAAAATTGGATCAGCCAAGATGAAATGGTGGATCAGACTCGATGGGCCAATGGCCTAATTCTACTCCTATGTCTTATGGTCTCATGGAATAGGAAAGGGAATAGGCTGCCAGTGCAGAGTACCTGTAGCTGTTCCCCTCAATAATGTCTACTGCTTTGGATACCACTGGGGGAGGACTACCTACCAGGGAGTAGCCACATGAGCAGACGTCTCACACTGAGTCTAGATCTGTGACTCAGAAAGGAAGGTGGGGGACAAGAGGCAAGCTGTAGTGATTAGGGAAATTATTTGGTGTGGGAATAGAGAGAGGTTCTTTGAACAAGAACTAGATTCCCAGAGGGTTTGTTGCCTCCCAAGTGCCAGGTTTAGGGACATCAAGTCCACAGCATTTTTTTGAAGGGAGGGTGAGTAGCCAGGCGTTGTGGCCCACATTGGCACCAATGACATGGATAGGATCCTGTCGGGGATTTAAGTGCTAGTTTAAAGGACAAGAGCTCCAGGGTTGTCATCTCAGGACTGTTACCCATACCACCTGCTAATGAGGTCAGAAATAGGAACATCATGCAGTTTAACACGTGACTAAGGGAATGAGTGGTTTTTCAGCCTCACAAACCTTGTTTTTTAATTTTTAGTAAATTGTTGACAGGATTTGTAATTTTTCTTTTGATTTGAAATGCACAATGTTTTGTAGATTAGCTCAAAAAATCCTACTTCAATACATCTTAAATTTAGAAAATCACACCTTAAAATGTGAAAACAGTTGTGGGGGTTGAATACATTTTCAAGACACTGTATCCTTATAAGCCCTTAGGATTCTCCTTCAGCTTGTCTGCTGGAGCAACCTTGTGTCTTCTTTTAGCCCTCCTGATTTCCTTTTTGTGTTCTCTTGCATTTTTTTATACTCAAGTTCGTCATTTGTTCCTGTTTGCCCATACTTGCAATGCACCTCCTTCTTTTTCTTAACCACGGCTTCAATATCACTCAAAAACCAAGGTTCCTTAAATATGTTATCCTTACCTTTTATTCTGACAAAATACAAACTTTGCACTCACAAAATTTCGCTTTTGAAGGCCTCTTTCTTACCAAGTACCCCTTTGCCAGAAAACAACCTGTCTTAATCCACACGAGTCAGATCCTTTCTGATGCCATCAAAATTGGCCTTTCTCTAATTGAGAATCTCAACTTGCAGACCAGACCTACCCTTTTCCATAATTATCTTGAAACTAAAGGCTTTATGATCACTAGATGTTAATTGCTCCCCTACACAAACTTTTGTCTCATTCCCTAACACCAATAAGAGATCTAGTAATGCACTCTCTCAAGCTGGGACTTCCATGAACAGATTTGACACAATCTTTACCATCCAGCCTTTTTACAGTTTGGGAGCCCCAGACAATACTGTATGTGGAAAGTTAAAATCACCTACTATTACAACCTTATGTTTCTTGCAACAGTCTGATATTTCTCCACAAATTTGCTCCCTTAAATCATGCAGACTTTTGGGTGGTCTATAATATAATCCCATTAACATGGTCATACCTTTCTTAATTTTCAGTTCAACCTATTGTTATGACCCCAGCCCCCTCCTTTGTGAGAATCGCAAGAGCCCTAGTCAAGGGGGGGTCAAATGACCCAAGAGGGGGAGAGACGTGCTGAATAGACACAGGAAAATGGGAGAGAGAGGGAGACGTGCGGAAGACCACGTTCCCCCGGGAAGCAGAATAAAGTGACTCTGACTATTGTCTCATGAAGACCACGTGTAAAGCCCTCGGGCAACGTGGGCTGGTTGAGAGAGAGATTGACACCGGCGATCCCGTGAGGAAGATAAAAGGTGGGCTGCCGAGGCGGGGCCAGAGACGCACCAGAAGACAGCGTTTTGATAGCGACAGCCGGTGGTGGGGTCCATGTGCGTCTTTTCCTTGCCTGGGATTGGCGACCCCACAACGGAAGAACGGCTTAGCTACAGGGGAGGCCACAGATGAGCGTTCATTCCCCCAACGAGGCTCCGACAAACCGAACTCCTCCAGGTTGGAAAACCGGTCGGGTAACTCTTTCATCCCATCTCTCTCTCTCTTTCTAACAAAAGTGCACCAACGCGACACCACAACGACGGCAGCTGGTGGAACTGCAGTGACCATAAAAGACTGTTAGATATCCAGTAAACAATATATATCTACATTACCCCTAGACAACGATAGAGCTTATTTCTGATTGATTATTACTATACCTGTGCTTTAGATTGAGTTGTGACGACATATATGATCTGAATGTTTTGTATTAACCATATGTTTGTGCCCCTTTATAAATAAAAACGTTTGAAAATAGTAGCATCAGGCTTCAGCGGACCTATCTATCTTTGCTGATAAGTCACCCGGTTACTGGGGAACGTAACACTATAAAGCCTCACTAAACAAGCTCTCCAGTCTGTCCTGACTGAGCATTGCTGTGGCATTTTCCCTGGCCAGTCATGTCACCCTTCTCCCTTTAATCTTGCTTGTTCTATCATACCAAGAAAACAACAGATCCCCAGAACATTGAGCTGCCAGTCATGCCCCTCCTGCAACCACTAATGGCTACGATGTCATAATTCCACATGCTAATCCATGCCCTAAACTCATCTGCTTTTCCTGTCATACTCCTTGCTGTGAAATATACACAGTTCAGAACATTAGTCCCACCACGTTTGACTATTTGATTGCTGATCTTGTATGTAGACTTAACATCTTGCTCCACAACCACTCCACTATCTGTTCTGGCTCTCTGGTTCCCACTGCCTCTCCCCCCAACAACTCTAGTTTAAACCACTCCAGGCAGCACTAGCAAACCTTCCCACTAGGTTATTAGACCCCATCCAGTTCAAGTGCAAACCATCCCTTTTGTACAGGCCCCACCTCCCCTGGAAGAGAGTCCAATGATCCAAAAATCTGAAGCCCACCCACCTGCACCAACACCTTACCCACAAAAACTGTATTAAACTGTATGAAATTCCTCACTAGTACATGGCATGGGTAGCTATCCTGAGATCACAACTCTGGGTTTCCTGTACTTTTAGTTAGCTCCTAACTCTCTGAATTTACTTTGGAGGACCTCGTCACCTATCTCAAGCAGACTATTATTGAGGTCTGGACCCTGTTACTGTGACACCAAAATCACTCAGTCAGCTCATTCTGAGTGAGCTGCAGAAGTTATTGACTGCAAGTGGAGATGAAGTTCATGACTCCACAGTCTTTAAGGCCTTGCACAAACAGGGTATTTTGGAAGAGTGGCAAGAAAGAAGCCCTGGCTAAAAAAAGGGGCATATCCTTGCAGCCCATGAAGACTTTGCTCAGAAGATAATGTAAAGATGTTGAAAAAGATCTTGTAGTCTGATGCGACTGAAATGAAACTTTTCGGCCTCAACACTAAGCGATACGTGTGATGTAAATCTAATACTGTGCATCAGCCAGGTAACACCATCCCTACTGTAAAGTATGGCAGAGGTAGCATAATACTATAGGGAAGCTTTTCAGCAGCAGGGTCTGGAAATCTGGTCAGGATTGATAGGGAGATGAATGCTGCTAAACACGGAGAGGTCTGGAAAAAAAAACCTGATAGCCTCTGCCAGAAAGCTTAAACTGGGAAGTTCATCATTCAGCAGGACAACAACCCAAAGCACACTGCCAGAGTAACCATGGAGTGGCTTCACATGAAGAAAACTGGTGTCCTTGAGTGGTCCAGTCAGAGTCCTGACCTTAACCCAATTGAACATCTTTGTCCACCGCTGCTCCCCAACTAACCTGGTGCAACTTGAGTAATTTTGCAAAGAGGAATAGGTAAATTTTGCTCCACTACTTTGTGCAAAGATATTAGAGACTTCTCCAAAAAGACCCTATGACTCTAATCACTACTGACTTCCTGTCAGTACGCACCCCCGAACTGATCACCAACCGACCACCTCTCTGTCCTGTCTCTCTACACCTCTTCAATAAGATCTCATTATGCTGTGATCACAACCACATTCTCCCTCATCCAAGCCTTGAACTCTCTTAGTATTCGGAAGCCACACAAACAGATTGTTGGCTGTGGCTCCTGCTCACTCTGCAGCCTCTCACAGGCTGAATAGCCGGCCAGCGGCAGGGCAAGAAATTGGAAGGTAAACAATAGACAGTGAACCTGCTGGTTCGATAGGATCGCCACATCTTCAGCTCCATCTCACCAGATTCCTTGCTCACTTTCTGCCTCCCCACAAACACCATCTCCCCATAGAAAATAAATCAGGAATGTCTTCCTGCATCCAGACTCTCTTAATGTACATTCTTTACTGTGGAGATAGCAAAATAGAAAATAATTCATAAAAGTTCATTAAAAAAATCCATTCCCATATCTCTTAAGTAGTTTCCTCTAGTATGCCTTGGCCATTGGCTCCCAGAAGATGTTTCAGTTCCCTCCCCCAGACAAGCTGTTTTTAGCCCTACACTTTCAACGGACCATCTGTTACACTGATGATAAGTATTTACTCCTGTGATCAATAGCATTTTAAAAATGTCTTCATTTGGGTTACATTGTGAATTGCATGCATTAGTTAAATCTACTTTTCTATTTTACAGTGTATTATTTATAACAAAAGGTTTCAAATTTGCAAGAGATTGCTGGCAACACTCCAACAGTGTCTGTTTACATACCAGTTAATGCAAATTTTAACGGAATAGAGTCACAGAACTCCACAGCACAGAAACAGGCTCTTCAGCCTACCTAGTCTGTGCCAGACCATTGATCTGCCTAGTCCCATCAACCTGCACCCAGACCATACCCCTCTATGCCCTTCTCATCCATGCCCAGATGCACTCACCCAGGTCACTTTAGTAAAGAGGATCCCACATCTCTAAACTTCCAAAATCAAATTCACTGTCCACTGTTTTATCTAAATGATGACACCAGGGTTTGAAACATTCCATCCCCCATCATCCAAACAGTGCCTTTCTAATTTGCCTTCAGGTGCCTTTTTTCAGTTGGTGGAAATAAGAAACTCTCAAGAGATTAAATAAACATGATACCAGTGGAGAGGGGGATGGGGGTGGATTTTTCTCAGAACATACATTACTGAAAAAAAGAGCAGTATTTCCAAACCTCCTTCTGCCTTGCTCCTCATGCCACACAAAAGGAACAAAACAGAATTATCCCAAAAAGCTGGCAGACATCCCACTGCTGAAATCATCTTTTCTGCATTGAATTAAAGACTTCAACTTACCCTTTCTGGGTCAAAATAATCTGCTGTTTTAGATGCAATTGCTACATTGTGTGCTTCCCCCCCGCCCCAGTCCCAAGTTCACACAAGTGAAATTCAGCAAGTATCATCTAAAGTAAAGTCAACGTTTCAGGCCTGGACCCTGCATCAAGACTGATGAAGGGTCTCAGCCCACAATATCAACTCCATAGATGCTCACTATTTGACCATCAAAACTTGGAGGAACCATCACAAATCCCCACAGCCCCCAGTGAGGCCAATGTGCAAGCAGTCTTCAGGAGGGTGATCCCTTGAAAAGCATCTGGCCCAGATGGGGTACCCAGCCAAGTACTAAAGAAATGTGGTCATCAACAGGCTGGAGTGCTCATGGCGATCTTTAACCTCTCGCTTTGGCAGTCTGTGTTACCCATCTGCTTCAATTATACCAGTGCCTATCATCTGGTGGCACTTACATCCATTTTAAGAAGTGGTGATGAAATATATCAACTCCTGCCTGAGAAGAGAATCCACTCCAATTTGCTTACCGGAGCAACAGGCCCACAGCAAATGCCATCTCATTGGCTCCCCACTTGACCCTGAAACATCTGAACAGCAAAGGTGCAAACATCAGGATGCTCTTTATCGACTACAGCTCAGCATTCAATACCATCATCTCCTCTACACTAATCATTAAGCTTCAAGACCCAGGCCTCAATACCTCCTTTTACAATTGATTCCTTGATGTCCTCACTTGTAGACCCCAGTCAGTTCAGATTGGCAACAACATCTTCTCCGTGATCTCCATCAGCACAGTGGCATCACAAGGTCATGTGCTTAGCCCCCCTGCTCTACCTGCTTTATATCTATGAAAGTGTAGCTAAGCATAGGTCCTCAATCTTCTATGTTCCAAGAAATAAAGTCCTAACATATTCAATCTTTCCTTATAACTCAGGTCCTCCAGTCCCAGCAACATCCTTGTAACACTACCCACAGTTACTCCTTCAAATAATTTAATAAGGCTGTTCAATACTGACCATCCCTTTTTGGACAGATGTCAATTTTTTTTATTATACTTCTATTTTATTTGATTAAATATTCTTTTCCCTTCATGCATTTAAACCAATTTTAGCTCCATCAATTTATTCCATTTCACTTTCCATAAGAAGGGTCTTGGACTGAAACATCGACTATTATTTATTTCCATAAACACTGCCTGGCCTGCTGAGTTCCTCCAGCATTTTACCTGTATTACTTTGGATTTCCAGCATCGGCAAACTTTCTTGTGTTTACACTTTCTATCATGTTTGCTGGCTGTCATACCTCTAGAACAATTCTATTATCCAAAATATGGTAAGTTAAAGTTCAAGTTTATTGTCATTTCCACTGTATACATGAAGATCTCTGGGCCAAGGTGCACAACACTCTTCATAATACTCACACAAGAAAAATAATATTACTGCCAATAAATTAACAAATAATAAGATGCACTTACATCACAAGTTAAATACCAAAGTGTATAACACTACTGGAACTTCATACATAGTGATACCTGTGTGGTGGCAGGGAGTTCAGAAGTCTCACAGTCTAGGGGAAGAAGCTGGATCCCATCCGAACAGTCTTTGTCCTAATGCTATGGTACCTCCTGCCTATTGGTAGGAGGTGAAGGAGATGGTAGGGATCATTAACAATGCTAAGGCCCTGCATATGCATTGTCCCTGGTAAATACCTATCTCAGGTAGGTGGAAGAAAGGTCCAAATGATCCTCTCAGCAGTCCTCGCAATCCTTTGTAGGGGCTTCAGGTCAGATGCCTTGCAATTCCCATACCACACCGGGATGTGGCTAGTCAGTACACTCTCAATGATGCTCCTGTAAAAATTGGTTAGAATGGAAGCCTCAGCCTCCTCAGGAAGTGTTGACTCTGTCTAAGGAGGTGGTGCTGAGGGATCGAGTGAGATCATCCATTCTGTGAACACTCAGAGACTTGGCGCTCCTACTTTTCTCCATGGAGGAGCTGTACATGTGCAGTGGGGTGTGATCAGCCTAACCTTCCTAAAGTCCACAATCATCTTTCCACATTGTCCCATCCACATTGAGACACGTTGTCGTACTCCCACCATCGGTTCCTTGCTCTTACTGATATTGAATACAAAGTTGTTGCTGCAACATCACTCAGCCAGTGGATCTATCTCGCTCCTGATTCCAGCCTCCCGTCCACTTTCCATTAGAGCTTCCAGCCACACAATGATGTGAGCCACAGAATTCTGGTTCACAGGATCCTGCAATCCACCTGCTCTTCAATATTCAGTCAAGACAAGGAACGTAAAGGTAGCGCAGTAATGTAGCGGTTAGCATAACGTAATTACAGTTGTTAAATTAGATTAGATGTTGGTTTTGTTATTAAACTAGATTAGACATTGGTTTTGATATTATTAAATTGGATTAGACATTCGCTTTGTGAGAAAAGCCGGAGAGTGGTAGTAGATGGTTGCCTCTGACTGGAGACCTGCGGTAGTAGTGTACCACAGGGATCGGTGCTTGATCCATCGCTGTTTGTCATTTACATCAATGATCGTGATGATAATGTGCTTAACTGGATCAGCAAATTTGTGGATGACAACAAGATTGGAGGTATAGTGGACAGTGAGGAAGGCTATCACGGCTTGCTTAGGGATCTGCAACAGCAGGAAAAATGGGTTGAAAAATGGCAGATGGAATTTAATGCAGACAAGTGTGAGGTGTTGCATTTCAGTAGGACCAACCAGGTAGGTCTTACACAGTGACGGAGCATGGTAGAAGAAAGGGATCTGGGAATACAGGTCCATGATTCATTGAAAATGGAGTCATAGGTAGATAGGGTCATAAAGAAAGCTTTTGACACATTGGCCTTCATAAATCAAGGTACTGAGCACAGGAGTTGGGATGTTATGTTGAAGTTGTACAAGAAGTTGGTGAGACCTAAATTGGAGTATTGTGTGCAGTTTTGGTCACCTACCTACAGGAAAGATGTAAATAAGACAGAAAGAGTACAGAGAAAATTTACAACGAAGTTGCTGGGTCTGCAGGACCTGAGTTATATGGAACAATTGAATAGGTTAGGACTTCATTTGTAGAGATTGTGAGGAGATTTGATAGAGGTATACAAAATTATGAGGGGTATAAAAGGGCAAATGCAAGAAGACTTTTTTCACTGTGGCTGGGTGGGACTACAATCAGAGTGATGGGTTAAGGGTGAAAGGTCAAAAGTTTAGGGGGAAAATGAGGGGAAACCTCTTCACTCAGAACAAGCTGCCAGCACGTGGCGCATGCAAGCTCATTCTCAGTGTTTAAGAGAAGTACATGGACGGTACGGGTATGGAGGGCAATGGTCCCTGTGCAAGTTGATGAGAGTAGACAGTTTAAATGCTTTCAGCACAGACAAGATGGGCCAAAGGGCCTGTTTCTGTGCTGTACTTCTTTACGGCTCTACAGCTCTGCCCCTGTCTCTAAAGAGGTTATGCGTTTCCCCAGTGACCAGTTGGATTTCCTCCAAGTGTTCAACTGGCATGAACGTCTCTATTTCTCTGACTTCCAGTAATTTCTGTCCCCTCCCTCATTCTCTCTTTTTCCATTCCTCATTCTGGTTACCATCTCATCCCTTTTTTCCTCCTCACCCGCCCATCACCTCCCTCTGGTTCCTCTCTTCCTTCCCATTCTTTAATGCTCCACTGTCCTATTAGATTCCTTCTTCTATAGCCCTTTACCTCTTCTATCCCATTCCTGCTTCTCACTTCATCCCCCCATCCCCCATCATCTGGGCTCACTTATCATCTTCCCCTCTCCTCTCCACCTTATTTTGGCTTTTCCCCCTTTCCTTTCCAATCCTGATGAAGATCTCATCCGAAAAGTCAACAGTTTATTCTCCTGAACAGATGCTGCCTGACTTGCCAAGTTCCTCCAAATATCTTGTGTGTGTTGCTCAAGATTTCAGCATCTGCAGAATCTCTTGCGAAATCAACAGCAATCCTTTTATCTGAAATGAGTTTGTATAGTTTACTCTTTTCAGTCTGACTTTCAGAAACCATTGCTATTTCCCATTGTTTCTGTGAACCACAGCTACCTCATTGGCTGTTTAGTACAGCGGTGCAGCAGTAGGTATAGTTGTCTCAAAGCTCCAGCGACCCAGATTCAATGCTGATCTCAGATACAGTTTGCAGAGTTGTAGTTTCTCCCCATGATCTGATGAGTTTCCTCCAGGTACTCCAGAACCTCCAACATCCCAGAAATGTGTTGAATGACCCCTTTGTGCAAATCCAAAAAAAAATTAAGTACAAGTTACAGCTTCCTCCTGGCACCCATGTCCACTCCGGAAAAAAGTTGCCCTTCTGGTCCTCTTTTAAAATTTTACTCTCTCATTTTAAACCTACATCCTCTAGTTTTAAACTCACCGACCATGAGTGGCAGTGTGGAGATACGTCTCTACCAAAGGAGGTGCAAGGATTTCCTTCAGTCTGCTAACCTGCAGGTCACCCTTGGGTGAGGTGTAGCACCTACTTAGCCACACCCCTTCCCAACAATCAGTCTATCAGAGTCACATAAAGCCACTGAACATGTGGTGGATGGTCACATGAGCAGCTGGTGCAAATCACAAGTACTGGTTATGCAACCACTAACGCCAGGCAGACAATCCCTGAAGAGTACTGATAATGGCTGGGGTCACCCATCTTGCAAAGATCGCCCATGTTATATGACATGGCACATAATAATAATAATAATAATAATAATAATAATAATAATAATAATAATTCCTTACCTCTGTTCTAAAGGGTCACCCCGCAATTTTGAGGTTGTGCCCTCTAGTTCTGGATATCCCTATCATAGGAAACATAATCCCAAGGCTGCCAAACGCTCATATGATTCCCGGAATCATCCTCGTGAACCTCCTCTGAACTGTCTCTAATGAGAGAGTATCCTTTCTGAGATATGGGGCCCAAAACTGTTTACAATACTCCCATTGTGCCCTGACTGATGTCTTTCAAAGGCTTAGCATTATCTCCTTGCTTTTATATTCTATTCCATTTTAAATAAATGCCAACATTGTATTTGCCTCCTTTACCACAGACTCGAGCAGTAAATTAACCTTCTGGGAGTCTTGCATGAGGACTCCCAAGTCCCTCTACACCTCTGATGTTTGAATTTTCTTCCCATTTAGATCAGAGTCTGCACTATTGTTCCTTTTACCAAAATTTTATCATACATTTCCCAACACTGGATTTCATCTGGCATTTTTTGCCCATTCTTCCAATTTGTCTGCCTGCCGCAATCGCATTGCTTCCTCAGCACTACCTACCCTTCCACCTATCTTCGTATCATCCGCAAACCTTGCCACAAAGTCCTTAATCCATTATCTAAATTATTGACAAAAAAACGTGAAAAGCAGTGGTCCCAATACTAACTCCTGAAGAACACCACTATTCACCGGCAGCCAACCCGCTAACAATGCCAGTATCTTTCCTGTAATGCCATAGGTTTTTACCTTGTTAAGCAGCCTCATGAGTGGCATCTTATCAAAGGTCTTCTGAAAATCCAAGTAAATGATATCCACTGCCTCTCCTTTGTCCACCCTGCTTGTTACTTCCTTGAAGAATTCTAACAGATTTGTCAGGCAAGAGTTCCTTTTACAGAAACCATGCTGACCTTAACTTATTTTGTCATTAGTCTTCAAGTACCTCGAAAACTCATTCTTAATAATAGACTCCAACACCATTTTCCCAACCACTAAGGTTAGGCTAACTGGCCTATAATTTCCTCTCTTTTGCTTTCCTCCATTCTTAAACAGTGGAGTGACATCTTGCAATTTTCCAGTCCTCCGGGACCATTCCAGAATCAAGTGATTATTGAAATATCATGACCAATGCATCCGTTATCTCTTCAGCAACCTCTCTCAGAACAATGGATGTAGTCCATCTGGAGCAGGTGACTTATTCACCTTAAGACCTTCAAGCTTGCCTAGCACATTTCCCTTTGTAATAACAATGGCACTCACTCCTGCTCCCTGACACTCACGGACCTGGTGTCCTCCACAGTGAAGACAGATGCAAAATACCCAGTAAGTTCATCTGCCATTTCTTTGTCCCCTATTACTACCTCACCAGCATCATTTTCCAGAGATTCCAGAGATCCAATATCAACTCTCACCTCCCTTTAACTCCTTATATAACTGAAAAAAATTTTGGTACCTTATTTTATATTATTTGCCCTCATATTTCACCTTTTCCCTCCCTATAGCTTTTTTAGTTTTTTTTTGTTGGATTTTAAAAGCTTCCTGATCATCCAACTTCCCACTCACTTTTGCTACCTGATAGGCCCTTTCCTTGGCTCTTTTGCAGTCCTTAAGTTCCTTTGTTGGCCACAGTTGCCTGTCCCTGCCATTTCAGAACTTCTTCCTCTGTGGGACATATCTATCCTGTGCCTTGTGAACTAGTTCCAGAAACTTCAGCCATCTCTGCTCTGCCATCATCTCCACCAGTATCCTCCTCCAATCCACCTGGTCAAGCTCCTCTCTCATACCTCTGTAATTCCCTTTATTCCATTGTGATACAGATACATTTGAGTTATGCAGTATGAATTCAATCATATTATGATCAGTGTCTCCCAAGGGTTCCATTATATTAAGCTCCCTAATAAAATCTGGGTTATCACACAACACCCAATCGAAGACAGCCTTTCCCCGTGTAGGCTCGTGCACAAGCTGCTCTAAAAAGCAATCTCGTAGGCACTCAACAAATTCCCACTCTTGCAATCCAACACCAACCTGACATGCCCAATTCCCTTGCATATTGAAGTCCCCCAATACAAGTGTGTCACTGCCCTTATTACAAGCCTTTTCCAGCTCCCTTTGCAATTTCAACCCCACATCTTGGCCACTATTTGGATGCCCATATATGATTTCCATATTGTGCCAACCATGATCAATCTAACCCTTCCCTCCGACATAGCCCATAACCCTCAATAATTTTTCATTTACGTCCCTATCTAAGAATCTCTCAAATGTCCCTAATGTGTCAGCCCCTATCACCACCTCCAGCAGTGTACGCCACCACGCTCCATCTAAGAAATCTACCTCTGACATCTCTTCTAAACACTCCTCCACTAACCTTAAAAGCATGTCCTCTGGTTTTAACCACTGCTGCCTTGGGAAAAAGGCAATGGCCATCATCCTAACAATCTTACACACGTTTACATCTACCAAACATCTGTCATCCTCCCTCGCTCTAAAGAGAGAAGCGCTAGCTTGCACAGCCTTTCCTCACCCATCTTTTCTCCACACTTTCCGAGTGACATCCTTCCTATAGGTGGGCAACCAGAACTCCAAGCGCAGCCTCACTAACAATTTGTACAGTTGTAACTTGACATCCCAACTCCTGTGCTCAGTACCATGATCGATGAAAGCATGCATGCCAAGTTCCTTCTTCACCAACATGTCCAACCATATCCCCACTTCCAGCTCCCCAAAGTCTCTCTTTGTTCTACAACAACCTCCAGGGACCTACCACTTACTAGACAAGTCCTGCCCCAGCTTAATTTATCAATGAGCAACACCTTTGCACAAGTATACACTTTCCACAATAATTCCAGCCCCTTATCTGAAAACTGCCTTCACAGTCGAAAGTTAGGCATTGAAGTCGATGTCTAAATAAAATCAATGGAAGTAGATTTACAAAGAGGAGTGCAACCAGTAGCCAAAAAAGGCAAATGTCTCCCCAAAAATCTTTACTTATTTTTCTCCATTGTGAATGATATCACCTTTCGTGCCATTCCCACCATAAAAATGATGAATTTCATCTTCCTTCTCCCTTACACTCAGAAATGGTTAAAGAAAGAACAAAAGGCAAAGAACAATTGATTATTATCGTGCAGCAAAGACTGAGGTCAAGTATCAGGCCATTTGTGGATGGTTAGAAAAGTGATAGCACTGCATTATAAAGACAATTATGATTTTGTTTATGAATTGAGGATTTAATCTCAGTGTCCACTCTATCACATATCCAAAAAACCCTCTATTGCCTCTTCCATGAAAACAAAGGAAAATGTGTTTGTGAATCCCATTACTCTGATGGATCAGAATTATCAGAATACTTTGAATCAAAATCCACTATAAATACAAAAGAAAATTCTATGATAGACTCTATTGATTAGTGATGTGCTGGTCTAATAACACCGAATCCTGGTTCGCTGGAATACGAATTGGTAAATTGGCTTATTTTTGTCATATGTACCGAGGCGCAGTGATAAACTTTGTTTTGCGTACCATTCATACAAACATTCCAGTACAAAAGTGCACTGAGGTAGCAGAAAGGAAAGCAGTCTGCTAATTCAGCATTTAGTGCAGACAGAGTTCATGGTGGGGAGGCAGGTTTCCATGACATGCTAAGCCATGTCCACAATGCTCTGCAGCTTCTTACGGTCTCAGACAGAGCAGCTGCCACACCAAGTCATTATGCATCCAGATAGAATGTTTTCTCTCATGCGTTGATAAAAATTAATGAGGGTTAAAGGGTACATACCAAATTTCTTTAACATCCTGAAGAAGTGGACGCTCTGGTGAGCTTCCTTTGTCATGGCAACACTAATAGCCTGTCCATTGTTGGTGACAGGTTATTGGTGATGTTCACGCTTGGGAATGAAGCTTTCAACTCTATTGACCTCAGTACCACTAATGTAAACGGAAGTATGTGCACTGCTCCCGTTCCTGAAGTCAGTGACCAGTTCTCTTGTTTTGCTGACACTGAGGGAAAGGTTGTTCATGACACCATGCTAATATGCTCTCTAATTTATTCCTGTACCCTAACATCATTCTTTGAGACA
This sequence comes from Hemitrygon akajei, assembly GCF_048418815.1. Lineage (NCBI taxonomy): Eukaryota > Metazoa > Chordata > Chondrichthyes > Myliobatiformes > Dasyatidae > Hemitrygon > Hemitrygon akajei. The sequence continues at coordinate 34,542,515 of NC_133124.1, read as the reverse complement.
AGATGGGGTCATCTGCAAATTTGTAAATGGAGCTGGAGCAGAGTCTGGCCACATTGTCGTAAGTGTATGGGGAACAGTGTAGGGAGCTGAGGGTGAAGCCTTATGGAGCACTAATGTTGAGAATAACCTTGGCAGAGGTGATGCTCTCTATCCTTACTACTTGCTATCTGTTGGTCAGGAAGTCAAGGATCCAATTGCAAGGGAGGTGTTGAATCCACGTCTCTGAGCTTGGAGATGAAGACACTCTATCTGAGGAAAAATACATTAGTAATAAAGGACTTGCAGCAAAGATTCCCCAGGTTGACTCCAGGATGACATGATTATATATGAGTTTAGAAGATTGCAAGGTGAACTTGCTGAAACATTCAGAAATCTAATGATTGACTGGTTTGATGCAGGGGTGGGGCAGTGGTACAGATAGTACCTCCACTACCTAGCAACACTAGAGACCCAAGTTCAACCTTGACATTGGAAGCTATCTATATGTAGTTTGCATTTTCCCTCAATGACCTTGTGAGCTTCCTCTGGGTGCTCCATATTCTTCACACATCACAAATTAGTTCAGGTTAATTGGCCATTGTAAATTGCTGATAGTCTACAGATGAGTGGTAGAAGAGAGGGAGGAATTCTGGGTTAATGCAGGGTTAGTGTAAATGGGTTATTGATGGTTGGCACAGACTCAGTGGGCCCAAGAACATGTTTCCCTGCTGTATCACTCTGCGACTCTCCACTGGTGGAAGTCCATAAAAGTAGGGGGCAGAATCTCAAAACATAGGGCCACTCATTCAGGTCATGGTGAGACGAAATTTCTTCACCCTTAAGTATGATAGATTCTGGTTTCTCAATCTAAATTTGAAAAAAGGAAACTTCTTTCATCCAGTTCATGGTAGCTTCAGTCTACAGCCTGAAGCAAATGGGAGTAAAATTCCATTCCTGATGATTGTGGCTTTTGTACCAAAATTATCACACTATCTAATGCAACAGACCCTCTTCTTGTGTTGGTTAGAAAGCCTAACAGTTTAAAAAACCCGAGAAGGATTCCTACAGTCATGCAACAATGCAGCCTTGTTGAGACAGACATTCTCTGAAGGCCCTCCAGCTATAAGAGCGAGTAGAGGGTCAACTCCAACTGTTGGGTGGCTGATCAGCAGACTCACTGACAGGTGCCTGTCCTGGCAGCAAGAAACCTGGAAACATTGTAAACTGCTGGGTCTCACCTAAATAGAACTGTACTCTGTTTCAACCCCATGCAGAATCAGGTCAACATCAGGATGCCCAACTGCGATCAAAGTAAATAGTGGATGAGGAAGTGGAGAAGATCCCAAATTATTTTTATATGGATTTGTTGAGTTTTCCTTGTCTTTATGGACACTCAAAAAGAGAACTTAAAGTTTCTTTCTTGGGGGATTTCTTCATTTTCATCTACCTCCTTTAGAGTGCAAGAACCAGATTCTTTTAACCTGGAACCTGAAGCCTCAGATAAATCTTTGTCTTTACACCTAACTTCACTGAAAACTGAAGTCAGTATGAGGTAAAACAAGCAATGTGTCTGATCTCCTCAATGTTAGTCAGGATAGGTTTGATTACAAATTTCTCAAAAATTATCCGGTAAAACAAGTGAGCAACTCGAGGACCAAATGTCATTAAAGAAGCACCTAGAACACGGACAGTTTTAAAGCCGCTGAACTTTTACTGCACAAAGCGATAGATTGCCCTCTTGCTGCACTGCACGAGAGCATGTACAAGATGAAAGTCCTGCCTTAAATTTACAAGTACTTTGGCAGCTCTGCACTCCCAGTCCTGAGAAGTCAAAAACCCAAGGGAAATATGCTTTCAATATGCTTCAGACACAACATAAGTGCATCTCATAAATTGTCAGCATAGGAAGTTTAATACCTCAACATGCTGATGTTCTTTCCTTGATTAGATTCATTCAGGCTATTGCACATCAAGGGACAAAACTATTCCTTTGATACTGATATACCTACTGACCTATAATCCAAGAACAAAGGCTGCTTCCTTTTACCAGTAAAAAAAAACCCTCAAAGTTATTCAGCTCTCCTCAAAACATGTACAGTACTTGCTCTCAAACAGATGTCATGATGTAATAATATACTGGTGTCTAAGTCATCAGCAGAGAAAGAAACAGAGTTGATGCTTCAGGTCAATGATAGTTCATGTGTTTGCAAAAAAGCTAATTAGGCTTTCACTAGTACTCATTCCTCAAGCCTTATCAACAGTCAGCAGAAGCATTTGATGACTGTGATGAATGTAATGTCAATTTCCCTCCCCATTTCGTTATCTGATTTTCATTTGACAAATCTCTTCATTGGGAAGACGTGAAACCCAGTGAAAACGATGATTATAGACTACCATTTCTCATATCACCCAGCCACATACATATCAAGACCTTCTTGTTCCACCTGCAGAGTAGTCCATAAGTCCTATAATTATCTCATCTGCCATCTCAGCAATCACAGTTCTGGACTGGAAGCAAGATTTCCTCAGTCTGAGAAAGGGGTGGTCCTTTAAGGTTGTCATAGCCAAGGAAGATAGTGGGGATAAGCTCGCACTACCTATTAAATGCTTCCAATGGTGTGCATATCAAATAGCCTCTGACTAACAAATCCAGTTCCTTGCCTTCACATGTGGCTTAGCCACCAAGTCCAGCAGAACCCTTCCTCAAACAGGATAAGGGTCAAAGGTGGGTTACTGGTGCCTTAAAAACAATCGCTTTGGGCAAATGGATCTCATCAGCCGTGGTTGGCAGCTCATCTAGAAGAAAAACTCTGATCTCAAACTTCCGCTGCCTTGCACACTCATGCAGAAGGCCTCAGGAGGAAAAATTTCCCAAGGAAAAACCCAGAGCTGGAGTCCCTAAGGCAGTCTCAGATTGAGTTCAATGTTGACTGGCCGCTCCTGCTACACAGTTAGTGCCAAACCGTATCAGTCTCTGCTGTTCCTTTGGACTCACCAGCTTGCTCTCCATATCACACTGCTCTGGCTTGTGTATCATGTAGACCGCTAGGATGCAATCTCCATGGTCAACTCCAGCTAACTGAGGGCCTCAATAATGTTAAGGCAGGTGTTCCCAATCTCTTTTTATGTCATGGAGTCTTACCATTAATCAAGGAGTCCATGGACCCCAAGTTGGGAATCTCTGTGCTAAGGGAAGATAAAAATGCACCATGAGTCAGATATGGATGAGTATTGAGTAGACAACACAGTCTGTCGGGATAGTGTTAGCAAACTGTACACGAGCATTCATTGCAATCAATTTTATTGTCATGGAATTGGTTTGGTCCAGTGCACAATAAAAAGTGTGATTTAATTAATATCAATTCAACATTCTTCTGGCATATGCTATACATTCATTTGTTAGATTTGGTGGTGAGGTGGCGGTCAAACAGATGACAAATAACTTTTCTCAGACACAGGGATTTTGCCAGGATTCAGGGACCTGAGTTATAGGGAAAGGTTGCACAGGTCAGGACTTTACTGCCTGAAGCATAGGAGAATGAGGGAGATTTGATAGAGGTATACAAAATTATGAGGGGTATAGTTACGATAATACAATGTTGTTTCTATGTTCAAGAAGGGAAATAGGGATGATCAAGGAAATTACAGCTCAGTAAGTTCATATATTGGTAGAGAAGCTGTTGGAGAGGAGCCTTACGGGTAGAATTTACACACATTTGGAAAACATAACCCGATTAGGGATGGTCAACATGGTTTTGTGCATGACAGGTTGCACCCCAAAACTTAACTGATTTTTTTTGAGGAAGTAACAGAGCTGACTGCTGAGACTAGGGCAGTGGATATAGTCTACGTGGATTTAGGTAGGTCCCTCATGGTTATCCAGATGGTTAAGGTACATGGGATTCATGGTGACTTAATCATTGGGGATTCAGAACTGGCTTGCACATAGCATAGACAGAGGGTGTTGCTGTAAGGCTGTTATTCTGACTGGACGTCCATGAGCAGCCCCTGTGATGTATAGGAATGACTTAGATTTAAAATGTAGATTGGCAGGTTAGTAAGTTTACAGTGTGTCACAGACAGCAGATGACGAAGCATTGGTGAAGGTAATTAAAGATAGACACTTTGATTTACTTGCTTTTAATTAACTTGAATCTCCCTGCCATCTTGTAAAAAATGTCCACAGGAGCCTTACTACCTTGCACATTTCATTTAGCAAATGTTTGCTTAAGGAACGTCATGAAGTGTCCCCAGATCTAAACAATTCAACATCAGTGTAAACTAAACAAACCTAATGCATCTTAATAAAGCATTTATATTCAGAATGATTACAGTATTTTGAAAGAACATGTTCTTTCAGGCTTTGCGAGACTCTTAAAGGTCAAGGAAAAATGAAAAGAGAGAGTTCAAGCTTTGTGTATTATGTTACTTTGTTGGTTGAAATGCAGTGTTTTCCATAATGTGGTGCCACTCCACCCCTTTCTGTTCCAGTGGTACAATTCCCCAGTTGCCTTCTGCAACTTAAGAACAATTTGCGGAATGGTGGAGAATGAGTCCAATGGGATTGCTTTATTCAGGAGCAGCATAGACTTCCTGGGCAAATGGGGCCTTTTGTGCTAATACACTTCGATGGACTTAAAGAACTAAATGTGCTGACTTCCATTCCTCCAATCACAAGGCATACACAGGTTCAGCAAATGAGCACAAGCCTATATTAAAATAAAGAGTCTTATTCTTTCCATTATTTATTGGCCATTTCTGAGTATCATCCGGAATCCAGGAGCCGACGCAAATCATATCGGTTGGTAGGACGTACTGCAGATATTAATGTATGTTTTTTTTCAGAATGGAGCTTAAATGACCATTGAGGAACTGCATCAAACCACCTTTGTCAGGGGGGCAGGGGCTGTAAAAAAAAAATGCCACTCTACATATCATCCTAGAGATTCTGTTTCAAGACACTGTTGAACTATACATTGATTTTGCCTTGAAATGTCATAACAGGAGTAAAATAAAATCCTTGAGAATGTGATATGAGTGTAGAACCAAGAGTGCACACATGAGCTTGTTTCCATTCTGCATTACTCTGGCTCTGACACAAAGACTGCTCCAGTTACGGACAGTTTACAGGACTGTCCAAGGATACAACAGAATGTTGAAAAGTTACAGATATGATCAGAGAAATAGTAAATGGAGTTTAATCTGAATAAGTGTGAGAAGTTACACTGAGAGGTCTAACGAAAGGGGAAAGTGCACATTTCACGGTAGGGCATTGATGTAAAAGAGGGATCATGGGGTCCAAATCTTCAGGTCATTGAAAGTGGCTACACAAGTAGATGGTGTGGTAAAGAATGCAGATGCTATACTAGTCAGAGTACTGATAATAAGAGTCAGGAAATTATAGCTATATAAAATTCTGCTTGGCTACACTTGGAATATTATGTGCAATTCTGGTCACCCAGTTTCAGGAGGAATGTTGGGGTTTTGGAAATTGTGCAGAAGACATTCACCAGATGCTTTTTTTTCCCTATCCATCATTCACCTGCCACAGCCTCACAGCCCTACTCACCTCCCCTACCTGCCTGGCATCTTACACCCCTCCTCAGTCCACCAATCACCTCATAAACCTCATAATCCTTTCTCGCCACTCCCCTTCACCTCTCTATGTTGACCATGTTGCCTCTCCACTTTTGGTCCCAATGCCAGTTTTTCGACCCAAAAGTCAACAGTTCCTTTCCTCCCACAAATGCAGCTCGACCCACTGAGTTCCTCCAGCAGATTGTGTGTTTTAACTGGATAATGCCTGGATTCGAGTTTCTGAGCAATAAGGAGAGGCTGGAAAAAACTTGTGTTGCTTTCTCTGGAGCTTCAAAGGCTGAGAGGAGATCTAATAAAGGTTCATAAGACTATGAGAGGTATAAAACGGCCTTATGAATGCTGCTTATATAATGCAATGTAGCTGCAAAGTTGTGCAAGTTTTTCATTGCACCTGTGCATGTGTGTTTGTGTGTAATTTAAAAACTCGTCTTTGATTTTGAAAGAGACAAGAGAAAATCGTTATTCCCCTCAGGGTAGCGATGTCAAGAACTGAAGATCATGGTCTAAGGTGAGAGGAGGAAAGTTTAAAGGAAATTTGTGGGGCAAGTTTTTTTTTTAAGAAACACGGAGATGGTAGGTGCCTGGAACAGGCTGCTGTGGGGAGTGGTGTAAGCAGATACAGTAGTGATGTCTAAGAAGCTGATAGATACATAAATATGTAAGGAATGGAGAGATATGAATCATATTCAGGCAGAAGAGAATTAGTTTAATTCTGCATCGTGTCACGAACATTGTTGGACGAAGCTGTACTGTTCTACGGTATCTGCTCACAGGGATGATTTTCAGATCTATTATAGGTACGAGAACAGTCCACTAAAATTGCTCAAAATGAAAAGCAAGAGAGGGACTAATAAATTGGCCCCGGCCAATTTCAGACCTACAATCTGGAGGACTAATGGAAAGTCGAAAACAGTGTGGCATTTTTCACATGGCCATCACAGAATGCGCAGCTGAATCCGAAGATTCCAGGTTCCAGCATACTGTACATGTAATCACTGCTTAATAACCAAGTTCATTTATTTGGGAGTCCGGAAATGACTACAAAATTTATGCATAATTTTTAAAGAGGTATAAAAGACAAGTTTTCAATTAGCTTTTCATAAACACAAGAGACTCTGCAGGTGCTGGAACTGCAGAGTAACACACACAAAATGCTAAAAGGAACACAGCAGGTCAAGCAGCATCTATGTAGAGTCTTGGCCTGAAACATGGACTGCATATTCCTTTCCTTAGAAACTGCCAGACCGTAGCTTTAATTGTTTTATCACTTTAAGACCATTATTAAACATTTGCCTACAGAAATTAAGCACGCAAGCATAGTATTAATCTGTACCAAGTGTGAAATCTTCTAAACCTGCTCTCACAAGCTGTAAACTTTCCAGAAGCATCTTTGACCTTGGCATGAACATCTATAATTTTATAAGCTGTAATTGTTCTCAGCTTGAGAAGATGATGACGGCTGTTAAGAGTACTAAAATGTTAAAGAAAATGTTGAAATAGACAGTCATAGCAGTAACAAGAAACATCTTGCAGTTTTGAGAAGAGTTAGTGAGTATATCAGACCATGGAGCGGCTGATAATACAGAATCTGAGGCCACAAACCAGGCACGCCCAGGATCCTCTTCAGTTTGCGTATAAGGAGAAGGTGAGAGTGGAGGATGCTATCACGTATTTGCTGCACAAATCACTCTCTCACCTAGAGGGGGTCAGTTGTGCTGTGAGGATTACATTCCTTGACTTCTCTAGTGCCTTTAACACCATCCAGCCCAAGATCTTAAGGCACAAACTAACGGAGATGGGAGTAGACTCTCACATGGTGGATTGGATAGTGGACTACTTGACAGATAGACCTCAGTATGTGCGGTTGGGAGACTGTAGTTCTGACACGGTGGTCAGCAGCACAGGGGCGCCGCAGGGAACCGTACTCTCTCCGGTCCTGTTCACCCTGTACACATCAGACTTCCAATATAACTCGGAGTCCTGCCATGTGCAGAAGTTCGCTGATGACACGGCCATAGTGGGGTGTGTCAGGAATGGACAGGAGGAGGAGTATAGGAAACTGATACAGGACTTTGTGATATGGTGCAACTCAAACTACCTGCGTCTCAATATCACCAAGACCAAGGAGATGGTGGTGGACTTTAGGAGATCTAGGCCTCATATGGAGCCAGTGATCATTAATGGAGAATGTGTGGAGCAGGTTAAGACCTACAAGTATCTGGGAGTACAGTTAGACGAGAAGCTAGACTGGACTGCCAACACAGATGCCTTGTGCAGGAAGGCACAGAGTCGACTGTACTTCCTAAGAAGGTTGGCGTCATTCAATGTCTGTAGTGAGATGCTGAAGATGTTCTATAGGTCAGTTGTGGAGAGCGCCCTCTTCTTTGTGGTGGCGTGTTGGGGAGGAAGCATTAAGAAGAGGGACTCCTCACGTCTTAATAAGCTGGTAAGGAAGGCGGGCTCTGTTGTGGGCAAAGTACTGGAGAGTTTAACATCGGTAGCTGAGCGAAGGGCGCTGAGTAGGCTACGGTCAATTATGGATAACTCTGAACATCCTCTACATAGCACCATCCAGAGACAGAGAAGCAGTTTCAGCGACAGGTTACTATCGATGCAATGCTCCTCAGACAGGATGAAGAGGTCAATACTCCCCAATGCCATTAGGCTTTACAATTCAACCGCCAGGACTTAAGAACTTTTTAAAAGCTATTATTAATGCTTTTGAGATAGTGATTTAGATGCATATCATATTTTTTTACTGAGTTAAGTATTGTATGTAATTAGTTTTGCTACAACAAGTGTATGGGACATTGGAAAAAAGTTGGAATTTCCCCATGGGGATGAATAAAGTATCTATCTATCTATCTATCTATCATTAAAGATGGTCAAGAACAGATCACAAGGAAATAAACAGTTTTGACAAAAAAAACTGAAATAAGCATTTTCTATCACAAACAAAAGAAAATCTGCAGAGGCTGGAAATCTGAGCAACAAACACAAAATGCTGGAGCAACTCAGCAGGCCAGGCAGCATCTACGAGTAAAAGTACAGTCTACGTTTTAGGCCGAGACCCTTCAGCAGGACTGGAGACAAAAAGATGAGGAGTAGATTTGAAAGGTGGGGGAGGGGAGAAAAAAAGTCAGCACTTTCAATTTTTCTCTACTCCTGAATTCAAAAACGTGACCAATTGATTTACATATTTAACATCAAATTTTAAAAAAATATTTTATTATTACTTCAGGAAAATACGATCTTGAAGCAACCTGGATGATAACCTTCACACAATGGGCAGCACACAATGCCAGCGACCGGGCTGTAAGTAAGGAGTTTGTGTACTCTCCCTGTGCCCACATGGGCTTCCTTTGTGTGCTCCAGTTTCCACCAACACCCCAAAGATGGATGGGTGAGAATGCTGATTGCTCACATAGGTGTAATTGGGCGGTTCAGGCTCGTTGGGCTGGAAGGGCCTCTTACTGTGCTCTATCTCCAAAAACAAGTAGGATGCATTTTGTCCAAACTTACATACAACATAGAAATCTACAGAAGGTATAAGGCACTGCTTCCCTCTGTTAGCCTGCAGATCATCCTTGGGCAAGGTGTAGCACCTGCTTAGCCCCCTGTTTAGGGTCACATGAAGCCATGGGAGCAGGTGGTGGGTGGTCGTATGAGCAGCTGGTGCATATCACAAATCCCGACACCAGGCAGACAATCACTGAAGAGTATTGATAATGGCTGGGGTCACCCGTCTTGGAAAGACACTGCCCAGAAGAAGGCAATGGCAAACCACTTCTGTAGAAAAGTTGGCCAAGAACAGTCATGCTTATGAGATCAAGGTGGCCCATGTCATACGACATGACATATGATAATAATGATGAATATTGAACTTGGACTGCCAGAGTTTGGATGGGATAGAATTTGTTAAATATGTCCAGGACCATTTTCTCATGTATTATGTAGATAACTATAGTAGAGAGGGGTAACATAACCATCTTCTTGGGAAATGAGGCAAGACAAGTGTCAGTGAGAGAGTAGGTAAAGGGTTGTCAGTGGTATAGTGGAGAGTGAAGAAGGTTAGCTAAGATCAAAACAGGATCTAGATCAACCAGGAAAACGGGCCAAACATGGCAGATGGAATTTAACTTGGACAAGTGCAATGTGTTGCATTTTGGTAAGTTAAACCAGGGCAGGACATGCACAGTAAGTAACAGGTTCATGGAGAATGTTGTAGAACAGAGTAATCTGAAGATAAAAGTATTTAAAGGTAACTGGTTGACTAGCGGAGGGAAGGAGTGCTTTACACCTGCTTTGCTGGGGACGTACCTCCACCTAGCCACCCACAGTCGATATCTAGGAAGTTAAAATCACCTACTATTACAACCTTATTATTCTTTCAGCTTTCTGCAATCTCCCTACATCCTTATTCATCTAATTTACACTGATTGTTGAGGGGCCTAAAGTACAACCTCATCAAAGTGATCACTCCCTAAAGGCAGATTTATACTTGCGTGTCGTATCTACGCCATAGGTACCGTGTACCCTACGCTGTACTCTACACCGTAGGGTGACGTGCACCTCCCCAAAAAACTCACTCACGCGTCACGGCGATGCAGACCACAACAGCTGTGATTGGTCCGCTTGGTAGCATCGCAATTCCTCCTACGCATTTCCGGTTGCTTCTTCTCCGCCATGTCTGTACACCAATGCGAAATAGATGAACCAACTTGTCAAATCTACCTGCCGACATGCAAAAATGTTTGAAATGCATTTTCTCGTCCACATCTCTCACGGAGAAACTCAACACAGTGGCATTGAAACCCCACCGCCAACTAGCATTTTGGCGCACACCACCACATGCTTGCTACAGCATAGAGCGACACAGAAGTGAAATTCAGCGCTACGGCATAGCCCGTACACACAAGTATAAATCAGCCTTAAGTTTCACCCATATAGCCTCAATCCCAGGAACATCCCAAGTATTCTCATTATGCTCACCTTCCTCAAAAATGCAATTCCACTTCTTTCTTACCTCATTCTTATCACACTGGTAGCATCTGGACCCCAGAACATTAAGCTACCAACCCTGCACATCCCTTAACCATGTTTCTTTAAAAGCTTTCATATACCTGTCCCATGTACCTATCTATGACCAAAGTTCTCTGTCAGAGTCATCTTAAGTATTGCCTTGGAATTCTGATTGTTTCTTTTGACAAAGACACTACAGTATTAGTGAATTTTCAAAAAGCTTTCAAAGAGGTGTTGCACACAAGATTTCTCTGCATAATCTGGAGGCAGTGATAACGTATCTACAACTTGGTTGAAGGGAAAAAGCGCTAAGTCATGACACTTGGATTGCGATGTTGTATTGGACAGTCTCCAGTATCCAATAGGACCGCTGTTTGGCCAAATGCTCTTTCTATTGATTAATGATCTTGAGATTCACTTCGCATTTATTGATGTTCAAGAGATGCTACAATACTTTGCTGAAGTGCACTGCACATAATTGCCATTACTTATTAGGCACCCACCAACTATTACCCTCATTCTTTCAAAAGTATTGTTCCCAACCATTTTGTATTTGCAATTTAAGTATAAAAGATGATTCCTTAGAAAGCAATCCAAATCAACTAATCACAGAAATCATGCAAATACAAGAGATTCTGCAGATGCTAGAAATCCAGAGCAACACAGAAAAAAATGCTGGAGGAGGTTGGGCAGCATCTACAGAAATTAATAAACCGTTGATGTTTCGGTTGAGACACTTCATCAGGACTGGGAAAGTAGGCAGAAAACACCAGAATAAAAAGGTCGGGGGAAGTGAAGGGGGACCAGCTAGAAGGTGATAGGTGAATCCAGGTGGGTGAGAAAGGTAAAGAGCTGGAAAATAGGGAATCTGATAGACTTGGAGAGTGGACCATGGGAGAACAGGAAGAAGGAGGAGCACCGGGGGAGGTGAGGAGATTTAGGAGACCAGAATTGGGAATGGATGAAAAGGGAAGGAGACAAAAATACTACACTTGTTCATTCACCTCCTCCCTCACCTTCATTAAGGGCCCTAAAAAGTACTTCCAAGTGAGGCAACAACTCAGCTATTAATCTCTTGGGGTCGTCTATTGTATCCAGTGTTCACAATGCAGCCTCCTCTACATTGGTGAGACCAGACAGAAACTGGGGAGGAGGGCTTTGTTGAGCATCTCTGCTCCATCTGCCGAAAATGGAATTTCTCAGTGACAAACCATTTTAGTTCCCATTCCCATACTGACATGTTAGTCCATGGCCTCCTCTTCTGCCATGATGAGGCCACTCTCAGGGTGGAGAAGCAACGCCTCATATTCCATCTAGATAACCTCCAGTCTAACGGAATGAACATCATCGATTTCTTCTTCTATTTTTTTTTCCTTCTCCCTTCCCTCTTTTATTCCCCACTCTGACCTCTTACCTCACCTTGTTAAGAGTTTAGAAATATTCCTCAAAATAAAACAAGAAGAAATAAGGAGCATGAAAAGGAATAAAGATTGGTAATGCTCTTCAAGGACCAGTGCTGGAACTGCTGCTGTTCAGAACTTACATTATAAAAATTTTTAAACATAAAATCAAAACATCAACTAAATTTGCAAATGAGATCAATTACAAGTTTGGGTTAACTGTCAGACAGTCACTAGTGAAGAGGACTGCAAAGAAATAAAAGACATTAATAAACTTGCAGATTGGCCAAACGAAGTTCAGTACAGATAACAGTACATTTTACAAGGAAGAATGGGTAGGTCACATTACTGGATGCGAATCAAATTGATGCAGAGGAACAAAGGAAGACTGTAGCACAAAGGCATCAATTAGTAAAATGTGCCAGAGATCAGCAAGCCATAAAGAAAGTAAACAAAGCACTGAAGTTTATTTTTAGAGAAATGGAACTCAAAAGTTGGTAAACTGTGCAAAATTTGCATGCAGCCTTGGAACACCGCTTTTTCCTTTTGCCCAGTCCCTTAGGAATTCGGAAAACTTGTCTGCTCTTTGGCTCTGAAGAGGCCAATGTTGTAACACTAGACTTTTCCACAGATTTGCAAGGATCCCTGTTTGGGCAGACTGAAGGGTAGTTGATAAGATGGTAAGCTCCTTCTGTCACTTACATTCCCAATGTATGGACAGAAGGTTCTAGTACAATCAAAGATGTTTCTTCTTCATTTAGCCAGACATGCCCAATGTCCTGTAAAAAGCCTTTAAGGATTATCCTTCAATCTTTTCCTCTGTCCAGTTTGTGATCTCTTCCTGTGACAGAGCTTTTACGCACCTCTGGTTGCCATTTTATAAAAAGGATATAGAAATACTGGAAGGATGGCAGAAAAGGTTTATGCAAACGAGATTTGAAATACGTGGGTATAAATATCGAAATGTGTGAACAGACTGAATCATCTTTCTCTTAGAAACAATGGGTAAACATGAGGTCTTTGAAATTGTGAAGGGTTTTGATAGAGAGAATGCAGAAACTAGTTTAATTTGTAAGGAAGGCAACCCTTTAAGACAGTAAACAGTGTCAAACAAAGGATAGAGGGTTATGCTGAGAAATGTAGGTGAAGAGAGGTGGAAGGAGGCTCATATATAACAAATATACTGGAATAAAATGGTAGGGATGAGTGGCTCATTTCTCAGTGCATTGTATTATGTGATCCTATGTACGTTAAGCTATTGAGGAGATGATAGCCAGCAGATCTATCAATTCTGTCTCTTGCCACAATTCTCTCCAGAATGCTCATTCAGTTGTAAACTGTGAATGGCTGCATTGACATAGTGATCTTGCCAGGAAACCCTGGAGATTACGAGCAATGCCTGGCTGCACCTTCGAACACTTGTCCGGTCCATACTGTTGCAGTGGCTACCTGCTCCTGTTTGCCCTACTCTTCCTCTGAGCATCTCATCTTATTACACCATTTAAAATCAGCTGCCCACCCATACAATAAAAAAAATTCTCACCAAGAGGGGTCCTTAATATGTACAACTATTATTGCTTCCTTCCTGTCCTCCTGAGATTCTGTACCATGTGACTTCACATTCTTTGCGATTTTAATCTGCTCCCACGGGAAAGCCATAATGAGGAACTTTTTTTAAAAAAACTTTGAAGTGGAATTAGCTGCAACCGCTTCTCATTCCTAGAGTCCACGCAAGTGACGTCCTGATATGTGCTGCATGTTAAAATATTCCACACACGCAGGTGCCTCCATTCATTGCCAAGTCATATGTCCTGAGGACTCAAAAGCAAAACCACAAACTTAATGAAAGACAAGTGACCAGCCTTCTACTGAATGAAGTTTAGTCATATAGCACCGCATTATGTGATAGAATTTCTAGGTCACTAGTTTTCTTTTTGAATTTACAAACTACATTCCATTCAGGCATGTTATATAATCTGAAACACGATAAAGTCAAAATATGAAAGTTATTTACGTCTTTAATGTTTCTAGGCTATTAATATTAACAAAGATCCCACTCTCTCCTTTAGTTCTACATTATGATGGTTGTGAAATAAACATCTGACTTTACAGTGTTGCACTTCTGCTGTTAAATTAGCATTCCTGAAGAAAACTGAAGCACCAACTATAGTTTTGGATATAGACAAAGAGGATTTGCAGACTGCTTTCCCACCAGTGCCTTTCTGGATATCAAATAGCACATCTGTCTTCTCTGTTCCAACACTCACTCGTTTGAACAGAACTTAACCTGAAAACATGGGAAATATTCTCAAAATGTATTTCTCATTCAACACCTCACAAGTTTTTAAAAAGTAAAAGTTAGTACCACTTCTGATTGCTTCCAACATTTTCAATGGAACACACCAACACGTGCATTTTGCCTCTCAAACCTGATCAGTCATTCAATATGATTATGGCCGATTAATGATTTAATTCTAGTATACTGCTCTGCTCCACAATGCCTTAATAGCATTTGATCATCAACAGCATTTGGTCTATCAGTCTGAGGTTTAAAATTAGAGTGAGATTAAAGACAGAGATTACCTTTATTTGTACAGGAACATTGAAAGATAGAGAGAATTGCATTGTTCTGTATCAAATCAAATCAAAACTTTGGCATTTCATCAACTGCCAACTGTAGGATTTCAAAACCTTTACCATCCCTTGTATTTAGAAATATATCTTACAATGTCTTGTATCTGTAAGTGTTTACTAACTAATGGAAAGTCCTGGCCCCTGCAAATCTGTCCATGCTAACACTTCCCCCTGAAAATATATCAAATCAGCACCGAAGAGTTTATATTCTGGTAAGCCATATTCAGACCCATGTACTATAGGTATCATGGATAAATGTTTGTACATTATTATTTCTATATTCAGTTTCCCGATAGAGGTGTATAACATGATGAGAGGCATTGATCATGTGGATAGTCAGAGGCTTTTTCCCAGGGCTGAAATAGCTAGCACGAGAGGGCACAGTTTTAATTTGCTTGGAAGCAGGTACAGAGGAGATATCAGGGGCAAGTGTTTTTTTCTTACACAGAGAGTGGTGAGTGCGTGGAATGGGCTGCCAGCGATGGTGGTGGAGGTGGATATGATAGGGTCTTTTAAGAGACTCCTGGACAGGTATATGGAGCTCAGAAAAATAGAGGGCTATGGGTAACCCTAGGTAATTTCTCAGGTAAGGACATGTTCGGCACAGCTTTGTGGGCCAAAGGGCCTGTATTGTGCTGTAGGTTTTCTATGTTTCTATGTTAACTACTCATTACAAATTGTAATTTTGATCTATTTAACTGGATAGAATCTGCTAAAAACCCATTTTTTACCTCACCATCTTTGAGAGACGGGAAGCTGTGTTCCTGATAGTACACTGAATATTGCATACACTATAAAGAATGCATCAAAAGACAAAGTAGTTTATCAAACTAGGACAGGAAGAAAATATCGAATACTGTTCTGTTCACCAAGTACTACTTCCTTACAAATATCAATAGAATCAAAGAATTATTCAAAACCATGAAGTAATGAAACAATCATTCCTTTTAAAACAAACAAAGGTATGGGAAATCCCTAATAGGAATGCAAGTTTATATGTAGTGACAGCAAATGTGTATTTAATACATATCTAGGCAATGAATCTAGTTTTGCTGCTAACATAATTATTTATAATTACAAAGAAAACATACGTAAATCCAAGCTATTTTCATTAATGCCCGCTTCTACATATATATTTTGTTCAACTATTCTACTATTGATAATTGTTTTTTGTTGGCCAGATTATACGTTAGTATAGTGCTTGTGATAACCAGTCTTTTCCAAGAAACAAAAGATTGTCTCTGTTCTGTATGATTTGTGCCAACTATAGTATAGGACTCTGAGCCCTGATTTCTCATCTGTATTGCTACGCCTGCTCAAGCTTGAGAAATTTCACAGCTGTTATAAGCATCTATGTCCCACAAAGACTTACACCTACAGCTGTTCTGTCCCTCACAAAGGAGAAAGAAAATAGTTTAAAGGGGAATGGCATCTTTTCGGTCACAGGGAGAAAAATCCATAGCAGATTGTATATAATATGGAGAATAACTAGTTCAGACAGAGGAAAATATTGCATTATCTAGTAAGTCAGTGGCTTTACTGACAATTGCTGATTTATTTCACAATGATTAACAGTGGTTGAACTGCCTGGTATTGTGGGCACAAATATTTAGATAAATTAAATACAAACAGAATAGCATTGGATCTTAGCCATACTAACTTCTCCACTGAATTCAGTGCAACATGTGTTCATGCTGTGATATTATAAAGTCCTACCAGTTGGAATTCCCTGACCTGTAGAAGAGAATGTCATCTATTTTTGCATCAAGTGCAAATACAGTTCAATGACTTAACGACTGTACAATCAGCATGTAAAATCTACCTTCCCAAATACAAAACCAATGCAGTTTCAATACATAACATTTGTTATTAAAATAGTGTGATTATCAGCTTCAATAGGTGAATCACTACTGAAACACTAGTTCTAAGAGCAAGTACAAAGGACAATGCTTTACCAGTGTCATAAATTCCTTTAAATACTCTGGAGTTTGAAATCTAGATTTATGAAACATTTTCAGACTTAAAGTTGAGAGAAAATTATCTTAGTTTGCAGTCTGTACACTAACATTACAAATTATCAATCTCTATAATTTATTAAAAATCATACATTTTCTCTTGCGAAGCGAGATACCATTGCTCTGCCAACAAGCAACTTTCTACAAGGAACCCCTCAATATTACTAGACTGCTGAAAGATGAACAAGGACTCATTAATGAAATTTACTTCTGATAAACAAATGGCCTGTATTGTCCCGCTTCACAAATTCACAAACAAATTTCTGTCACTGTTTCAGAATTTACCAAGAATGTGTGAAGCAATATTATTCTTCGGTTAATAATCAAGGTTATTTCTGCAACATATCAGATACCATGCAACTTTTGTTAATCAAACTATCACATTAATAACCAAGACAATTCTTTCTTATTCAAGACTCCTAGCACAAGTTTGCACCAGAATCTGTCAAGTGAATGAGTAAATCACAGAAGAATGTTCAACTATTTAATATATTCCTGGTCTTGAACAGGACTGGTGGTATTTTCAGTGTAGTATCGTTTCTATAAATTTGTTTTGGCATTCATGATACTGTTAAAATATCAGACATCGGAATCTAAGCAGTCATTTATGTTTCGTCTATATTCTAAGCTACCATGATTACGTGTGCCTTCTTACAGAATTTGTTAATTAACAGATCAGTGCCAATAGCTTGCTGTTGAGTAAATAATTCAGTCTCATGCCACGATCTTTGAATCAAACGTGAAATGATCAATAGATTCCTTAATCATCATTCCTTCCAAATTTTTCAATGAAATTGCAGTGTTTATTTATACACCCTTTTATACATCCGATAAGAGCAGTCAGAAAGATGCCACAAAGTAATAATCTTGTATGTACACAACAAAAAGAACTTGTACTACAGTCGTAGAGAATTACTAATCAGTTTTGGATTATGAAAATACAAAGAGAGAATACAGTAATACTGAATAGCGATGAAACTGGGTTTCGGTTCAGTTCACATTTAAAATCCAGTACGTTATCCGCCTCAATACAAGTTAAAGGGTCATTCTTACTGCTAAAGTTGGCAGGTGACTGCTGTAAATTCTCACTTACCCAAGTAGAGGGATGCGTTCTCAGCTTTAACGTTGTCGTCCAAATAAGTGGGCCCCAGCGTGTAAATGGGGGTTGAGCCCACGCCGATGAGCAGCTGGGCGCAGACAAAAAGAGCCACGTAGAGTGAGTGCTGTCGGCCGGAGGAGTGTCTGCCCGCACAGCCAGACCCCGAGTCTCTGGCGCCGGTGCCATTGCTGGCGCTGCACAAACCCTGCCCGGACGAGGTGGTGTTCAGCTCCTGGATCTCGTAAGTGGGGGAGATGAAGTGAGGGAGAGTGAAGAGAGCGGCTCCGACGGCGATGAGGAAGCCGCCCACGGCCAGCCAGCGGGGTCTGCGACCCCGACCCCCGAAGTAGCTGATGAAGACCACCACCAGCAGGCTGCCGATGTCGAAGCAGCTTACTAGGAGACCGGACTCGGAGCTCTTCAGGTTGTAGCGCTTCTCGATGGTGGTGATGACGCTGCTGAGGTAGCCGGACACCATGAGTGATTGGATGAAGGTCAGGCAACACATACACGCCAGGAAACAACGGGAGTCGCTGAGCACCCGGCACCGGCTCTCCTTCCGCCCCGGCGTCGTTGCACAGCTGCCGCTACCCGGGGTTCGGGCTGTAACGGCGGCCAGGTTAGCGCCCCTGGCAGTCGGCGACCCGGGCTGGCCGACTCCCAGGGACCAATCATAAGGGCCGTTCAACGCCGGCAAACTTCTGGACTGACTGGGCGCCGGTTCCTGCCCGCGGAGCTGAGCGGCATCTTCCCGCAGCGAGCCGGCCGAAGCCATCCTCGCTCCCCGCTGCTGCCGGCGACGATTCCCGCTCCGTCTACACTGCTCCCCGTCGACAGAGAAGAATCAAGGCTGCTGGATCGCCACGCGAGTCGGGGCAGCGGGGGGCAGCGAGCAGTGGTCTGGAGGCTGGAGCCGGTGTGTGCCCGGCGCCGGGGCCGGGGCACGGAGTGACAGCTGGCGGCGCGGTGCGGGCAGGCGGACCGACTGGCTGCTCATGGCGGACCGGCACTGGCTGCTTTCTTCTCACCGGTGCCACAGCGGGTGGCCGGAGATGCCGGGCTGCTGAGCTGTCGCCGGCTCCATCGCCAAGAGAGCTTCGACCGGTGGCCAGGCGAGATGATGATTAACTACCCTCAAACGCACTGAGTGGGAGGGTTGTAGATGGGGGGAGGGCGCAATGTGGACAATGGAGTTTGCGCAGCGTTCCCCAGGCGGACGAATGCTGCCTGCCACTGTCACCACGGGCGCCCCACTCAAGCGTCGTTGGGTATTGCGCTTTGTTCCTCCCCGGCTATTATTTATGAATGAATTGTGTTTCGTGGTACGCCGGATGCTACATAGGACAAGTATATCAGAGAAGTGCCCTGCATCCCCAGCTCGACATTATAATTACAATTTTTTGAAAGAAGCTAAATGCAAGCCTAATTCTCCACAGGTTCGTAACCCGGGGTGACGACAGGCACTCGAGCTAACACCGCCATCAAATTCCGCGGTTTTAATAAGCATGAAGAAATCTATGTCTAGTACAATGGAAAATTTATTCGCAAAGTAATTTCCATTAAAATGAAACACAAACGCTTAATTCGATTAACCCGTGAGTAGAGGATCTGGAACATATGCGGAATATGTTGGCATGCGGCTGAAAATAATTCGGACACCGTTTCACTACTGTTCAAAATAATAATCAACATTTTTATTTCAAACATTGTTTTGATTATTTCAAAAAGTAGTGAACGTGTTACGCTGCTGTGTCTGCGCGATAAATCCCCCCCCCCCCCCACCTTGATAAATTCTCATTCGCAGAAGATTAAGAGCGCTGGTTCGGTGCTCCTTTAAGAATAATGGTTGTCCTTGGAACAAGTTGTAGGGCGTTCTTGGTATTTTTTTTTCAAATTTGATGACCCCTAATTTAAAAGGATCGATGTCCATAGAAAAGAATACCGTACGGGTTAATTTTGCATTAAGTGATTATGTAGTTCCAATCAATGCTCCGTCACTTTCAGAGTAAATAGGACAACTTCTGGAGTTCGCACATGCGCCGAATGCGAGCTGCAAGTTCTCCGGTTGCCCCGTTTCCAGGTGGCGTGCGAGCAAAGACATCCAGGTAAATGTGAGAAATTCCATTTTTTACCCATTGGTAAACACGCCAGAAATCCTTAGACTTGGTGTATTAGGTGTAAATGAACGTTTAACATGACAGAGCATTATCATTGTCAAACACAAGAACAAAATTTGTAACAATTACTTTTGGTTATACATTCATACTTGTTTCTTACTTTTATAATCTGAGAGGTTTAAATCTAATTTATAGTTCATACAGTATTCGGTGTCTCTGCGCAATCAGAATAATTCATTCTGATTGCTTGTTCTATTCACAAATTCCCTGTAGAGGGCATAGAGCCAAATCAAACACCCAATGACAGCAAACCTCAAAAGGATAACAAAAACTCTGTGGGCAGCTGTCAGCAGAACGAATGCCTAGGGCCATAACTTCTCCTTTGATTGTGTGTTCTAGGTCAGAGTAGTCATTAGGTCTTTGAAAACTGAAAGACGTAGAAACTAGTGAAGATTATAAGGTGAAGGAAGACAAAAGAATCCCATAGTTTTGCATTCCAGGGAAATGAGACTTTTGTCAAATGCAGTTGCAATCCAGTGGGATGTGGACAGGACTGTGAACCCATTGGACATCCTACCCACAACTTGGAAAAACAGGAGCATAGGCAACCATATCAATATAATACAGGAGACAGATTGTTCATCAGATGATCTAGTTTGTAAAGTTATGTCACATTGAACTAACCATCAAAATAAACTGGCCTATTCTTTGGTGAAAGAGCTGATCTCAGCTGGAGCAGCTAGACACTGCAATTGATTTCAGCTTTACTGCATTAGGGCAAAGAAAAATGAACCAACTTCCAGTTTGTAATCCCCTACTGGAAAATGTGTACATATTGACTTTAAAAGTGTACAGTATCAGCTCTCATGCTCTCAAGAACAACTAGCCACCAGATTTATGCATAAACATTGATTTTTCTTGCAAAATGCACATGGACAAGGCACCAGCAAGCATTAGCATTTTATGAAGAAAGGCAGTTATAGACAAATGATAGATGAGTGGTCAGTGCCTTCCTTAGCTGCTATCTGAACAAAAATACACTTTCTACTGTATTCTGTACCAGATACAATCAGCACATTTGAGTAGTTTAGTGTCTGAATAATTTTGAGAGATTGTGAGGTTGGAAGCCATTGGAGTCAACAAGCTAATTATTTCTCTTAGATAAGGATATATTAAGTCTTAGAATCAGCAAAATAAAATTATGTTATCAAATTGGCAAAATAAGTTAATTTAACCAGATACTAACAACCGTGGCACTAATATGACAGTGATAGATGGACAATTTTACCAAGTAGGGGACCACCCCATTTTAATTTCCCAGTTTTACAAGTAACTCTGCTACAGATATGTTTGGTATAGATCTCTTGGAGTTGGTAAAAGAGCTACAGTTAAGTACACTGGATGTACCTAATAGCGTATGTTTGTGGTCTTCTGCTGTTGTAGCTCATCCACTTCAAGGTTTAACATGTAAATTCAGAGATGCTGTTCTATACACCACTGTTGTAACATATAGTTATTTGAATTACTGTTGCCTTCCTGTCAGCTTAAACGGTCTGGCCATTCTCCTCTGACCTCTCTTATTAACAAAGTGTTTTCACCCACAGAACTGGTGCTCTCTGTATTTTTTGTTCTTTGTATTATTCTCCGTAAGTTCTAGAAATGGTTGTGCATGAAAATCCCAAGAGATCAGTTTCTGACCACCGTGTTTGCCACCAACAATCATTCCACAGTCAAAGTCACTTAGATCACATTTCTTCCGCATTCTGATGTCTGGTCTGAAAACGACTCAACCTCTTAACCATGTCTGCATGGTTTTATGCATTAAGTTGCTGCCAGATAATTGACTGGTTAGATATTTGCATTACTGAGAAGGTGTACCTAATAAAGTGGCCACCGAATATATGGTGTAGATTCCTTTAATTTGAACATAAAACATAGAAACCTACAGCACATTACAGGCCCATTGGCCCACAATGTTGTGCCGTCTATTCAAGGAACTGCCTAGAATTTCCCTACCGCATAGCCTTCTATTTTTCTAAGAGTCTATTAAAATACCCTATTGTATCCGCCTCTACCACCGTTGCTGGCAGTGCATTCCACACACCCACCACTCTCTGTGTGAAAACTTGCCTCTGACATCCCCTGTACCCTAAAACTATGCCCCCTCATGTTAGCCATTTTCAGCCCCGAGAAAAAGCTTCTGCCTATCCACAAAATCAATGCCTCTCATCATCTTATACACATCTATCAGGTTACCTTTTATCCTCCGTCGCTCCAAGGAGAAAAGACCAAGTTCATTCAACCTCCTCTCATAAGGCATCTCTCCAATCCAGGCAACATCCTTTTAAATCGCCTCTGCACTCTCTCCACACTCTCTCTCCTTCCTGTAGTGAGGTGACCAGAAATGAACACAATACTCCAAGTGGGGTCTAACTAAAGTCTTGTAGAGCTTTAACATTTTACAGTTAAAATATTTATGCAATTTTTCTCTTTCAGATTCAGCATGTTACCCATTACTTTTTTAAAATTCTTATCGGCCCAATATATACTTCCCAGTATTTCTAGTTTTTCCTTTGGTATCTATATACTGCATCTGCTATGAACTAGTACACAGGAGTCACATGCAATGCAGTGCTGAGATACTGATTGTCCGACATGCTGGATAGTAAACAGGATTCTGATTCTGAATATGAATGAAATGTCTGGTTTCAAAGATTTGTTTATGCTTGCCTGAAACAATTAACTTTAAATGAGTTATCCAGAATCCTCTAAGATGTGCTGCTCTTCCCATTAGGTACAGTACGAAAGCAGAGTGACTTTCCTCTCCAAGTCTAATTGATTTTATTTTCACTCTGACATGACTGCTCATAATCATAGCTGATTGCACAGGGGATTGTTACATTAGCAGAGGTCTTTTATATGTTAAACTTAATCTTAATCTGTCTGTTTGGGAAGATATTAAAAATCTCGTGGCACCGCCAGTGGAAGTTGACACTTGCTACATTGTTTCTTAAGTAAAATTTGTAACTGAGACCTCATGGTTTGTAAAATACTTAAGGACAATCTAATCTCAGAGTTTACTTTCTAGTATCATTTTGTAGTGCCTGTGCTCAAGTTCCGCAGTGAGTGGGACCATATACCTTTGTAACCAGGAAGCAATGATGCTACCAAATTGATGCAAAGTGTCTCAGAGTTTCCTACACCTTTTAGAAGTCTCTTTTTCCTTCCTCTCTTGAAGTCTCAAATAATTCTACGTGTGCAGTCAACCTTCAGATAACTAATTGCGCTGCCTTTTAATATCCACGTATTGACTAGAACAGGGGTCGGCAACCTTTTTGCCTCTGTGGGCCAGATCACGTAATAATGCACAGACGGTGGGCCAGATAAATGCCATTAAAAAAACTTGAAATATGGGAATTATCCATTTAAATACATCTAGTTAAGTTTTGCCTCAAATGAATGAATAATGCATGCTAGAAATCATTTGCACTTAAGGTTGCCTAACCCCTGTACTAGGGTGATCAAGAGTGGAAATGTTTTGCTCTTGCCAAACTAGTTACATAGAGCAAAGAACATGACTCCACAGTGAAGGCACTTTGGCCCACATTGTACAGACCTTTTAACCTACTCCGAGATAAATCTAACTCTTCCCTCCCACATAGTCTTCCATTTTTTTTTTTATCCTCCATGTGCCTATTTAAGAGCCTTCCTAATGTATCTGCTTTACTCCCACCCCTGGTAGAGCATTCCACACGCCCACCATTCTCTGTGTAAAAAGAGATAACCTCTGACATCCCCTCCCCATATGTTTTCTTTCAATCACCTTAACATTGGCTCCCTCATATTAGACAGTTCCACCCTGGGGAAAAAATTTCTAGCTGTCCATTCAACTGTGCTTCTTATTAGCTTCTACACCTCTATCAAATCGCCTCTCATCCTCCTTCACTCCAAAGGAAATAGCTTCCATGTCTTCCCTGTAATGATATGATGAGAACTGAATACAGTATTCCAACTGTGATCTAATAAGGAGTTTATAGAGCTACAACATTACCATGCAGCTCTTGACCTCAATCCCTCAACTAATGAAGATGGACAGACCGGAAGTCTTCTTAACGGCCCTTTCGGGGTCACACTGAGGGATCCTTGGGGATGTCCACCCAAAGGTCCCTCTGTTCCTCCACACTGCCAAGAATCCTGCCATTAGCCTGTATTCTGTCTTCAGATTCGGCTTTCCCTTCTCACTTCTCCAGACTGAAATCCCTCTACCACTTCTCAGCCCAGCTAAGCATCCTATCAAAGTCCTTTTGTAACCTACTGTATGACAACCTTCTAAAAGGTCCAGAGGTCCACTTATTATCAATATATACAACTTGAAGTTCTTCTTCTCTGGGTAGCCATGAAACCAAGAAAGAAAAGAAAGGCAGCACGATCATCAACCCCCAAACTCCCCACTCCCAGCATAAAAAATGAACAAAAATGGAACAGATACATCAACCCCCTCCTCCCTCCTCCCACACAAAAAAAACAAACAAAATGGAATGAGCACACCAACAACCAAATCCCTCCTCCTGCACAAAAATACAAACAAAATAGGACAGGCGCGTCCAACCCTAAATAACCCTCCCCACACAAAACTAATGAACAAAACAGGACAGGTACACCGACCCCCAAATCCCTCTCCCTGCACAAAAGAAAAACAAGAAAGATCAGTCAAAAAAAACACACTATAAAAAAAACTATAAGACTGGAAAAAAAAGTCTATAGTCCAAGTCCACATCCAAAATGCAGAAAACCTGGGGAACGCTCTCCAGGTCCAGCAGCAGACCTTTCCCTCCCCATAGCAGAGTGCTCTAAAGACAGGCAGCCATTGCTCATCATCTGCACTCACCTCAATGCTTCAATCTCCCACATCACTTTAATCAGCGAACAATGGAAGCTTTAATGGAGTCAAACAACGGCTTAAGCCCTGTCCTGTTGGCTTCTCGCCTTGAAGTTTGCACACACTCTCTCTGTCTCCTAGAATCCTCTGGAACTCCCAAACGATCTGCAAGCATTTGCACTCGCCTCGCCTCGATGTTTGCTTTAATCGGTGAACAATGGAAGATTTAATGGTCGAGATGAAGTCAAACATTGGTTTGCAGCCTCTGACTCTGCCTCCCGGAATCTTCTAGAAGACGGCAGAGTGCTGGAACACCCAAGTAATCTCTAAACAGCAAACCACAGGCTCTAACAGTTCCAGAATCGCATTCAAGACCAAAAAAAAACAAACGTAAAAGACATTAAAGAAGTGAAATGCAGGGTTCCATGATCTATCCAGGAGATGTCAACTGAAGGAGTGTTGTACGCAGGTGCCATCTTGACCAGAAGTCTTCGGCAATGGTTCTACATTATTCACAATACCACCAAACCTCATGCCATCTGCAGACTTACTAAACAACCCTTCCACTTCCTCATCCAAGTCATTTATAAAAATCACTAAGAGCAGGATTCCCAGAACAGATCCCTACAGAATACCGTTGGTCGCTGACCTCCAGGCAGAATACACCCCATCTAAAACCACCCTCCGTCTTCTCTTTGCAAGCCAATTCTGAATCCATGCAACCAAGTTTCCCTGGATCCCATGCCTTATGACTTTATGAATGAGCCTACTATGGGGAACCTTATTAAAATCCATATAATTACATCCATTCCTTTGTTTTCATCAATGTGTTTTGTCGCATACTCAAAGAATTCAATCAGGCTAATGTAGCATGACTGCCCCTCACAAAGCCATGCTGGCTATCCCTAATTAGATTATGCTTCTACAAATGCTCATAAATCCTGTCTCTAAGAATGTTCTCCAATAATTTGCCCGCTACTGAAGTAAGACACAAGGGTCGATAATTCCCACAGCTTTCCCTACTCCCTTTTAAAATTCAAAGTAATTTTTTTCATCAGAGTACATGCATGTCACCACATACAACCCAGATTCTTTTACTGCGGCATACTTAGCAAATCTATAGAGCAGTAAGCAGGATCAATGGACAGCAAACTGTACAAATGCAGATATAAATAAATAGCAAGCATTAACTAACAAGATAAAGAGTCCTTAAAGTAAGACCATCAGCTATGGGAACAGCATAAGCAGTGAGTGTGTAGGGGTATCTTCTTTTGTTCAAGAGTCTGATGGTTGAGGGGGTAACAACTGTTCTTGATCCTGGTAGTGTGAGTCCTGAGGCTCCTGTACTTTCTACTTGATGGCAGCAGCGAGGAAAGAGCATACTCTGGGTGGGGAGGATCTTTGATGATGGATGCTGCTTTTCCATGGCAACATTTCACGTAGATGTGCTCATGATTGGGAGGGTTTTACCTGTGATGTGCTGGGCTGAATCCACTACCTTTGGTAGGAATTTCAGCTCAAAGGCCTTGGTGTTCCCATTACCAGGCTGTAATGCAGCCAGTCAGTACACTTTCCACTACACGTCTGTAGAAGTTTGCCAAGGTTTATGATGACTTGCCGAATCTCCACAGGCTCCTGAGGAAGTAGAGGCACTGTTGTGCTTTCTGTACAATTATAGTTACATTATGGGTTTCTTCGTTCTGGTGAGGCAAGTCACAGCATCCCTCACAATTATCTCACAGCACCTCTACCACAGCTCAATGGCCCTAAGACTATACAGGTCTATATGATCTATACAGGTTAATTCCACGTCCCAGTCCCATTTTGATATGTCTATCCTTGGCCTCCTCTACTGTCAAGATGAAGCCACACTCAGGTTGGAGGAACACCTATATTCCATCTGGGTAGCCTCTAGCCTGATGGCATGAACATTGATTTCTCTAACTTCCATTAATGACCCCCCTCCCCTTCTTACCCTATCCCTTATTTATTTGTTCCCTTTTTTTCCTTCTTCTCTCTCTCTGTCCCTCTCACAATCACTCCTTGCCTGCTCTCCATCTCTCTCTGGTGCTCCCCTCCCTTTTTCTTTCTCTCTAGGCCTCCCATCCCATGATCCTTTCCCTTCTCCAGTTGTGTATCCCTTTTGCCAATCAACTTTCCAGCTCTTAGCTTCATCCCTCCCCCTCCTGTCTTCTCCTATCATTTCAAATCTCCCCCTCCCCCCACTACTTTCAAATCTCTTACTATCTCTTCTTTCCGTTAGTCCTGACGAAGGGTCTCGGCCCGAAACATTGACTGTACCTCTAATAGATGCTGCCTGGCCTGCTGCGTTCCACCAGCATTTTGTGTGCATTGCAGGTCTATATGGTTTAGTTATTCATTAGTAGACACTACAGTAGAATATATTTTTGCATCATTTCAGAGAAGTCATAAACAGAATTTAAGGCAATTTGATGGGGACTATCCAAGGTAAACGTAATACAATGTCCAAAGTCACTGACCAATTATTAGAATTAGGAATCCTGGCTTGTTTTCTTTTCTAGATTGTGTTTATGTTCTGTCAGCAATTTATCAAGGTAAGCTAGGAAACAACGACAGATAAAGAATTAGACCAGTGGTTTTCTGATGAAATCATCAAAAAAGGCCGTAGTTAATAATATAGCTTGATTTTGGCTTGAATTTGACTAATCGGCTAAGTTTATCCCTACAGTTACAGTGTGAAATTGCACATTATCACATTGGCAGCAGTAATTACATGGATTTTCAATGTAATTACCTCTGCCAACTATCAGGAGGAAAATCTAGCCAATCCTCTTAGAATAATTATTGCCTTTGCATTCAGATAATTATTAGCTTTGTATCCTTTCAGTGTTATAAATTTATCTATCTGCATAATGACTGGTAAAGTTAATTTTACTTGCACAAGTGTTTATTCCTGTTATCTATTAAAATGAGGCAGTAGCAAGATAACAATTTTTTAAAGAAATGCATCTAAAAACAATCTTCTCCAGCAGCCGAAAGACTTCCATCAAATAGTTCCTGTTTATAGTCTTTGTGCAAAATAATGAACTCAGTTGTGACCAATGGATTTTATATACTGTCTTTAAAATGGTATAATATTCAGAGATAATTTACAGGAGCATAATAAATCAAAAATCGAGACTGAATCAATGAAGGAGAATCTGAACAATATGCATTTTTTTGGGTTGGCAGTAAGCCAACAACATACACTGACTTTGGAAAAGATTGTAACTGAAAGAAATGCAACCCCATCAATATGATCAATTTGAAGATGATGCTGAAAAGCCTTTTGCTTCTTAGAGTCATGAAGAGCATGGCATGGCAGGACCTGGACTATTCCAAACCATGAAGTGAGGTAAAAACAAAAATAACATATTTCAAGTTCCAATAAATATTTAATTTCCAGCCATGGTCACTATCCCATCTTTGTAAATGTATGTTTGAATGAATAAACTGATCTCTATTTGTCCCACTGATTTGGTGTATCTTGTTATGAATGCTTCAATAAGTTCAAGACGTCTTTAATTCTAACATTTTACTATAATACCACAATTTTTTTTATTCCCTGGAACTCTTTTACTCATTTTTCTGGTGGCTCAATTGACTCAAGACTAGGAGCAGAGGCGACTCACAAGTCCATGAGAGAGATTGAAAGAGGAGCGTTCCTGGACTTTCGGCATTTTCTGTCAAGCCAATCAAATAGCTATTTATTAGCAAGGGCAAATGAAAATAAGGCAGGGAAAAGCAAAGGGGCCATTGTGTGAGTGGACATGCTTTAGCTCATCAGGCTGGGGCGAGGTATGTATCTGTTAAGTTTCTTCTTCATTCTTCATCTATTGGTACATAGTTGTAGCAGTGAGAATGGCTCAAGGGGCTGTGTTGTGTTCTTTGTGTGAGATGTGGGAATTCTGAAGATCTCCAGCCTCCCATATAATCACAGCTGCACTAGGTGCACTGAGCTGCAGCTCCTTAGAGAACATATTAAGAAACGAGAGCAGCAGCTCGATGACCTTCAGCTCGTATGGAAACCGAGGAAGTAATAGATAGGAGCTACAGAGAGGTAGTCACCCCTAAGTTGCAGGAGGCAGGTACCTGGGTGACTGTCAGGAGAGGGAAAGGAAATAGACAGCCAGTACAGAGTATCCCAGCCAGCCTGTTGTGTGGCAGCATCCGCACCGGACTTTGAGGTGAGCGGTCGCAGGTTCAAATCTGGCTCACTCCTTGCACGCTTTCCGTCCGTGCTGAGCTAGCAACTCAGCCTCATAAAAAGCAGACAAAAACGCTAAAGGCATGATGCCAAAGGGTCTCGGCTCAAAATGTCAACTGTACTTTTTTTCCCATAGGTGCTGCCTGGCCTGCTGAGTTCCTCCAGCATTTTGTGAATGTTTCTTGGATTTCCAGCATCTGCAGATTTTCTGTTGTTTGTGAAAGAAATGGAAAGGTTGCTGCCTGATGCACCACGAGGCATGGAAAGGAAAAACAACAACGGAGTGTCTCTGTGGCCATTTCCCTCAATAATAGGTGGAACAAGGTTTGGATACTGTTGGGGGGACAAACTACCTGGGAAAGCCACAGTGACTGAATTTCTGACACTTAAGTCTGGTGCTGTGGCTCATAAGCAAGGGGGAGGAGAAGAGGACTCCAGTAGTGATTGGGGATTCCATGGTTAGAGTAGAAGACATCAGATTATGTGCATGTGATAGAGACACCCTGATGGTATGTTTCCTCCCAGATGCTAGGGTCAAGGATATGGCGAGTCAGGTCAATGGCATTCTAAAGGGGATGGCTGAGCAACCAGAAGTCTTGGTACATATTGGCACCAATCATGTAGGTAGGAAAAGGTGGGGTGGGGGGGGGGGGGGTACTGGAGAGAGAATTTAGGGAAGTAGGTAGAAAACTGAAAAGCAAGATTTCCAGGGTAGTAGTCTCTGGATTACTGCCTGTGTCGCACTCCAGTGAGGGTAAGAATTAGATGATTTGGCAGATAAATATGTGGCTGAGGAACAGATGCATTGGTCATGATCTTTCAGGAATCAATTGAGTCAGGCATGGTCCCGGAGGACTGGAAGATTGCAAATGTCACTCCACGCTTTAAGAAGGGAGAAGGGCAAAAGAAAGGAAATTACAGGCCAGTTAGCCTAACTTTGGTGGTTGGGAACGTGTTGAAATCTATTATTAAGGATGAGGTTTCAGGGTACTTTGAGACTAAAGATAAAATAAGTCAAAGTCAGCATGAATTCTGTAAAGGGAAATCTTGCCTGACAGATCTGTTAGAGTTATTTGAGGAAGTAGCAAGCAGGGCGGGCAAAGGAGAGGCAGTGGATGTCGTTTACTTGAATTTTCAGAAGGTATTTGATCAGGTGCCTCACATGAGGCTGCTTAACAAGATAAAATCCTATGGCATTACAGGAAAGATAATGGATAGAGGAATGGCTGACAGGCAGGAGGCAATGAGTGGGAATAAAAGAGGCCTTTTCTGGTTTGCTGTCAGTGACTAGTGGTGTTCCTCGGGGTCAGTATTGGGACACCTATTTTTCACATTGTTCATCATTGATTTTGATCATGGTATTGAAGGCTTTATGGCAAAGTTTATGGGTGATATGAAGATAGGTGGAGGGGTAGGTAGTGCTGAGGAAGCAATGCAATTGCAGCAGGACCTAGACAAATTGGACGAATGGGCAAAAAAGTGGCAGATGGAATACAGTGTTGGGAAATGCTTGATAATGCATTTTGGTAAAAGGAACAATAGTGCGGACTACTATCTAAATGGGGAGAAGGTTCAAACTTCAGAGGTGCAGACGGACTTAGGAGTCCTCATGCAAGACTTGCAGAAGGTTAATTTACAGCTTGAGTCTGTGGTAAAGAAGGAAAATGCAATGTTGGCATTTATTTCAAGGGGAATAGAATATAAAAGCAAGGAGATAATGCTGAGTCTTTATAGGACACTAGTCAGGCTGCACTTGGGAGTATTGTCAACATTTTTGAGCCCCATATCTCAGAAAGGAATTGTTGTCACTGGAGAGAGTCCAGAGGAGGTTCACGAGGATGATTCGCAGAATGAAAGTTTTAACATATGAGGACTGTTTGGCAGCTTTGGGCCTGTACTCCCTGGTATTTAGAAGAATATTGGGATATCTCATTGAAAGCTAAGGAATGGTGAAAGGACTAGAGAAAGTGGATGTGGAAAGGATGTTTCCTATGGTGGGGTATCCAGAACTATAAGGCACAGACTCAAAATAAGGGGCAACCTTTCAGAACAGAGGTAAGGAGGATGTTTTTTAGCCAGAAAATGGTGTATCTTTGGATTGCTCTGCCACAGACTGCGGTGGAGGCGAAGTCCATTGGTATATTTAAGGTGGAAGTTGATAGTTTCCTAATCAGTCAGGGCATCAAAGGATATGGTGAGAAGGCAGGTGTATAGGGTTGAGTGCGATCTGGGATCAGCCATGATGGAATGGTGGAGCAGACTCGATGGGCTGAATGGCTAGGTTCTGCTCCTACGTCTTATATACTTATGGTGTTATGAAACCTTCAGGACGCAGTGGTCATAATATGATAGAATTCACCCTGCAATTTGAGACGGAGAAGATGAAGTCAAATGAATTTCAGAGATTTACATTTTGATAATAAGTGAACCTTTGAATCCTTTGAATAAAGGGAATTACAGAGGCATGAGTGAGGGGCTGGCCAAAATTGATTGGAAGGGGACACTAGCTGGGCTGATGGCAGAGCAGAAATGGTTGCAGTTTCTGGCAGCAATTCAGAAGGTGGAGGATGGATACATCCCTAAGAAGAAGTGGTATTCTAAGGCAGGATGATGCAACCATGACTGACAAGGAAAGTCAAAGCCAACATAAAAGCAAAAGAGAAGGCATGTAATAGAGCAAAAAAAAAACACAGTGGGAAGTTAGAGGTTTGGGAAGCTTTAAAAAAAAACTAACAGAAGGCAATTAAAAAAGCCACAAAACCAGGAAAGATGACATTTGAAGCTAGCCAATAATAAGAGGATACCAAAAGTTTTACAAATTTTATATATAGAGTGAGAGAGAGAGAGTGAAAGAGGGGTAAGAGTAGATATTGGACCACTGGAAAATGAGGCCAGAGAGGTAGTAATGGGGGACAAGGAAATGACAGATGAACTGAATAAGTATTTTGCATCAGTCTTGCTGTGGAATGCACTAACAGTATGCTGGAAGTTTGAAAGTGTCAAGGGGTGGAAGTGAGTGCAGTTGCTATTATGAGGGAGAAGGTGCTTGGGAAGCTGAAAGCAGAGAAGTCACCTGGACCAGATGGACTATACCTCAGGGTTCTGAAAAAAAGTAGCTGAAGCAATTGTGGAGGCATTAGTAATGATCTTTCAAGAATCACTAGATTCTGGCATGTTGCTGCAGGACTGGAAAATTGCAAATATTACTCCACTCTTTAAGAAGGGAGGGAGGCAGAAGAAAGGTAATTATAGCCCAGTTAGTCTGACCTCAGTGGTTGAGAAGATGTTGGGGTCTATCGCTAAGGGTGAGTTTTCAGGTTACATTGAAGCTCATGATAAAATAAGCCAAAGTCAGCATGGCTTCCTTAAGGGAGACTCTTACCTGACAAATTTGTTGGGGTTCTTTGAGGAAATAACAAGTTGGATAGACAAAGGGGAATTGGTGGATGTTGTGTACTTTGATTTTCAGAAGGCCTTTGACAAGGTGCTGCACATGAGGCTGCTTAACAAGATAAAAGCCCATGGTATTACAGGAAAGATATTAGCATGGACAGAGCATTGGCTGACTGGTAGGAGGTAAAGTGTTGGAATAAAGAGAGACTTTTCTGATTAGATGACTGTGACTTGTTGTGTTCTGCAGGGGTTGGTGTTTGGACTGCTTCTTTTATGTTGTATGTCAATGATTTGGATGACAGAATTGATGGTTTTGTGGCCAAGTTTGTGGACGATATGAAAATACTGTAGGTGGAGGGACAGGTAGTGTTGAGGAATAGGGAGGCTGCAGAAAGGTTTAGACAGATTAGGAGGTTGGGCAAAGAGGTGGCAGATTAAATAGAGTGTCGGGAAATGTATGATCATACACTTTGATAGAAGGAATTAAAGTATAGACTACTTTCTAAACAGGGTGAAAATTCAAAACTCCAAGGTGCAGGATTCCCTAAAGGTTAACTTATAGGTTGAGTCACTGATGAGGAATGAAAATGCAATGTTAGCATTCATTTTGAGATGATTAGATTATAAAAAGATGTAATGCTGAGGCTTTATAAAGCACTAGTGAGACCCAACTTGGAGTATTGTGAACAGTTTTGGGCCCCTTATCTTAGAAAGGATGTGCTGAAACTGGCCAGGGTTCAAAGGAGATTCACAAAAATGATTCTGGGAATAAAAGGCTTATCATACGAGGAACATTTGATGTGTCTAGCGCTCTATTCATTGGATTTTAGAAGATTGGGGGGGGGTGTCTCATTGAAACAAATCGAATGTTGAAAGGACTAGACAGAGTGGGTGTAAAGCATAAGTTTTCTATAGTAGCGGAATTCTACGACCAGAGGGCACAACCTCAGAATAGAGGGGATCCATTTAGAATGAAGATGAGGAGGTATTTCTTTAGCTAGAAGATGGTGAATCTGTGGAATTTGTTGCCACAGGTGGCCGTGGAGGCCTGATTATTGGGTGTATTTAAGGCAGAGTTTGATAGAATCGTGTTAAGTCAGCACATGAAAGGTTATGTAGTGAAGGCTGGAGACTGAAGTTGAGAGGGAAATGGATCAGCCGTGACCAAACAGCAGAGCAGACTGAATAGGCCAAATGGCCTAATTCAGCTGCTATATCTTTTGGTTTTATGGTCTTAAATTCCCTTCTCCATTCTGTCCTGCTTATTAATGCCCTTTCCTTTACTCTGTAGCCATAAATATTTTCCTCATATCTGAAGCCTGAATCTTCTCATTCATTCATTTCTTTTTTTTAAATTTAAACACCTACCCATCATCACTCAATTCCCCAGAATCACAAATAAGAGATAATCTGCAGATGCTGGAAATCCAAGCAACACACACAAAATGCTGGAGGAACTCAGCAGGCCAGGCAGCATCTATAGAAACAAGTACAGTCGTCGTTTCAGGCCGAGACCCTTCAGCAGGACTGGAGAAAAACAAGATGAGGAGTCAGAATTAGAAAGTGGGGGGGAAGAGAGGAAGAACCACCAGGAGGGACGGGGAGGAGTGAAGTAAAGAGCTGGGAAGTTGATTAGCGAAAGAGATACAAGGTTAGAGAATGGGGAATCTGATAGGAGAGGACAGAAGGCCATGGAAAAAAGAAAACCAGGATACTGGTTTTCACCTGGTTAAGTGGAGCCAACAAAATAACTTTTCCTGAGGCTCTATGAATATAAATTAGTGTCTCTTACACCACTCAGTGTTGCATGCATTCAGCTAAAACCTGCTTAATAATTTGAACATAGCTCTAGCACTCATTTTAGTTGCTTTGGAGGTCCTACTTTTCAATATTCAGAGCTAAGATGCTCAAGCAAGTCTCAAACCATGGCATCTACTTCTAGGAAACAGCGTTAGAAGGGGTTATCTCTCTTGGTGAGCCCACGTTACAATCCTCATTTCCCTTCCAAAGCCCCCAAGATCTTCAATCTGATAAAACCCTCACCTCTTTCCCAATTGTCAATCATAACTATTCCTTCTCAGTGCCCTTGAACAGCCTGCAAGGACTAGATCCAAACTCCATGGCTGATTCTCAACCACTTCCCTCCCAGCTCTTCAGCTGATTCTTTATGCTGGCCATTTTGTTGCACACAATATTTGACATTGCAGTAATGTACACATTCTGTTTATTGACCAGTGAGTTTCAGAAGAAAAGCTCTAGGAAATGATGAGAAGGGTAATGCTGTCCCTGATTCACATCCAGATTGGTTGCAGAAACTCACCACAGACTGGATGTTAATGTATGTTGCCTACCATTAATGGGACTGTTCTACCACAAAATTCCTCCGCTTAATGAAAATGATCTATGGACAAGTGTCCAAAGCATTTTCCTGTTTCAGGCTGCAAACTTCCAAAATGTAAATCGCTTCTCTAATTAGAGAAGACATACTTTATGATCCAGGCATCATCCTGGCACTGAACTGCCTCTGCAGCTGTGGCCTGCACCCATCGGCACTCACCTGTGGCTCTGTGACTGTGCCTGCGGCCATCAGGCTCCTGGACCAGTTGAAGCACTGAACTGGCTCAGCGACTGTGGACTCACTTTCAGGGACTCTGCTGTTTATGTTCTGCGTGCTATTTGTTAATTTTTTAACATAGTTTGCATGACCTGTTCTTTTTGCACATTGGATGTTTGACAGTATTTTTGTGTGGGGCTTTTTCATGGATTCCATGTGTGTTTCTTTGTTTTAGTGGCTGTCTGCAAGATAAATCTCAAGGTGTACGTACTTCGATAATAAATGTACTTTGAACTTTGAAATCTCATATATCCAAGCACCCTTCTCTGCTGCCTAGTCACCATATTAAGTTGAAACAGAGGGTCTGTTGTCAGATGAGAAAACTGTATCTGCTTTGAGTTTGGTGAAGCAACCAAGTAAAGTGTAGGTTTAAGTGCAAAGCAACAAGACAGATGAAAATCTTTTAAACATACACTGGAGGGATGCTTGCAACATTCTCCCACATGGATCAGATGTTTGAGGAGTCACAGTGACATTTTGTCTGGGACTACGACACAAAAGAGGCAGAGCCGGTTCACAGGAAGTCCTGCAGATGTTTTCCGTTAACTTGAAATCAGTGCGATGAAAATACTGTCAACTGTAAAAAAAGTAAATAACAAAAGAATTTTCTTTTAACCAATTCCAGACTAACAATCAGTAGCTCTCTGTACTTACTTAAATAACGTTGTTACATTTGCTGCCTTCCAATCTGTGGAAAATGTTCTAGAACCTATGGAATTTAATAGATGCACTGGGTTGTTATCATACCCCAACAGAGGGTATTCAGGACCTGAGGATTTATTTTCTTTCTTTTCCATTAATTTCTCCATTGCTATTTTTTAAATAATGCTAATTTATTTAAACTCTTCAACTTTTGAAAAACTGTTTTTAACAGCATTACTCAATGCTATTCAAGATTCAAAAACTTTATGTCATTCTAACCGTACATCAGCTCTGCAGGGCAAAATGAGACAGCGAGTAGGAGTAGTGCAATCATAACATAACAAACGCAACACTAAATAATAAACATAACAATAAATAGTAAAACACAACAGCCACATGTCAGTTAAAAACAAGTTATAAATGTCCAGTGCAAGTTAAAAGTGTCCAAAGCAGAGTCAGGTAGAGCAGCTATTTAGCAGTCTGACTGCCTGTGGGAGGAAGCTGTTTAGTAGCCTTGTGGTTTTAGTTTTGATGCTCCTGTAACGTTTACCTGATGGCAGAAGAACAAACAGTTCATGGAGAGGGTGTGAGGGGTCTTTAATGATGTACCATGTCTTCTGGAGGCATTGACT
Organism: Hemitrygon akajei; assembly: GCF_048418815.1. Classification (NCBI taxonomy): domain Eukaryota; kingdom Metazoa; phylum Chordata; class Chondrichthyes; order Myliobatiformes; family Dasyatidae; genus Hemitrygon; species Hemitrygon akajei. Next base: position 34,506,263 of record NC_133124.1, on the reverse strand, counting down.
CTGAAAGAGGTCTTGGACAGTAGGTAGGGAGACCCCAATAACCTTCTCTGCTCCCCTAACCACCCTCTGCAAGGCTTTTTTGTCGGCAGCACTGCAGCTGGAGTACCTGGTTGTGATGCAAAAGGTCAGCACACTCTCAACCACTCCTCTGTAGAATGTAGTTAAGATGTTAGTGGGGAGTGCTGCTTGTTTAAGCTTCCTCAAAAAGTGCAATCTCTGCTGGGCTCGTTTCACAATCCCAGTGGTGTTCCTGGACCAGGTGAGATTGTCTGAGATCTGCACCCCAAGGAACTTGATGTTTTCCACTCTCTCCACTGTGGAGCCGCTGATGCTGAGGGGTGTGTGCTCAGGCTGAGACCATCTGAAATTGACGATCATCTCCTTGGTTTTGGTGACATTAAGCATCAAGTTGTTGTCACTGCACCAGCTCTCTAGGTGTTTGACCTCCTCCCTGTACATTGTTTCATCATTTTTGCTGATGAGCCCCACCACTGTGGTATCATCAGCAAATTTAATGATCAGGTTCTCCTTGAATCTGGCTGCACAGTCATGTGTTAGCAGTGTAAGCAGCAATGGGATAAGCACACAGCCTTGTGGGGATCCAGTGCTCAGTGTGATGGAGTCAGAGATGTTCCTGCCAACACGGACTGACTGTGGTCTCTCTGTCAAGAAATCCAGAATCCATCGACACATGGCAATGTTAAGGCCAAGCAGCGACAGTTTCTCCACTAGTCTCTGCGGGATGATTCAGTAATAGTGCTTATTAAGTCAAAATATTTTTGATGACAAAGCCATTCAAGTTATCTTAATTCATTCTTATTTAGAAAATAAATAGGAATGATCAGAGTAAGTAGGCATTCATGAAAGGGATATCTTGTTTGACAAATCTGTTGGAGTTTCTTAAGGTTGTAACTAGCAGAACAGATGAGAATGCATATACAGTAGATAGCAGGCAGAGGTGATGTAGCTTAATTCAGTATCATGTCTGGCACATGCCTTGGACCAAAGAACCTGCTCCTGTGCTATATTGTTCCATGATAAATTGATTGATGTGATATATGAAGGCCTTCTATAAGAGTATCATACAAAAGGCATCAAAACAAAAGTAGAGTGTGTGGTGTAGAGTGCAAAATTAGAGTACACTGACATGGATGGAGGACAGATTAATGAACAGAAGGTTAAATTAGGAATGGATAGCTCATTTTATGGTGGGAGGCTGTGTTGTGTTGTTCTATGAGGATTAAAGCTCTTCATAATCCATACATTCTTTGGATCATAGGGTGAATGTAATATTTCCAAGTATGCTTATGATTTAAAGTTGCATTACAGTGCCAACTGTGAGAATGATACAAAAAGGATACGTATAAGGGTTAATGAGTAGCATTAAAAATAAAATACACTGTGTGTAAACTACCTTGTTAGCTGGACATACCTCCTCCTCAGGAAGGAAGGAAAACCCCACTACTCAGATAGTGGGTATTGGCAGCTGGACCTCACCACAGAGAATAGACAGGGAAATAAGCCAGTCTTTGAAAAGTAGCTTGATACAGTATAATGCCCCCGATAGTGAGGGTAGGGAAATGGGATAAGGCTTAAAATCTCCTTCAGAATTTGGGGCTTTGCAGACAATGAATCGGGACCATCACTTGGACTGTAGTGAAGATTGTTCCCAGGGATGATGATCTGTTGCATGAGGATGAATGATACAGATTGAACACAGACTTGAATTTACAGAATGTGATATGATGTGATTGAAAGATGCCAATCTCTTATAGTTAACTGCAAGGTTGACGGCCATTTGGGGGGGGGGGGGGTGAAGTTTGCCTTTCAGGACTGAGATGAAATGTTATTTATTTATTTGGAGATAGAGCGCATTCTGGCCCATCGAGACCGTGCTATCCCATTACAGACATTTGACCAATTAACCTGCTAATCCGTACGCCAATGGAATGTGGGGGCAAACCCACACAGTCACGGGGAGACGAACAAACATTGACAGACTGCGGTGGGATTGAACCCAAGTCGCCGACACTGTAATAGCAATGCACTACTGTGCCGGTGGCATGTAGTAAACTTTTGGAATTCTGTACCCAAAAGGGCTGTATAGAGAGCTCCTGAGAAAATTTTTTAAAAGATCAACAGATTTCCGGAATTTACAGGAACCCCGGGATAGAGAGGGTGGTACAGGAAGGTGGTGCTGAGATCAGCCGTGATCTTATTGAATAGCAGAGCAGGAACAGGAAAACAAACTTTTCCAATATCTTATGTTCTGATTTTCAAATTTAAAATACCAGTATTTTAGTTTTTATCTGGAATTACTATCAGCTGTCTTTCCATACACTTTATGCTGCACCAGACAGGAGGAACATGCCACCGAACGTATCCTTTCTCACCTGTGTCAAAATCTATGAGTCCGACGTTAGACTCGGTAGCCACCGCAGATCTGGAATGGAAGCAGATACGGTACCTGGGACCCTGAGGGACTGCGATAAGATTAACACTGAGTTGCTGCTCTCTGGTGGTGGATGCGCACATCGCACAGATATAGGAAACCTCAAATAACCTGCTCTCGACCCGGACAGCTGGCAAGTCAGAAATGTATCCAGAAGCCAATGTCCCGGGCGGCAGAAGATGTCTGCAGCCCTGTAGCAGCCAACAGATTCTTCTTGCCAGGTCTCCCAAACGTTCATTCATTCAAACAGGCTGTGCACAAGTCAGTCTGGGAGGACCTGCACTGGGCTAATTAACGTCCGGCTTCATTTTTTAAAACTATAAGAACGTCATGTTATAAAATTATTCAGGTGTAATGGAGCAGTTTGTTTCAAATAATATAGTCAACATCGGTCAATGGTCTTTGTTGGTCCCTCATTATTTTTTCTTATCAATTACCTACATTTAATAACAGTATTAAAATTCAAGATTGCTTAATGTCATTTCCCGTACACAAGTGTAAAGGGAAATGAAATCATTGTTACCCTGGATCTGATGCAGCACAATAAAATATTGAAGCCCTCTTTTGGTCAGGGTTGATAACGGAGTTTGCGTTCCAGCTGCCTACATGCAAGCCAGGGTCCGTATTTAACGGAGAACGAGCTGTTGCCCGTGCGGCAGACTCCCCGTCTCCGCACAGCTGACGAATCCAAAGGAACGGCGGAGACCAACACACTGTGGCACCAGCGGCATCGCAGGAGTTACCGGTCAGCTTTGAACTTAACGGTGGACTGCCCTAGGGTCACCAGCTCCAGATTTCTCCTCGGGGTTTATTCCTGAGGCCTTCCCCATGAGTGGATATAGCCACAAGGCGGTGGAAGTTTGAGATCAGAGTTTTCCTTCTCCTAGGTGAGCTGCCAACCACGGCTGATGAGCCCCACCTGCCCAAACCAACTGGTTTTAAGGTACCAGTGACCTGCCTTTGCCCTTTCTCCTGTCAGTAGAAGCTGTTCCATTGGGCTTAGTAGCTAAACCACCCGGGAAGTCCAAGAGGTGGACTGGTTGTCGGAGGCTATCGGGAGCATTTAATGGGTAGTGAGAGCTTATTCCCTCCACCTCCCCTGGCTATGACAGCCTTAAGGAATCGCGGTAAGCTTAAAAACACACAATAAGTGTAAGTACATAAGATACCTTATATACATAGAATGATTGTATATCCATAAAGTGACATTAGGCACAGGAATGTCTTTACATGAGGTGACTGACAGGAAATGATAAAATAGTGGTGTCTGGGGGTATGGAGGTGGGGAGTTGAGTGGGTGGAGGTGTTGATCAGCCTTACTACTTGGGGCAAGTGTTTTTGCGTCTGTTGGTCCTGGTGTGGATGCTATGTTGCCTCCTCACTGATGGGAGTGGACAAAAAGGGTGGGTGGAGTCACTGACTATTAAAACTTAAACAATTTTATTGAAATTGTTTAATCAAATGCAGTAACATTTTTCTCTGGTTATCAGAATATCATTTTTGGGAAATTATTTTTAATGTTGAGTAGTTAGATGAATTACAGTCATATGCTAGCTGTCAAACCATCTTAACTGTTCAAGGAGAGACGGGATTGTGAGCTGCTGCGCCTGTGTACACAAGTATCTCTGAGAAACTTACTGCACCACACGCTGTAATACTGTTGTCCAGTTGAGAGGCAGTGTGTTTGATAAAGGAAATTCTGTTCTTGATGTACCTCTGACTGACTGTCAGCTTGCAGCGGCATTACAGAAAGCCACTGGCAGCAGACTGGGTCTGAAAATGGGGTGTTTGTGCTTGAGAACAGCAGGTAAGTGATTTAGCAGAATGAAACTAAGAATGGAGATCTCAGAAAAAGAGTAGAGAGAAGTCGGGTACAGTAATTGGAAACCTGTAAATGTGGAAATCTGAAGCAGAAACAGAAAATGCAGGAAATGAGACTATAAGACATAGGAGCAAAATTAGGCCATTCAGCCAGTTCTCTGCCAATGCTCGACAGGTCAGGCAACATCTAAGGTCAAAAACCCATCATTAGAATGGGAAAGAAAGAGCCAAGTTAGATGTTACAAAGAAGGTAGGAAGCTATATATATAGGACAAAAAAAATCTGCACTACGATGAGGTCAGGATGACATGGGAACAAGTGGTCCAGTGGTTAATAGTGGCAATGAGGGAGTGATCATAGAGATAAAAGAATGCTAAATGTTGTGAAATGCGTAGCTCTTGGACAAACCCAGCAGTTCAGGTTGTGTTAACCGACGGAGAAAATCTGACCCAATTTCATAGACAGATGACTTCTAACAGATGTGGCCAGTTCTAATACAGCTGTGATCAAAGCCATTGGGCACACCTTGGCATCTATCCTGCTGTGCCCCCAAATGATCTAATATGTTTCAACAAGATCACCCCTAAATGACAGAGAATACAGATCATGATAGGACAACTCTCTCATCCCAGAATATAGCCAAATAAATTTCTTTTGATCTGCATCCATTGCCAGCATATACAGTACTTCCTTAAATAAAAGGATCAAAACTCTCCACAATATTCCAAATGTGACCTCAATGGTACTCTGTACTATTGTAACAATATTTCTTCATTCCTAAACTCTCATCTTCTTGCAATAATGACCAAAGTGTTTCACCTGGTTTCTAACTTTTTATAATTCCATCAGAAACCGAGATCCCTCTGTAATTTGCTCATCTGTAATCTTTTTCTTAGTCTCTTTCTGAGGTGCTTGATCTAACACTTTTCCACATTCCAAATTTTCACCCATTCACTCAACCCATATTCTATTTCAGAGTCAAAATAGTTTCAAATGCCCTCTTACCTATTTTCATGTCATCAGCAAGTTTGGAAATATTACATTCTGTGTCCTCCTCCAGGGTAATACTGAATTATTATAAGGTACTGAATATTAGAGTCAATAACTGATTATCAAGGCACTTTGCTAGCTATATCCTTCCAACCTGAACAACTCCTGTTTAGTCCAGTTCTGCCTTCTATATTTTGATCAATTTTAAATCTATGATAATAATTCTCTCCCAATATCATGAGCTCTTATGCTGCAGTCTCTTTTGGAACCTTGTCAAATGCCTTCTGTAAATCCAGTTGCATTCAGTGGCCACTTTGGTTGATGCCGACTTTACCTAATATGTTCACGGTCTTCTACCGCCGAAGACCATCCACTTCAAGGATTGATGGGTTAGGTTTACAGAGATGCTCTTATGTTGTAATGCGTAGTTATTTGAGTTACTGTCATCTTCCTATCAGTTTGAACTTGTATGGCCATTGCCCTCTGACCTTTCTCATCAACAAGGCATTTTTATCCAAAGAACTGCCACTCCATGGATGTTTCTTGTTTTTCGCACCATTCTCTGTAAACTCCAGAGACATCTTAGCCATGTCTCCATGATTTAATGCAGTGAGTTGCAGCCAAATGATTGGATGATTAGCTTTACACCTTTTAAAACCAGAATGAATTAAGCAAGTTTGAATGGACAGAATATTCTCCAGGTAACTTCATGCAATAGTTTTGAAAACATTGATTAAGGAAAGACTAAACAGCCATCTCACCTTGCGCAATCAATACTTTCGTGAACTTAGTTTTAAAAAAGGAACGTAGCAAATATAGCTTTGCAATTGAAACCAACAAAATTTTGCATATTATATTGACAATGATGGCTGGTTTGTCACTTGTGAACATCAGGAGGAAAATATTTCAACATATGCACACAATAATGAGAGGGAAACTGTTCACCGAAATATGGTTGCTTTTCCTTCAGAATGCTGCAAGGATTTATCAATGCGTAAGGTAGAATAAATTCAACAATGGAAGATTTCTTAAGAGAAATACAAATACATTGAATAAGATGTAAAATTTTGCATTAGTAATTACTAATAAGAAAATGCTCAGATAATGAGCGATTTCAAATGACCTCACTTTAAAGTGTATAATTGGAAAGACCTTACATAAGACATAAACAGCGCAGATAGTCTCCTTGTTAATCAGTGAGAAATTTTGATGTTGTGTTGCCTGACTTACATAAATGAGAGGATTTGCCATTCCCAGATCTCTCATTATATTGTACAGGAGAGCTTCATGACCAGATCATTAAGGGTTACCAAACTCATTATAATCTACATGGCAATAATCTGCTAATACCCTGGGATTTATATTGAGGCACGATGTGTTTACAATAAAACAAGTATGTTTCTTCCCTATTATTTATGGTAATTATTTATATTTTGTTGATGGTAGTCCTCGTGGGATTGAGTCATTTGATACTTATTTATATCACTGCTTGCAAGTATAGAGATCCTTTAATGTTCAACAAATATGTCAAAAAATGATAATCTTTTTAATGTGATCTGTAGAAATGATTGCTTTAGTTTCAAATAAATTTTAGCTTCAAATTAAGTTAAATAATAAACTGTCTGAAACATGCTCAAAAGAGGCTCAATCTTTTAATCTCTATAAATAGTACACAACCCAGATTGAACATTGTGCTTTGAAATTGTTAAACAAATGTGATCACCATGTTGCCATTCATAAAAAAGATCTAAAATGTATTCCCCGCAAAGCCTACTAAATAGCTGTAATTAGAATGAATTTCCAAGATAAGAGTAAAATGTATTAATGTACCATACAGCACATTTAACACTACCAGCCACGGCTGTTACTTCATAATAGTTTATATGCAATTACTGTGTATAGAATTCAAGTTACTTTAGTGCATGTGGCCTGTATTTTTGAGCAGTCACAACATGTGAGAAAAGCGGCGCTATATTTCGATTGTTTGGTTCACTGTCTTTATTTCCTTCTTCATTGTATCTGCTAACTTTACTCCATTGTAATTCTACCCATACACTTGTGATCTGGCTAAGCCCTCAGGAGGGGTGGCATGGCAGTGTAGGGGTTAGCGCAACAATTTACTGTGAGATCAACGTTTGATTCCTGCCGCTGTCTGTAAGGAGTCAGTACATTCTCCTCGTGACCACATGGGTTTCATCCTAGTGCTCCTGTTTCCTCCCACCTTCCAAAGGTTAAGGTTAGTGAGCAGCTGACAACAGAACTGTGACAACACTTGGGGGTGCCCTAAACGTCTCGGCTCGAAACGTCGACAGCGCTTCTCCCTATAGATGCTGCCTGGCCTGCTGCGTTCCACCAGCATTTTGTGTTTGTTGCTTGAATTTCCAGCATCTGCAGATTTCCTCGTGTTTACAATCCTCACTGATTTGATTTGACGCAAAACAAAGCATTTCATTGTATGTTTTGATATAGATGTGACAAATAAAGTCAATCTTTCAGTCTTTAAAGGATTTTTTTCCCATCACCTTGTCCCAGCCAGAGGAGTTGCTACTTTTTCTGTGATGTATAACTTTACCTCTGAATTCAGGAAAATATCCTTTAAATACAGTTCTTTCAACATGATTATAGCTGCTTTTCACATTTTCTACATTGGCTCAGGAAGTTGTTGCATGAACTATCTGGTTCTCTTTCTGTAATTTTATAAACTCGTTACAGGATTCAACAGAGCACACTCTCTTTGGATGTTCCACCAGCCTAGACTTGTCTATTTGAACAAAATGCTCCAGTATAATCCTGGTATTCTTGCCAGCTCATGCAAAGGCATGGTAGCATAGTATACTGAACAGTTGTGCCTATTATTTTGTGACCACCTTTACACTGCACCTTTGGTGGCTCAGCTGCTGAAGCTAACTTACAAAAGTACCACACAGGCAGATATATGAAAATCTAACTCTTCAATTTTACTACTATATTTTCCATTTTCATATTTTGATTTGAATATTTTATATTTAATTTTATATTTCTGCTTTTAATGTTTTGATTTAGAGTCATAGAGCACTACAGCACAGAAACAGTTCCATCAGCCCATCTGGTCTATGTGAAACTATTATTTCGTTTAGTCCCATCGACCTGGACCTGGACCATAGACCTCCATACCCCTCCAATCCATATACATACCCAAACTTCTCTTAAATGTTGAAATCCACCACTTCCATTGGCAGCTCGTTCCACACTCTCACTAACCTCAGTGAAGAAGCTCCCCCTCATGTTCCCCTTAAACATTTCTCCTTTCACCCTTAACCTGTGACCTTCATTTCTAGTCCCACTGGGGGAAAAAGCCACTGAAAATCAAAATATAAAAAGCAGAAAATACTGGAAAAACTCAGCAGGTCAGACAGCAGTTGTGGAAGGAGAAGACTGTTAATGACTTATTATTTGTTTTATATTTAATGTGCATGCATATTTCCAGCATGTGATGAGACACTAAGGAAACACCAGCCCATGATATTGTATCCACTGCAGATGTAAACTAACATTGAAACTGCAAGTCTGTAGAAAGACACAACAGGTCAGTAGCATTTGTGGAGAGACACAGCAGTTAATGGATTTAGAGTCCATCACAGGTAAAGCCCTCCCCACCATTGACACATCTATAAGGAGCGCTGTCACCATTCATCATCAAGGACCTCCACCATCCAGTCCATGCTCTCTTCTCGCTGCTGCCATCAGGAAGGAAGTAGAGGAGCCTCACCACCTGGTTCAGGAACAGTCGTACCCCTCAGCCATCAGCCTCTTCAGTCAGAGGAGATAGCTTCATTCACCCCATCACTGAACTGTTCCCACAACCCAGAGACTCACTTTCACGGACTCTTCGTCTCATGCTCACAATATTTATTGTTTATTATTATTATTATTATTTTCCATTTCTGCAGAGTTTGTTATCTCTTGCATACTGGTTGTCTGTCCTTTGGGTGCAGTCCTTCATTTACTCTAATGCGTTTCTTGGATTTACTGTGTATGTCCACAAAAAATGAATCTCGGTGCATGGCGAGTATGTACTTTGATAATAAGTTTCCTTTGAATTTTGGATTGTGCATTACTCTTTGTGCTAACTCTGGCATTGTTCGCACAGTCACACTTCTCTTGCAACCCTGTAGTTTCAAACTCATTCTGGGTGTTGGTGCTGCTGTCATCCCACAAGGAAGAGTTCTGGAAGTTACACCAGACAAATCCTGAGCTCCGGGAGTGAAACCATCTTGATGGCCTAGATAGATAGATAGATAGATAGATAGATACTTTATTCATCCCCATGGGGAAATTCAACATTTTTTCCAATGTCCCATACACTTGTTGTAGCAAAAACTCATTACATACAATACTTAACTCAGTAATAATATGATATGCATCTAAATCACTAACTCAAAAAGCATTAATAATAGCTTTAAAAAAAAAAAAATAAAAAAAAAGTTCTTAAGTCCTGGCAGTTGAATTGTAAAGCCTAATGGAAACTGTTTTTATTAATTGAAACTGTTTTTAAGTCGTTGATTATCAAAGATATTTGAAAACAATTCAAAGGGACAAATGGTTTTAAAAAGCAATCAAAAATTAAATTTTGGTGACCTAAAATACATGTAAATATATATTAAAGAAAAATAAAGAAAAAAAAACTAACCAGCTTTTCAACTGAAGTCGGCATGGCCATCAAACGAACATTGCCACATCACATATGCCAATCCTAGCTAATGAGTTGAGAGGTCTGTTGCAACGTATGCAGACTCTCTTCTCACTAAATCTCTACTCCAGCCACCCCCTAGCTCAGTGATGCAGGACTGGAGGTTGATGCTCTGGCACTGGACATTTAGTTGTCGTCCATGTTCTAGTTCCAGTGTGAAGACACAGAAATCAGGGATTAACTGACCGTGAAACCACTGGCAAAAGAAACGCGCACCTTATTCCACTGTTTCAGACCAATGACCTTTCAGGAAACTTTCTTTCTCCACTAATGGTGCCAGAGCTGCTGAATTAGTCATAGGGTTGAAGAGTCAGAAATATCCATGTCCAAGACTTAACCAGCATCCAGGACATCTTCAAAGGGCAATGCTTCAGAAAGGTGACATCCAGCATCGAGGACCCCCCCCCCCCCCCCCAATCACCCAGATCATAGCTTGTTCTCATTGTTACCATCAGGAAGGAGGAACAGAAGCCTAAATATACACACTCAATGATTCAGGAACAGCTTCTTTGCCTCTGTCATCCATTTTCTGAATGGACTTTGAACCCATGAACACTACCTCACTACTTTTTTATATCTGTTTTTTGCTCTACTTATTAAATTGAACTATTTAATATTTATTTACTGTAATTCATGTTTTTTCACTCTATTATTATGTATTGCATTGTAATGCTGCTGCACAGTCAACAAATTTCATGACATATGCCAGTGATATTAAACCTGGTTCTGATGTCTCGCTCCATTTAAGTTTGTCCCATTATCCAGCATTTGATCCATATCCCAATCTAAACCTTTCCTATCCACTTGTCTAAATGCCTTTTAAACATTGTAATTGTATCTGCCTGTACAGCTTACTCCGGCATCTCATTCTATATAACCACCATACTCTGTGTGGACACGAGGAAATCTGCAGATGCTGGAAATTCAAGTAACGCACACAAAATGCTGGTGGAACGCAGCAGGCCAGGCAGCATCTAAAGGAGGAAGTACAGTCAATGTTTCGGGCTGAGACCCTTCGTCAGGACTAACTGAAAGAAAAGATCTTTTCTAGCATTTAGCATGCAGGGTCAATCTAAGCATTTAAAAGAAATTTGGATTGGTACGTGGATGGGAAGTGTATGGAGGGTTATGGGACTAGGCAGATTAATGGTTCAGGACAGACTAGATGGGCAGAAAGGCTATGCTGTAGTGTTCTATGACTCCAAATGCCTCTGATAAATTGTGTCTAGACAAAAATGCTTACCTTACCAAGACTTAGAGGAAAAAGTCAGTTTGTCAAGGAGATAGCTGATTTGTATAACCTGCCCCAACTGAAATGCTAATCAAAGGGAAGGGAATTGTTGGAAGTTTGTTTTGTATTGTATAAAATGCTTCTAAGCAAGAACAGCAGCAACAACAAATGAGGCCTGTTATAGAATGATGTGAGTGCAAATATTTATGTCTATTTGTTGATTTTTTTCAATTTCATGTATTTGTGGTTACACCCAAATGTCACTATACTACAATAATGTCTAGAGTCTTTTCATAACTGTAAGTAATTTTACGATGGGTTATGCCCCTGGATGCATATTGGTTAATACATATGTAATGACTTACTTGCAGCTGAACAGCTTGGGAAATAGGTATCATTGAATCCTTAAGAGCATTTTGTCTTACAATCTTAAAATATTTTTATTCTTAGCCTGGGCATCTTTCACAGAATTAACTTTGGAATTTTTGTAAGCTCCTCCATCACTAAATAACAGAAACATTTCCAAAGTCCATGTAGATGATGGACATTTCTTAAAGCCTATTTCCATCCAATGAAGAAAGCAAGAACCAGGATCATAAAACTTTCAATGGTCTGTTAACCACAAAACTCGTGCACTTTGATTTCTTCAACCATCAATGCAGAAAATGCCATTAATTCCAAAACGTATGTTTTCTCTATTTAAGCTCACTCTCAGTAGGAATCAATTTTAACTACTTGAATCCAATGGATACACATTACAGGTACATCCATGTGGCTAGAACAGAGCAAATTCTATCAATTGTCACTTCCCTTTTCTGAAAATAGCCACCATGCCAGGATCAGATAGGTTCTTAAAGATAACCCCAGTTGCTTTTCTCCACCTCTGACCCATCCCATATAATCTTCTCCTCTACTCTCTCTCCACTCCATTTCCAATAATTGCAAGGATTATGGACTTCCTTGGTACCCACATTAAACCAATTTCTTTTGGTGCCTCGGCTGCACCTTTACCCTTGCAGTAAGTCCTGTACCATGTCTTTCTCTAACTTCACACTCATCTTCCCATGCCCCTTCTAAGTTCATCTCATTCAGGAAATCCACCTGGTTACCATAACCCCCTTAAACTACCAGCCACAGTGTACCCCTCTCTGACCATTGTGCCAGCTGATATTATAAATGATTCCCTCTCAAATGCTGTTCTTCTCTATTCAAATTCATTTTTCCCCACAAAGCTCCTGAAAACACATACCTTCCGTCTCATGTCCTGTAAAACATTGCCTCATGTTTCCACAAAAAAGCCTTGGAATTATTCCTTCTCAAATTTAGAGCAGCCTTGCCTGCCCGCAAGTGCCATCTCAAGAAAGCATGATTTCTTCAAAGTTTTCGCAGATTCAGCATGTCATATAAAACTTTGACAAACTTCTATAGACGCATAGTGGAGAGTATCCCAACTGATTTCATCACAGCCTGGTATGGAAACACCAATGCCCAGGAATGGAAAGGTGTACAGAAAGTTCTGGATGCAGCCCAGTTCACCACAAGCAAAACTGTCCTCGCCATTGAACACACTTACAAAGAGTGCTGCTGCAAGAAAGCAGCATTTATCATCAAGGTCCCCCCACCATCCAGGCTGTGCTTTCTTCTCATTACTACCATCAGGCAGGAGATACCTTCAGCTCCTACACCACCAGGTTCAGCAATACTTATTACCCTCAACCATCAGCCTCCTACACTGGCATGGAAGTCGCTCTCATGTAGCTCAGTTCCCCCTTGAACAGATTTCTTCCAGGGCATGCAGTAAATTCCATGTGATTGCTAAAAAAATTATCTTACTACCAAACGTAACTATCTGACTAAACCAGGCTGTCTGCATTCAATAGTCATAATCAGTTTCAAGCTGTTTCCTTTTTCATGCCTTGTCCACCTCAAAAACTGCCCATTTTCCTCCTCCCTCACAAACCTCCTACCCCCAAACCCACCACCACCTCAACCCAGTTTAGTTGAAACTACATTAACATCTTGTGCATTTCAGGCTAGTTTTCAGCTCCACAGATTTGACTTCCATCCTTTACATCCAAATTTTAGATGACCAAAAGCTGCATGACATTAAGTCCCTGGTATGCTGTCAGCCGATGAATAGACACACGAAACGCGTGACAAATAGTCAAGATTCAAGATTGTTTAATGTCATTTCTAGTACACAAGTGTAAAGGAGAACAAAATAATTGTTGTCCACACCGAAAAACGCACAATAAGATAAAGAACACATTAATAAAAAAAACACTAAGTATAAATACATAAGATAGCTTATATACATAATCAATTCCAAAGCAAGTTTGTCAGAAACAGAGACAAATTAAAGGGCAGAAGAACAAACTACAGTAACTAACACCAATTAAACAAAGTTAATCTAAGTTGAAAAAATATAGTGAATATGGGGATAGTTTTCTGTAAATTAGGTGCATAAAATTAAACTCAGTTATTTGAAGCAAAATGGCCACCAAATTGTATCAATAAAGGTATTATCTAATTACCTCCATTCTGGTTGGCAGTATCACTTATTAGAGCTGCTGATCCCATCTAATTTGCTGGTGCCTATAACAAGCACCTTTGGAAGCTGTTTGACTTCACTGCATGTGGTTGTTGCTAATAAGCAGACAAAAATGCTGAGAACCATTACTGTGGCACAGAATCATTTTAAAATGAATACGGTAGTTTTGTTTTGCAGCTAGGCTCAGATACCCTCTTAAGAAAGGATGTTTGTTAGGCAATGTATCTCCACTAGAGGACTCTGTTGGTATAGTTAGTCACAGAAGAGTCGGAGAGTCTGTGAACTCTGCGGGTGTAAAAGCACACCCTTTGCCCCATTTACTCCATGCCAGACTATTAAGTCGACCTAATTGCATCAACCTACACCAGGACCACAGCCCTCCAATCCATATGTCTATCCAAATTTCTTTTAAAATTGTTAAAATCAAACCCACATCCACCACTTGTGCTGGCACCTCATTCCACACTCTCACCACCCTCTGAAGTTCTCCCTCATGTTCCACTTAAGCACCATTAACTCATGATTTTTAGTTGTAGTTTCACCCAACCTCAGCAGGAAAAGCCTGCTTACATTTACCCTATCTTATACCCCTCTTAATTTTGTGTTCCTATGTCAAATCTCCCCCTCATTCTAGGCTAGGGGGTTCCAAACTTTTTTATGTCATGGACCCCTACTGTTAACTGAGTGATCTATGAAAGCAGATTGGGAACCTCTCTTCCAAGGAATAAAATCCTAACCTATTTAACCTTTTCCTATAACTCAAGTCCCAGCAACATCCTTGTAGATTTTCCTTATAATAACACTTGACTTATATTAAAAAAACTGCTTTATTGGCTCTATTTTTGATTTCAGTACACAAGGGCTTAACGTAGTCCTCCACTCATCATTTTAATACCCAAACTGACCAACAAACTCAGCCCCTCTCTCAAACTCTCTACCCAAACCCCTCCACCTTGTTACTTCTCTCCACTTACTTCAAAAGATAGCTCAAAAGTTACCTGGTAGAACACAGGTATGATTATTTCTTACATCAGTACCCTACCTCATTAAATAACTTGGAACATTTACCATTTTAATATGCTTTAGGCTTCCAACTTGCTGCAATGTACTATTCCATGCAAAATACCAATTACAGTGAGGAAATCAAAATAATTATCAGGTGATTTAAACTCACAAAAAGGACCCAGTGTAATTACATGCTCATAAACAGTTACATCAATTTCCTGCATTGTATCAATGCATAGATCACTTGTATGAAAATTGCTTCTTCACCCTTTGAAAGTGGCATTAAACATGGGGCATTTATGTGATCATTAATTTGTTGATACCTTGACTTAGTTTAATGATGGCTTTAATCACCCATCTGCTGCTGTTACCTACTAATACTCTGGTAACAACCAGACATCAGATCAACAAATCAGTCGTCTTATTCTTTCCAATTAGGAAATGACTCCAGATTAGCTTTTTCAATTAATGCTCTGAAATGGCTTGAATACATTGCCTGCCTGACCAGTAGCTTTTGCTTTGGTCATCATTATGAAACAGTTGGACACATGCTATTGCAGTTTGAAGCATATAAAGTTGAAAGAAATCAATTACAGGCTTCATTTCAATCTTTGGGGGTTGATAGTTTTCATTTAAAAACATTATTAAGACCATAAGATACAGGAATGGAATGAGGCCATTTGGCCCATCGAATGAGCTGCCATTTCATCATGGTTAATTCAATTTTCCTCTCAGCCCCAACTTCTTGTCTTCCCCCCATATCCCTTCATGCCTTGACCAATCAAGAATCTATCAACCTCTGCCTTAAATACACATAAAGACTCAGAGACTTTAATATAGTAAGTATTGTCTTTCACTATACACTTTACAATCTAGAGGGCTTTTGGGGATAATTTTGCTTTCATTTGAAAAAAGTAGTAATGTTTTTTTTCCCCAATTCTCTACACCACACACCAGTCCAGCTGGTGGTGGTATGTGCCTTTAAGTTGGACTGCCAATCACCAGTAAAGGTCAAAAGAAGAAGCAGCTCTTGATTTGCTCTCCATTAAGAGTGACTGAATAATATCAGGCTGCAAATGTTGTGAATGTGCATAGGCCACATTCAAAACACAGTAGGGTCATTGTTTTTATTTAAAATAAGCGGTTTTGCAAGAGCACAAAAAGACATGAAAAAATAGCTTTCTGGTTCCTTATTTCTTTCCCCTGTTTGTTCTCTGGCTGACCATGGGCCATACATGTTCCCTGTAGACCTGCATGGTAAATAGTGCAGAGCAAAAGGTACCCAACTGCATGAGGACCAGTATAGTCCTGTTTCACATGTTCTTCATCTTGAACAATATCTTTATATCCTTTCTAGATACACAAGAGGTCCCAGGGGATGGGCGATAGGTAATATTGTTCCATTATTCAAGAGGGGAAACAGGAATAATCCTGGAAACTACAGACCAGTTATTATCATGTCAGTGGCAGAGAAGTTACCTGAGAGGATTTTCAGGGATCAGATTTAAGAGTAATTGGAAAACCGTGGCCTTTATTGGGGACAGGCAGCACTGTCTGTGTAGAGGAAATTGTGTCCTACTAAATTGATTGAGTTTTTGAGGAGGTAATGAAGGTGGAGCTGAGAATATTGTATTTTAGTAAGTTATTTGACAAAGTCCATCACATGAGACTTATCCAGAAGATTAAGATGCATGGAATTAATGGTGAATTTAATGTTTGGATTCAGAATTGGCTTCAGTGGGTAGTGGTTGATGGG
The DNA here is from genome assembly GCF_048418815.1 of Hemitrygon akajei. Lineage (NCBI taxonomy): Eukaryota > Metazoa > Chordata > Chondrichthyes > Myliobatiformes > Dasyatidae > Hemitrygon > Hemitrygon akajei. Next base: position 34,489,728 of record NC_133124.1, on the reverse strand, counting down.
GCCTATTCGGGCTGGAAGTCTGTGGCTAGTGGTGTTCCGCAGGGATTTGTACTGGGACCTCTGCTGTTTGTGATAGATATAACTGACCTGGATGAAAACATAGAGAAGTTAGTTAGTAAGTTTGCAGATGATATGATAATTGGTGCTGGTATGGATAATGTATAAGACTAACACAAGGAATACAGAGGAATAAAGATCGTTTACAAATGTAGGTGGCGAAATGGCAAATGGAGTTTAACCATTTGACATTTCTCCAAATAAATGTGAAGGTATGCACTTTGGGAGATCAAATGCAAAGAGACAGTACATTGTTAATGGTAAGACCCTTAATGGTGCTGAAGTGCAGAGGGGTTTTGGGGTTCAAGTCCACAGCTTTCTGAAAGTGACCGTGCAGGTTAATAGAGTGGTAAAGAAGACATATGGCATGCTTGCCTTTATTCACTAGGAATTGAGTTCAAGGCTCAGCAAGTTACGTTGCTGCTTTATAAAACTCTAGGTAGGCCACAGAAGAGGTCTACTGGGATACTGCCTGGATTAGAGGGCATGTGCTTTAAAGAGAGCTTGTACATATTTGGGTTGTTTTCTCTGGAGATCTGGCAGAGGTTTATAAGATTATGAGAGGCATAGTTAGAGTATCTTTTTCCCCACATTTGAAATGTCTAATACCAAAGGGCATCAATTTATGGTAAGAGGGGTAAGTACAAAGAAGATGTGTGGGACAATATTTTTTATATAGAGTGTTGAGTGCCTGGGGTGAAGGTGGAGGGAAGAACAATAGGGGCATTCAAGAGCTTCTAAATAGACACTTGAGTGTGCAGGAAATAGAAGGATATGGATGTAGTGTCAGCAGCTATTTCAGTTGTTCAGCACAACACTGTCAGCCAAAGGCTCTGTTCCTGAGCTGTACAGTTCTATGTTCCTCCAAGCTAACATAAGGGAAGTGGCAAAATAGTATCTTTCTATGCATGTTAAAGATTTGGGGATAGATAGTTTTCTCCTGCATCTGGTCCTTGCAGCATTTTGGGTGCCATTCAGAGGAACAGTGCAGAGTGGAGTTTGCTGCCTCCTCTCCTCGACTCTTGCAGCTGACGTAAGATCACATCCACCACCAACCTACCTGATCCAAAGCTAATTGTGCTCTAGAGCTGTCCAGTCAACTAACTGGAGAAGCCTCTTTAAAATGGCTCTGAGAGAAGTCTTCCTATTGAGGCAAAGGGGTGAGTTACATCAGCTCAGCTATCTGCACAGGGTGAAAGGTGGCCACGTCCCAAGGACATGATGCACAGGTAGGTGACCAAACGTAGAAATCAACAAGGGACTCGTGTGTGTTAGTGAAAGGGATATGAACGTCTTCAATCTTGTCCTTGCTTAGTGGGAAGCTAGCTGATGATAGAAGAAATGATACCATTGGCTATAAGTAGGGATCGTAATTCCACAGTAGAGAACAGCATCATAAGCATGGCCATGGACTGTAGGTTGTCCTATGGCAATGGAATTATGGCACTTAGGAGTAGCTCTATTTTCACAGAAACAATTTACTGAGTCATTACCAGAAATCCAGTACGTGCTGTGACTTCACAAAAGATTTAAGGCTTCATGTCCATCATCTCACAAATAGAAAGTAGCGGCCAAATTTTATCTCTTCGGAGGAATGAGGAATTGTTTTTGTCTCAATCAAGTCTTCTGTGCCTGTAACCTAAATTTTCCCTTAGAATGCTCCTGGTTAACTGATGGGTATTTCCTCAGAACAGCTCCTACTTGAGGTGAACAGAATCTCTAGTAACACAAGTGGGGCTTTCATCCCACTCTTGTGAATGCAAACATTTCCTGAGGAACCCCTACTCAAACCTCACAGAAAACATTTTGATACTGCAGAATATCAGTAGCTAGCCACTCACCTATGTTCACTTGCATAGTTGACAGTAGCTGATTTGTACTGACCAAGTTTGATCCCCTGGGTGCTGTTAGCTGATCTCAACTGGAGAGGATAAGGAAATGCAGTTAGCTACAGGCCACTTGACCAGGTTTGGTGACATTAAAAATGCATCACTCTTTTCTTCTCAGATGGGAGATGTTTATTGTCCAAAAGCAATCCTAAATCCAGCTCGTGCAGATAAGATACAGGAGAATAACCAGTACCTGGGGAATCGTGCCACAGTGTATTCAAGAGAGTAGTTGGGAATGAATGGGAGATAATTACTACATATAATTTATGTCAAGACATTACACATAATCATACTCCAACCAATGATATATTTGAATTATTTGGTTATCAAGACTGCTGTTTACAGTTTTTTTCACAGAAATACTACTTATTTGAAAATAAATAAATTTGAAAATTCTATATACAACATTTGAGAACACATTACCGGTAGTTACTTATTACTTCCATTCTAGGCAGTTGTGCAGGAGATATTGGTCCTTGGTTCAAGCCATTGTTGTTGGACAGATAATGTTTTTCATATATGAGAGAGGGAATTGAATCCCCAGTTCCACTGGTGTAATTTTTTTCCTTGTGTTATTTTTTAATTTTCTGGTTTGACCAGTAAATAATATTTTGGACAAAATAGTGGAATTGAGTTCCTGCTTAAAAGCTAGCAATTCCGCTTGGAAATGCTGACTTTTACCAGTTTAACTGGGTAGTTCAAGATGATCTTATAAACAGAGATTGTACCTCTCACCCAGCTGTTTGACATTTGAACACCTAGTTGCACCATTGAATCCTTTATACTTTCAGTGTCAAATATGGATTAAACTAATTCTCGTATGCTTGGTCTGTGGTCAAGAGAGTAAGTTGAATGTAATTTCCTTTTTATTTAATTTAATTGTTTTTTAAATGTACAGTTATTTCTGATGTTCCTAAATCTAATAGTAGCAAATAATTTAAAATATTTCAATTGTTTATCCATTTTTTTTAATGTTCGTGAATGTAAAAGGCACTCACAAACATTCAGTCTCAAGGAGACACTGCATAAAATGTTACGCTTTGAAGACCAGCAATCAGTAAGCTTAGTTGGGCTGAGTGACTGCTGGCTCAGTTTATGTAGTCTGAAAATGGGCGATCAGTGTGTCATGGTATATAAAGCACAGAAGGTTACATACAAGTATTACTATGTTTGTTGTTAATAAAGACGAACAGCATGGGTAAAAACTAACACACTTTTATTCTAGACACTCCAGCCAACATGAGTGTGTGCGACTAGCCCACCAACATCACATCGGGTTCCAGGTGAACTGCCCGCATTGCACAGTAAGAATTGCAGTTCTTTATTATGTGCACATATAATAACACATATTCCCCCTTTAAAGAAAACAAACACAAAACTATGTCCTCATAAACCTGCACGCAACAATAATGCTTTCCAACATAGATATTTACAGTAACTTCAATTGTAATGAGCAAATACAGTCCCTTTTTCACTCAACATCTCTCAATCAGTCTCTGAGGTGGTTTGATGGTCCTTTTGGGTCTGCTGTTTATATCCACAGACGTCTTGCTTTCACTTGTTGTGTTAATATTAATGTCATTCTGAGAACTTCGAACAACAAGTTTATTTTTCACATCTGCAGATCCTTGTGGTGTACTGACTGACAGGTGATGTATCACAGATATGGGTTGGAGCTTGTGGTCGTAGATCCACATGATTCCTGCTCAGAGGTGGTCCTCGCTCCTTCTGGATTTGGTAGGAATGTGGAGCAACTTCTTCTTGCACATATCCTTGAATGGACCATGTGCTATAACCATGATCATGATCTTGGATTCGTGCTTGATCTCTGGGCTTCAGGACTGGTAGGCTTTTTGTCATGATTATGTTTCTGTTTTTCTTCCCCTTTCTCTTTAGTCAAGTTGACCTTGTGTGCACCTTTAGGTGTCAATAGGTTTTTGTGCAGTGGAAGGTCAGTACGTATGCATTGACCCATCTGCAGCGACACACTTCTGTAAGGCATCAGACTTCTGTGGAAGCTCTCTTGTCCATCTTGCACATTCTTCATGAGGCCCTTTGCTACCTTGACCGAACTCTCTTCTAGGCCATTAGATTCCAGGTGACGTGGTCTTAACGTTATATGTCAAAACCCCCGATCATTGGCAAAGGACTCAAATTCACCGCTCGAAAATTGTGGACCATTGCCTGATTACTATCTCACATGGAACTCCATGCTTCCCAGACTCAGCTTTCAGGAAAGTGATGACCATTTTGCTGGATGTTGATTGCAGTGTTGCAACCTCTGGGTAATTGGAAAAGTAGTCTGTTACAACAATGTGACTCTTCCCATTGCATTCAAACAAATCCACTCCAACTTTGAAGTTCCGCCTGTCTGGTACAGGGTGTGGTGTAAATGGTTCTGCTTCCTGCTTTGGTCTGCAGGTAAGGCATATTTCACATGAAGCAGTGGTCTGGCTGATGCCTTGGTTCATTTTTGGCCAGTACATCACTTTACAAGCTCTTCGTTTACAATTCTCCTCATCAAGATGCCCTTCATGTATCTTCTGTAGCACTTCCTTGCATAGCCACACTGGAATCTCAAACCTGTTCACTATGAAGATTATGTGTTCCGCTCCTGACAGTTCAGCTCTGCACACACAGCCAAATCCCCGAATTCACATTGGACAGTCATTCTCAGTAACTTGCGGTATTCATTTATGCTCCCTGTTTAGACCTAACGCCGACTTCTGACACGATGTTAAGTTGTGAAGTACTGCAGGTATTTGCTAAGATATCACCTGGAGAATGATGTATACATTTAGTCTTCATAGCATGGAAGGGAGTATTAAAATATACCTGATTTCACTAGAGTTTAGATTGGTAATAGATCATCACATTGAAATATACAAGAGGGATTAATAGGGTTATTACTGACTATTTCCACCGACAATACAGTCTGGACATAATCTCAGAGTGAGCTGATTGAATATTTAGGACTGAGATGAAGAGAAATCTCTTGATTCAAAGAGCCGAATATTTACAGTCCTCTATCAAAATGTTTGTGTATGCATAATTGTGCATATTCAAGGCTGAAACTGATAGATTTTTGAACACCAAGGGATTCAAAGGATTTGAGCATGGGCAGAATTAGGTTAGAGTCAATCATGAATTTATTGAATGGCAGAGCGAACTCAAGAGGCCATATGACCTTCGGCTGTTTCTTATTCTTAATTTCTTGTAAACAGTTAGTCTCACAATTTCTCATCACTTAGTTGTCTAAGTGATTCAACTCACACTGAGACCATAGAACATAGAACAGTGCAGCACAAGAGTAGGCCATTCGGCCTATAATATCTGAATTAGCCATGATGCCAATTTAACCTAATCCCAACTGACATATCCATCCAGTCCCTGTTTGTTCAAATGTATAAGTACCTCTGAAATGTTCTTTCCATCTCCTTCCTTAGAAAAGCGTACCAGCCATTTACCAATCTCTGTAAAATAAAGTTACCCTGTAAGTTTCCTTTAAACTTTCCCCCTCTTAAAGCTATACCCTCTAGTATTTTGATATTTCAATCCTGAAAAAAACTCGGACTATCTACCTTTGCCTCTTATATACTTTTATCTGGCCAGCCCTCAGCCTCTGAAACATCAGAGAAAATAATCCATGATTGTGCAGCCTGTCCTTGCATTCAATGCACTCTAGACCAGCGATATCCTAGTAAACCTCTTCGGCATCCTCTCCAAAGCCTCCGCATTCTTCCTGAATACTCAAAGTTCTAATTTATTCTCCAAGTATGTAAACCATATACAATCTTGAGATTCGTCCTCTTGCAGGCACTCACAAAACAAAGAAATACAATAGAATTCACTCAAAAACACACACTACAAGACTGCCACGTGTCCAATTTGCAAAAGAGGACGGATCGAACAAATGGTGAAGAAAAGTAAACAAAAACGCATGGAACATCAACTGCAGAGTCACTGAGAGTGAGTCCACAGCTGCGGAGCCCGATCATCACTGAGCTCAAAGACCATGAGATATAGAAGTAATGTTTGTCCATTTGGTCTGTAGAGTCTGCTCTGTCATTCAATGGCTGATTTTTTTCTCAATCCCATTCTCCCACCATTTTAACATAACACTTAACCGCCTTACCAATCAAGAACATATCAATCACTGTCTTAAATACACCCAAGGACTTGACCTCACTGCCCTCTGTGGCAACAATTTCCACAGATTAATCGCCTTCTAGCTGAAGAAATTCCTCCATCTCTATTTTAAGGGGCTACCTCTTTCTTCAGAGGCTGTGCCCTCAGACCCTAGACTCTCCTATGAATGAAAACATCCTCTCCACATCTAATCTCAGATGGAATGGACACTATACTCATAACCAAAGTTTTACACAGCTGTAGCATGGCTTGCTGAATTTTATACTCAATGCCCCAGCTGATGAAGACAAGGATACAGTATTCCTCTTTCAAGTGTTTTCTCTTTCAAGCACTGACAGTCCAAGATCCCTCTGTATTTAGATACTGAACAGAAATTAACTCTTCTCTTAATCAGAAGCCTGTTATCTTAATCATGGTCCAAAAGTATGGGTGTTTCTAATATCCATGGCTCACTAACACAATGCAAAACAAATTTACCAATTTATGCTGCAGGCCACTAGCGTTTTTAGTAAGTGTTTCTAGTCAATGAATATGGGCAAAATGAGTGCCCATAAGGTCTGCCATTTCCATCAAATCTCAAATTCAGACCAATTTGTAAGACAGAGAACAGGTCTGAATTAAATTGCGTTTATAAGAATGTGTGTTCTCCTTCCACCAGTTCTCTGTACATTTTTCATTCTTTATTGGATTTTTAAATCATAATACATTCGTCAAATTTGGCCAACTTAATCTGCTGAATCAAATTAAATTTGTTCAATTAATTTGACTCAGCAGAGTGATGATTCTTTTTAAACCAAGGTCAGAATCAGGTTTAATATCACTGGAATATGTCATGAAATTTGTTGTTTTGCGGCAGCAGTACATTGCAATACATATTAATAAAAGATATACATATACATATAAATGAAATAAGTAGTGCAAAAGGGGAGGGAGTAAAATGCAGAGGAAGTGTTCATGCCTTCATCGTCCATTCAGAAATCTGATGGAAAGAAGCTGCTCCTGAAATGTTGAGTGTTTGTCTCCAGTCTCCTGTACCTGCTCCTCGACAGTAGCAATGAGAAGTGGGCATGTCCTGGGTGACGGATGCTGCCTTTTTGAGGTATCACCTTTTGAAGGCTTGCTAGTGCCCACGATGAAGCTGGCTGAGTTTACAACTTCCTGCAGGTTTTTCCGATCCTTTGCAGTGGCCACTCCATACCAGAAGGTGATGCAACAGTCAGTGCTCTCCACCGTACATCTGTAGAAATTATTGAGTGTCTTCGGTGACACACCTATTTTCTTCAGACTCCTAATGAAGTATAGCCATTGTCATGCCTTCTTTGTAATTGTATCAGTCTGTTGGGCCCAGGATAGATCCTCAGTGATGTTGACACCCAGGAACTTGAAACTGCTCACCCTCTCCACTTCTCATCCCTCAATGAGGACTGGTGTGTGTTCCCTCGACTTCCCTTCCTGTAGTCCACAGTCGATTCCTTGCTCTTACTGACATTGAGTGTGAGGTTGTTGCTGTAGTTCTGCTCAACTAGCTGATCTATCTCACTCCTGTAAGCCATCAACACCATCTGAAATTCTGCCAACAATAGTAGTGTCATTAGCAGGTTTATAGATGGCATTTGAGTGGTACCTAGCCACACTGTCGTGGGTACAGAGAGAGTAGAGCAGTGGGATAAGCACACATCCTTAAGGGGCATCAGTGTTGATTGTCGGCAAGGAGGAGATGTTATCTGCAACTTGCATAGACTGTGGACTCCTGGTGAGAAACTCAAGGGAGGTACAGGGGCCCAAGATTGGAGCTTTTTGATTAGAACGAAGGGTATGATTGTGTTGAATGTTGAGCTGTAATCAATAAACACCAGCCTGATGTGTGTATTGCCGTTGTCCAGGTGCTCCAAGGGCAAGTGGAGAGCCTGTGAGATTGTATCCACTGTGGACCTATTGTGGCAATAGACAAATTGCAGTGAGTCCGGGTCCTATTTAGGCAGGAGCTGATTCTGCTTCCTCAGGTGGATGTAATAGATTCTACAGCCTACTTTGAAGCTGAGCAGGCAAACTGACCCATGACTTTCCCAATATTTAACCCTTGATCAATTCGATTGAAATATAAGTGGCTTGAATTTTGTTGTTAGCCTCTAAATTACAACTTTAAGAGTCATGCTTATGTATGTTTTTCTCATTTCACTGGAACTAAGTGTCGGAAGTTCTGCACACATCTTACAACCTCTCTCCGACAACCACAAAAAGCATGATTGCCTGGTGGCCACCCATTTCAATTCTACTTCCCATTCCCATTCCAACATGTCAGTCCGTGGCCTTCTCTAATGCCGAGAAGAGGCCACACTTAGGTTGGAGGAGCAACACCTTATATTCTGTCTGGGTAGCCTCCAAATTGATGGCACGGACGTCAATTACTCGAATTTTCCCACTTCACCATTCCCCTTTCCTGTTTCCCTCTCTCACCATCTCTTCTTACCTGTCCATCACCTCCCCCTGGTGCTCTTCCCCCTTCCCTTTTTTCCATGGTCTTCTGTGCTCTCCTATCAGATTCCCCCTTATCCAGAGCTTTATCTCTTTCACCATTCAATTTCTGAGCTCTTTATTTCATCTCCTTCCCTTTTCCCAGTTTCACCTATCACCTGCCACTTTGTAATTCTTCCTTCCCTCCTCCCACCTTGTTATTCTGACTGCTCCCCTTCCTTTCCAGTCCTGATGAAGGGTCTCGGCCCAAAACGTTGACTGCTCACTCTTTCCCATAGATGCTACCTGGCCTGCTGAGTTCCTCCATTGTACCTGTGTTGTTTTGGATTTCCAGCATCTGCAGATTTTCTTGTATTTGTCTTTCACTATATTACTCATTCAATGCATGAGACCAAGGAGAATTTGTTCCCAGTTACCTAATCAGTATAATATTGCTGATTGTGTGATTGGCACGGGCACTGCAAAGAATTTTCATTTATGTGAACACTTTGCAAAGTCTTGAGGTTTCAAAAAACATATAAGCAGTATATAAATGCATGCCTTATTTAACATCCTCACACATTCCAATAATAAGAGAGCGCCGTGTTTATTTTCTGATTGAGAATATGGTCTACAAGCAGTCTACATTAAGTATATTGCAGCTTTTATAAACATGGGAAATCTACAGATGCGGGAAATCCAAGCAACGCACTCAAAATGCTGGAGGAACTCAGAATGCCAGGCAACATCTTTGGAAGAGGGTAAACAATCAACTTTTCAGAACATGATGCAGGGTCTCAGCCCAAAACATCAACTGTGCTTTTTTTCCATAGATGCTGCCGGCCTGCTGAGTTCCTCCAGCATTTTGTGTGTGTTGCAGCTTTTATAGTCAAGTTTCCTAAAGTCATCCTATTTTCGTGTTTTGTCCTATTATTGCTATTTATAAGATTAGTTTCACAAGTTTACTATTCGCTGGTTGTAATGAAGATAACCACTACCATGGCTTCTGGAATCATGATAGAACAAACAAGAATTCTTAAGCCTCATTTACTAAATACTCTATTTCTTTCCATTCCTTTCCTTTACACTAATATGCAAAAATCCTATTGAACATTACCATTACAATCTGTACTAATCTCCCATACTTTATCAAAATATTCATCGCAGAATATGATAAATTAATTAAATAAATTATAAAAGTGATTAAAAATAAATATTGAAGACACAATATGTAGGAAATACTTGGGCAGTTAGACAGACAAGTTATTATTTCAGTCTTAATGATATTCTGAATGAAAATTATACTTGAAACATTAACTTCGCTGTCCCTACAGATTCTGCATAATACATGCTTTTACTATTTTCTGTCTATCAGGATGTTCCCCTTGTTAGAATATAGCTGTTTCGGATAATGCAATATATAAAAATACAAGTAGTTTCTAACCTTGAAGAGTCAGCAGGACTGTTTGGAGTAATACACTGGGGAGTGAGGAGATAAAACATTAGTGAAAAAAAAGCATATTTCAGTCTAAATTACTGAAAACTGCATTTCAATATAGAAATCAATAAAACTGGTTTATAACAAATGCTTAACACTGCCTTATTGCTTTTTCATATTGTATTGGTGCCAGTTAGAGACAAATCTGTCTTTTTGACAGGTGCATTAATATCCTTTTTTACATTATTTTTTAGGAGCTTTATCCAAGCTCACCAAGAGATATCTATAGGTGACATTAGATAAGAACTGTACTTGAAGGAAGAGGAGATAATGGCCCAGCAGGGTAAATGCATTACAACACAGCCACTGTGATTTGTATAAAACCTATGCTAAGTGCTTAGGCTATTTGCTAAAATAAAGACCACCCCCTGCCCCCACCAATTCACAGCCTCTAAGAAGCCTAATCTCAAGCAAATGCGAGTCATTCTCATGAATTTTCATTTAATAATTTCAGAATCAGGTTTATTATCACCGGCATATGACGTGAAATTTGTTAACTTAGCAGCAGCAGTTCAATGCGATATATAATCTAGCAGAGAGAGAAAAATAATGATAATGATAAAACGTAATAATAAATAAACAAGTAAATATTTATATTGAGTAGATTTTTTTTAAATGTGCAAAAACAGAAGTACTGTATACTGTATGTCAGAATGCTGTCCACGGTACATCTATAGAAGTTTTTGAGTGTATTTGTTGACATGCCAAATCTCTTCAAACTCCTAATAAAGTATAGCAGCTGTCTTGTCTCCTTTATGACTACATTGATATGTTGGGACCAGGTTCAATTTTCCCAAAATATAAAGTATCAAATTTAAATTAAATACAATCTTTGCCATATTGTACTGAGGAAACAAAGCCTCCTTCTGAAATCTCTAAGTTGTCCTTGGCAAAATTTAAAGGCACTATTCTTTTCATTTCTGTTTTCAAATACTTCCACAGCCTTGCCCCTCCCCATCTTTAATCTCCTCAGCCCTAAAACCCTCAAGTGATAACTGTGATTTTCCAATTCTGGCCTTTTGATTACCCTCAGATTTTATTACTACAACCCTTGATAGCTGGGCCTTCGGTTATCAAGGGCCTAAACTCCTAAACTCTAGTTTTTCCTCCTTCCACCTTTCTGTCTCTCCTTAACCTGTTTGTTCCTTAAATACTCTGTAAAACTCTTTAAAAACCATCTCTCTGACCAAGCTTTGAGTTGTATGTCCTAATATTTCCTGAGGTGGGTTTAATTATGTTTAGTTTTACTACTGTGAAGTGCCTTGCCATGCTTTGGTACAATAGAGGCAATATCTTAAGGTATTACTGTTACAGTTACTGTCATTTCTCTGCTGATTTCTTTTATTTATCTCATTGGGCCCACATAGTTCCTGTCATCAAGCAGTGCATGCCTCTGGTAGTTAATGCTATCCGATTAGAATACAAAACACAGACAGGGACAGAGAAAATATCACACACATATACCTTCAGCAACTGTAACCAAAAAGCATGACCAACATTAATTATTTGATAGAGCCAAATTTATGAAGTTCAAGAATATTTGTGATGTGTCTTGTATATGTAAATGCTGAACAGAATCATCCCCCAGCAGAGGAGACAAGGACACTGGGGAGAGTGGAAAGAACAGGATGATTGAGTTTTTGGTGCATCACTGCTGCCAAGAATTACTGATTAACTTTCTGAAGACAGCTGACAGCATTTCAGCTGAAAGATAATAAAATCTTTAAAAGTATACATTTTTTCATTACCTTTCTACACTTGTCAATTATATTGAAAATAGGTAAAAGACGGTTTGACTGAATCAGATAGTTGGAGCCTGGTGATTAAATATCACAGCATTACGTCCAAGAAGAGTAGGCAACTTTACATGATCATATACATGCTGCTTTCTTAAATATGTTACCATCTGTTTGCTCATAAAATATGAACAATTAATACATTTTTGCTTACTTTGAAATGGGATTCAACATCCTTCAGAATTAAGGAGATTGAGAGGGGATCTGATTGAAACATATAAGTTTATTAAGGGATTGGACAAGTTAGAGGCTGGAAATATGTTCCAGATGCTGGGAGAGTTCAGTACCAAAGGGCATGGTTTGAGAATAAGGGGTAGGTCATTTAGGACAGAGTTAAGGAAAAACTTCTTCTCCCAGAGAGTTGTGGGGGTCTGGAATGCACTGCCTCGGAAGGCAGTGGAGGTCAATTCTCTGGATGCTTTCAAGAAGGAGCTAGATAGGTATCTTATGGATAGGGGAATCAAGGGATATGGGGACAAGGCAGGAACCGGGTATTGATAGTAGATGATCAGCCATGATCTCAAAATGGCAGTGCAGGCTCGAAGGGCCGAATGGTCTACTTCTGCACCTATTGTCTATTGTCTATTGATACTATTTCCCAGCATTTAACTTGCTTTCATGAGGGCCTGTGGACCATTTCATAGAATGCTATTGGTGTTTATGATAATAGCTGTTAATAAATAATTTTGTAATGACAGAAGCCTGATTTGAAGGATTAAAGGAAAGAATTCAGACTTGATTCGGTGAGGAAGGCGTATTCAAGGAGGAAATGAAAGGGAGCTTGGTGGAGGGTCTATTTTACAAGGGTGGAGTTGTCTTGTTTTCACCAAGACAAATGCAATATCAAAACTGAAGAAGGAGGGGTGAAGACTCAAGGAGTGAGAAATGTTAATGAGAAAAAATACAATATGGAAACCAGGTAAAGAAACATAGAAATCTAAAGCACATTACAGGCCCTTCGGCCCACAATGTTGTACCAACCATGTAATCTACTCTAGAAACTGCCTGGAATTTCCCTAGCACATAGCTCTCTATTTTTCTAAGCTTCATGTACCTATCTAAGAGTCTCCTGAAAGACCCGCAAATACCACCGTTGCCAGCAGTGCATTCCACTCACCCACCACTCTCTGTGTGAAAAACTTACCTCTGATGTCCCCCTTGTACCTACTTCCAAGCACCTTAAAACTATAGCCCCTCGTGTTAGCCATTTCCACCCTGGGGAAAAAGCCTCTGACTATTCACATGATCAATGCCTCTCATCATCTTATACACCTCTATTAGGTCACCTCTCATCCTCCGTCGCTCCAAGGAGAAAAGGCCACGTACACTCAACCTATTCTCATAAGGCATAAAATTAACCTGAAACTTCCATGCAATACTCAGGACCATTGTCACTGTCAGAAGCACCACCTTTCAGGTACGATGCTAAAAGGAGCCCTATCTACTCTCTTTGGGGATAGAAGATCCCGTAGTAATATTCAAATAGGAGCAGGAAATATTTCCCAGTCTCCCAATCAACATCACAGAAATCAGATCACTGGGGGCCTTATTCTGGTCAAAGTCATACATTGCAGTTACAACTGGTCATCTATAATACTTCCCGAAAAAGGGTCTTGGCCCAAAACATTGACTATTTATTTCCATAGGTGCTGCCAGACCTGCTGAGTTCCTCCAGCATTTTGTGTGTGTTGCTTCTATAATACTTCATTAGTTGTCTTTTGGAGAATATGGGAGTTGTGAAATTTTCTATATCATGAAAAACATGTTTTAATAACCTTGCTGCACTTACTGAAGTTCATTTTCTTAAAATGCAGCACAAAAGGTATCTTTCTGCTTGCCTGCTACAGTGAGTTTACTGTAAATTTACTATTGATATAAATTCTGTGCTGTTAACCTGGTAACTCAGTGACTGTAAACTATCAGGAAACAGCATTACTATCATAATATTTATAATGACTATAGAGACATAAGAGGCTGCATATACTGGAATCTGGAGCAGCAGACAATCTGCTGGACATATGGTCTGTGCTTTTAGTGGGAGATGTGGGTGTCAGAAGCCAATGGCACTGGCACCCTGCTAGGGCCCGAATAAAAGTGGTTTAGAAAGATCTGCAACCAATGAAAAAGAAAATTAGCTTGCAGCATTTGCAAATGTTCTGTAGTAAGCTTCCAAAACAAAAGGGAAATGCTGCTATTACTATTGTTAAAGAATACCCTGCAGCTAAAGTCATTAAGCTTTGCTAATACTCTAAAGGCCCATTCAGATCTGCTCAAGTCCACTTCTTCGGAATGTGTGCTGTTTGTTTACATGTGGCATTGTATAGTATTGGTACCAAGATCACCACCATTACTATGGAAAAGAGCTGAGCAGCATCTGTGCTAACTAGTAGTGACCATTATGCTGAAAAAAAATAATTCCACTTCCCGATAATGCAGAGGGCCAAAGGAAGGTGTGTGGGAGGAGTATTTGGTGCAGGTAAAAAAGGATGCGAATGTGGCAGGTGGGAGGGCAAAGGGGGGGATGGCAAAGCAAAAGAGTTTCAGGGGAAGCAGAGATCGTTAGTGAAGAGGGAAAGACGGGAACAAGGACAAAGCACTGGCAAGCCTGGTGGGGTGGTGGTGGTGGTGGTGGTGGTGGTGGTGGTGGTGGTGGTGGTGGTGGTGGTGGTGGTGTGTGTGTGTGTGTGTGTGTGTGTGTGTGTGTGTGTGTGTGTGTGTGTGTGTGTGTGTGTGTGTGTGTGTGTGTGTGTGTGTGTGTGTGTGTGTGTGTGTGTGTGTTTTCTGGTTGGCTGGCAGAAACTAGTGCAGTTCCACAGGGTTTGGAGTTGGGACTGATGCTTTTCACATTATATATCAATGATTTGGATGATGGAATTATTAGCTTTGTGACCAAGTTTGCGGATACCAAGATAGGTGGAGGGGCCGTGTTGAGGAAGCAGGGAGCCTGCAGAAGGACTTAGACAGACTAGGAAAAGGGGCAAAGAAGTGGCAGATGTAGTGAAGTATATGTTCATGTACTTTGGTACAAGGAATAAAGGCGAGGTCTATTTTTTAACTGGAAAGCAAATTCAGAAATCAGGAGTCCTCATGCAAGATACTTTAAAAGCTAACTTGCAGGTTGAGTTGATGGTAAGAAAGGAAATGCAATGTTAGCATTCACTTTGAGAGGACTAGAATACAAAAGCAACAATGTAATGCTGAGGCTGTACAAGGCATTAGTCAGACCACACTTGGGAGTATTGTGAGCAGTTTTGGGCCCATTATCTAAAAAAAGATGTGCTGGCATTGGAGAGGGTCCAGAGGAGGTTTTCAAGAATGATCCCAGGAATGAAATATGAGGAGTATTTGATGGCCCTGGGCCGGTACTCACTGGAGGTCAGAAGAATGGGGGAGGGGGGATCTCATAGAAACCTATCGAATACTGAGAAACCTAGATAGGGTGGACAGGGAGAGAATGTTTTCTATAATGGGGGAGTCTAGGACCAGAAGGCACAACCTAAGAATACAAGGATGTCCCTTTAGAACAGAAATGAGGAGAAATTCTTTGGCCAAATGGTGGTGAATCTGTGGAACTCATTGCAACAGTTGGCTGCAGAGGCCAAGTCATTGAGTATATTTAGAGCAGAGGTTGATAGGTTCTTGATTAGTTAGGGCATCAAAGGTTACGAGGAGACAGCAGGAGAATGGAGTTGAGAGGAACAACAAATCAGCCATGATGGAATGGCGCAGCAGACTCGATGGGCAGAATGGCCTGCTGCTATGCCTTATGATCTTATGCTAATAAAGGGAAAAAATAGTGAGAAGTTAGAGGATTGGGAATATTTTTAAAACAAACAGAAGGCAACTAAAGCAACCAATAAAGAGAGAAAAGATGAAATATGAAGGCAGGCTACCCAATAATATACAAGAAAACAGTTTTTTCAGATATATAAAGAGTAAAATAGAGTGTATGGTTATTGGACCACTGTAAATTGATGCTGGAGTGGTAGTAATGGGGGACAAAGAAATAGCAATGAACTCAATAAGTATTTTGCACCCGTCTTCACATACCAGCAGTATGCTGAAAATTCGAGAGTGTTAAGGGCAGAAGTGAGTGCAGTTGCTATTACTAATGAGAAGGTGCTTGGGAAGCTTAAAGAACTTAAGTTAGGTAAGTCACCTGGACCAGATAGACTACACTCTAAGGTTCTGAAACAGATAGCTGAAGAAATTGTGAATGCATTAGTAGTGATCTTTCCTGAATCACTAGATTCTGGAATGGTTCCAGAGGGCTGGAAAATTGCAATGTCACTCCCTCTTTAAGAAGGGAGGGAGAAATTATAGGCCAGTTCACCTGACTTTAGTGGCTGGTGAGATGTTGGAGTCCATTATTAAAGACGAGGTTTCAGCGTGCTTGGAGGCACATGATAATAAAGGATGAAAGTCAACATGGTTTCCTTAAGGAGAAATCTTACCTGACGTATCTGTTGGAATTCTTTGAGGAAATGGCAGGTAGGATAGACAAAGGAGTCACCTCTGGTCTAAAGGAGCATCCTTCTATTCTGAGGCTCTGCCCTGTGGTCCTAGACTCCCCCACTATAGGAGACATCCTCTCCATGTCCACTCTATCTGTGCCCTGTGGTCCTATACTCCCCCACTATAGAAGACATCCTCTTCACATTCATTCTACCTAGACTTTCAGTATTCAGTAAGTTTCAGTGAAATCCCCCCCTCTCAAACTCCAGCAAGTACAGCTGTCTGAGGCATGCCCTCTTATATACTTTTTTTTTGCTTTTATGCTGTCTTTGACTTCCCTTCTCAGTCACAGTTGTATCATTCTCCCTTAGGATGCTTCTTCTTTGGGACGAATCTATCCTGTGTGTTCCAAATTGCTTCCAGAAACTCCAGCCATTGCTGTTCTGCTGTCATCCCTGCTAGTGTCCCCTTCCAATTAACGTCGGTCGCTCCTTTCTCATCCCTTTGCAGTTCCTTCTACTCCACTGTAATACTGATATGTCTGATTTTAGTTCCTTTCTTTCAAACAGCATGTTTCTTTCCTTATATTTTGAGCACTGTCTCCTAAGGGTTCTTTTTCCTTCAGCTCCCCAATCAAATCAGGTTCAACCCATTTCCTAAAATATTGGTGGCAACAGAAACACTGCTGCAAAAGAAAATCAATGTTGAAAGTCCCAAGGACACAGTACAGATGGCTCTTAGACAGTTCCTCACAGATAACCTGATGACCCCCCCCCCTCCCCACCAGCAGGAGCGAGCAGCAGAGTGTCCCAAGCATGTAGACTGTCTGAAGTCCATAATAATTAACACCTGTGTAAAGAATGTCATTCACACAGGAGTCATCTTTTCTCCAGTATAAATGCTTAGGATATCTGTGGGCTTCAGTTCAGTATCTTTAAAATGCCATCAAACTCATTTTGTGCAATGACAAACCCCCAAGCTGATGTCCAATTCCGTTTTAATTAATTTTTTGTTCACTTCTGGTGTAAGCCATATTGCTTGTCTACAGTTAGTTTTCGCATTGTAAGTATCAAGGCTAGTTAGTCCTGTGTCACTCTTGTTGTTAGCAGATTTTTCATCAGCAGCATACAGATTAGTGCTCTTTTTGAAACTGCAACTTGAAGTTTTCTCTTTTTCTCATCCCTGTGCAGTCCATTTATTATTGTTGGCCTGATGTGCTCTTTGTTTCATTTTCTGCAATTTTCACCTTTAAACTTGCATTGGTCTGTGAGCCCCTGCCACAACAGTAACACAATTTATTAGGGCAGGCAGATTTCTGTTTAGATGTTGCAATTTTGTTCATGCTCACTTTCATTCCAGCCTGCTATTCAATTATGTCTCTAATTGCTGTTTCCATTGATAGGGCAATTTCAACTGCTCTTTTAAATGTGTATTTGCTTCAGTTAGGAACCTTTTTTGAATGCTTTCTTGTAAGATTCCACAAACTAAATGATCTCTTGGTGCATCATTAGGCCCATCACTGAACTGACAATGCTTGGACACTTCTTCAATTCAGCCACGTTAGCTGAAATGAACTTCTCTTCCTTTTGATTCCGCTGATCAAACCTAAAATGTTCTTCAATCTTCAGTGGTTTTTGGTTCTAAGTGTTCCTGCATTATATTCACGATATTAGCAAAGTTATTTTGGCTGATTTATTTGGAACAGTTAAACTTTTAAGCAATCTGTTTGCTTTTCCACCTATTACACTCAGCAACACTGGCACTTGTTTTTCATTGGCTATTTCATTTACTTCAAAATACTGCTCAATTCATTCAGTATACATCATCCAGTTATCTCTTGTATTATCAAACACATCTGTCTTTCCAAAGTAGTTAGCTATTTCTGCTTTTTTTCCATTTTATTATTATTATCACCCACAACTCACTGTTATGAACCCGTGAATTTTGTCTATTTTCTGCCTTTTCTTTCAACTTGACTGTCTCTCTCCCTTTCTGAAGAAACACGTGCTGGATTTTTTTTTAACTTGAATGTCCCTCTCAATCCCCTTGTGAAGAAAAAGTACATACTGCATTTCAACAGGTAGATAGTTGTCTCAGGTTTGGTTTAAATTATCCTCATCACCACTGTTATGTTTTGTAACTCCAGAAACTAATTGGGGGAAAAAAAACACAGGAGCCAGAGATACATGCTTCTACTTCGTTTGACTCTAGTGAGGTATGCACATATCATGTGGTGGCATAATGATGGATGCCATTCACGTACTTCTTACATATAACCTATAATGAATTATGTAAACAACAAAGGATGCTTAATCAAATATATTTACAATAGTACTCAAATATTGCTGAAATATTAGACACACTACACTAAACATGACCTTTGGACCTCACAGAAAATTCTGAGTTCTTAAATAAGCATGAAACTTAAACATCTTCCAATTATGGGCTCCCCACAGAATAAAAATTATCATTTATCTCCAACGTGAATGCATGGAAGCCATTATCAAAACTATTGTACCCATAATTGACTTAATCTCAGTGCAAACTGCTATGAAATAATGCTGCATCATTGCCCTGGACATTTGCAGAGTAGGATCTAAATAGTTCAAGGTTTTCAAACACAGGACCGAGGAACTGGTGGCAATGTTTCCTGTCCTCCTTTAAGCTTCTGAAACATGCACCACCTCAAAATAATGATGAGACATCACCAACACAAAATCATCCAAACCCACTGCAAAATAGGCAAACCAATGTCGAACCTCATCCAGGCCAACATCCCTAGTACTGATGTACTAATTAGATTCAATCAGTTCCAATGGGTCGTCTACACACCTGACCTCAGATCACCAAAACAGTTTGTTGACTCTAAGCTCTATCGTGACAAGGGTAGACATAGAAATGAGTTCAAATATTTTCTCAAAATCTCGTTAGAGGTAGTGGAATATCCCCACTGACACCTGGGAAATCCAAGTTCATGACCTCTGAAAATGGAGAATGAGCTTTTGGGATGGCACTGGAAACTCCACATCCATTTTTGGAACACAAGTAGCTCAGTGCAAAGAAGAAAGGGAGTGCACCACCTCCCAAACCTCCCACCTACCCATTTTGGCAAGCACTTTCCGCCCCACCAGTGGCACAGTTATTGCATCCAATATTGGCCACAGCACCTCCTCAGAAACTGAAGAACTGGAAAGAAAAACTGCATTGCAAAAATAAATTGGGTATGGCTGGTAATTGGTAAAGATAAATGATCCATAGAACAAACGGGAGTTTAATACCTCATGGTTAATGATGGATGAGGTCCTAGTCCCCTGATACTTCATTTCCCACCTATTTCCAAAACACACTTTGATTCCAACAGTCACTGGTTGGACAAATAACTTCCACCAAATCCTTTCGATCCTCGGTAGTTCATTCTCTCTCATTCTCTCTCATTCTTCATCCTTCCTACTTTCTGAGCAAGTTTTCTTATCCCACAATAGCTACAAAACCTCAATAGACCATCACCACTGTCTTCAGACATGGGCATCTTCTGTTATTGGTCCTAAACATTGATACATGATTTCTGGAACACATTTTCCTGGCATCCCCAAATGAGAAAATAAGAGGCCATCTCTCATTACCATTAGGTTATATTTTCAGATTAACTAAAATTCCCAGGCATGGCTACCATTGCAATCAATGTGACATTCTTTCTCCTATTGCTTTATCCATATGTAGTCTCCAACATACCATGAGCAAAGCCATCCACTTATTACCACCAAAGCTAAAATGTTTCATGGCAGAAAAGAACTGTTTAAATAGATTTTAGTTTAATTTTGCAACAAACACATAATAGTGTTCAAGAAAATGTTGCCCTCAAAAGAGAAGGGAATTAACAAACGGTGTACCCAACACTATATCTTACAATGTCGCAGAAGGGGCTGGATAGTGCATCCTGTATTGCTGTTTTCTTGCAGCTTTTGCAAAGAGTGGAAACAAGGAACCTTTCACAGATCAATTACTCATTGACCCACATGCTCCTGTAAGTGGCTCTTCTGGGAGTGACTACACAATAGATTCAATACTTTGATGCAGCGCTATTTTGCTGACATTATGAGAGTTAATAAAACTCATTATCAGAGAGCCTCTCAGCTGCTTTGAAGCTGGGGACATTATGTTAATTTACTTCATCAACTTCTTTATTTCTAGTTATCGCATGGAAAAGAAATCAGTATTGCTTGTTCCTTATAAAATTAGAGTTGAATGCTAAATAAATCTGGTCCTTTTTTCCTACTGTATCTTTATCAATATAAATAATTATTCAAATAAACTAAAGGTTTTTAAAGTATTAATAAATCTTCTTATCATAAATTCACCAATTCAATTACATTATATTTCATATTACAGTTAACACTTCGTTCTTTAATTTAATCATTCTGCCTTTCTGGACTCATGTTCTATATGTAACAGCCAACTAACTGGAGTACAGACAACCAAATATTCTTCTCTCTCCACTGTTATTGAAGATGCACATCTTAACTCAATCCTACAGAAAAAGCCTGGAGCCCATAAGCACCCATCCCCCACTTGCCCCACTGTTGTCAAAACTCCAATCACATTATCTAAATGACAATGTTTCTTACTTGCATTGTGACCATCGGAAGGACCGTTAACTGTGTGCTGGCTTGGCTCTATCCCTCGGTTCATTCTGCAACAGAATAATTGGAAGTCCTGAGCCACTTTTACTTTTTTGATGAAAATATCTATCTTGAAATCATTTTCTATAAAGTCAGTTTTTTATTGTTAAGTGCTCCATTTGTAGTATTCTGATGCTGGAAAATGGTCTCAGGGCTCTTCTTAACCAAAGTTCCAGGTTTTAATTGCCTGCCTTAAGTCTCAGTGAACTGTCTAGGAGAAATCCAATCTAATTTATAGTCAACTGAATGACTAGAACAAAAAACCTCCAATTAACTTTTTCTTATATAAATTAATCCATTTATGTTTTATGAATATATTTAAAACCTCTTGTGATGGATTTCTTTTTGGAGTAAACTACTCCACCTTTACTGTTAACTGTTGCCATTTTTTTTGTTAGAACATGAATCATTCTTATTTCTTTAGCAATTTTAATCATCTTACTCTGTTAACAGAAGCACAACAAGCTCCATGATTACAATCAACCCTTCTCAGGAAAAATTAGGAGAGGTTGTTTCTGGAAATTATATATCTGTCTATGTTTTGTGTTCTTGAGTAATTTAATTACTTTTCACCTTGGTGAGTTTTGAGTTTTTCTTTCTCCATTGATGAAATTTTAGCCAGGTGAAGCCTGTCAAAACCTCAAACTCACAGATGTTCTGTAACATTCTGCAGCAATTAAATTCCAAAAATATTTGAAGTGAGAAGATTTAATTTAATGTGGAGTCAGATAATTTTAGTTTCCTCTTTCCAATCACCCTTTTTGTTGCGACTTCTTTTATTTGTTAGCAGATCCCATATGTAACTCATGTAGCAGGGATACAGATTAAAGTATTTTGAGTACACTTCCAGCAGAGGTCACCAACAGTAATCAGTACTGAATCTTGAGGATTGCATTTTCCTTAATTCAACAGACCTGAAGTTCAGAATTGGACATTCCTACTTGTATGGAGATACATTTATTAAATGCTTTTAACAGTTTCCACACAGTGGGTGACAACGACTAGCAGGTGCGGCAACATCTATTGCCCTATGCTTTGTACAACAGCTGGCCAATCCAACTGTAAGCTGGCCCTCAGAGAGCTTTCCTGTTACTTCTGGTGTTTAATTACAGACATATGCGCTTAGCTCCTGTACCTGCCAGGTTCAGCACAAATAGATCGTCTCTTATCCAAGGGTTGACATAACCTTGGCTTGAATTCATCCTTGATTAAGAAGATAGAAATCATATATTTTTGAATTGTTTTAGACTAACTTGGGAAAAAAAGGATTTAATTTTAAGGAATGGTGAATATGCAAATAGTATAATCTATAAATTATCTATTAGTTTTAGTTATCAGGTAAAAGTTGTGTCGTCTATAAATGTGCTTTATTGTACAACAAAACAATTGTATTTACATTGAGTCAAAAATCAACATATTATCCATTTTCTTATTAAGGTTACATAAATTTAACTTTTTAAATAGGGGACTGTTTGGAGAATTTTAATCTCTCAAAGGCAATGCAAATCCCCTCCCTGTACAATAGTGATTACCAACAAAATGCCTCTTCTTCATTTCCAATAATATATTCCAACAGGAAATGTCTGCTGTTTAATACAATATATAGACTATCAAGCTCTCTATCTACTTTGGCTGAAATACTTTTGCCTCCTGTAAGCTGAGGGCTGAAGCAATATCCTGTCCACGAACCCCCCATTAACCATTTGCTGACTCACAATCCTGTCCACACAGAGAAAAGCAGTATACATGAGGTGCAGCTGCTCCTGCCTTATCATACTGGACCCACCCTTCTGTTACTTAACTACAGCACTGGTTCTGTTTCCAGTTAATAATAATAAAAATACAGTGGTTAATCCAATGTTGTACCTGTTCCTGAACTCAACTTTCCTGAAGTTCTAGATCCTTATAGAACAATCATTCATCCATATCCAATCCATTTGCAATATTGTCACTGAAACTCCTACCTCATCTTACCCTGTACATATTGTCACCACCACCCCCACCCTACTCAGTCCACCCAACCCTCCCAATCATCTACTATTCTTGTATCTCACCTGCATCCTTAAATCCTTTAAATGTTGCCTTTTGTCAACATCTGTGATAAATCCCTACTATTAGTGGCCAAAGTTTCAGCCACACAAAGCACTCGCCTCAGTTTCTCTCCATTTTGTTCACCGCCAACCTTCCTGAAGTCAATGACCAGCTCGTTTGTTTTGCTGACAATGAGAGATGGGTTGTTGTCATGACACCATGCCACTAGGCTGCCTTTCTCCTTCCTGTACTAACTTGTCATTATTTGAGATTTGGCACACTACGGTCTTCTCATCTACAAATCTGCAGGTGCAGTTGGATTAGAATCTGGCCAGACACTCATGACTGTATAGGGAATAGAGCAGTCTGCAGAGGATAATCATGGCAGAGATGCTGCTGCCTATCCTTACTGATTGAAGTCTGTTGGTCAGGAAGTCAGGAATCCAGTTACATGTCTAGGAGTTCAGAGGTGAGTTTGCTTGGAATTATAGGAGCGAAGCTGCAATCAATAAACTGTATTCAAATGTAGATGTCATTACTAGGTGCTCCAGAGATGAGTGTAGGGCCATGGAGATGGCATCTGCCATTGACCTCCATTTGTGGTAGGCAAATTGCAGTGTGTCGAGATTGCCTGTGTTGTGAATTTAATATTTAAATAATCTTGTATGTAAACTGGTTGACTAAGCATTCTTGTTTGTTTAAATAATTCATTACAGGTTATATGTATAAATATGTGAATTGCATATGTCATCATGCTATCACATGATACATGTATGCCTCACTTAAAGTAAACCCGAAGTTAGACCCACATTTCAGGCTCCCATGTTTTCCTTTCAATTAGTTTAAGTTACAAAAGCTAACAGACTGGAAGGTTGGACTTGATATGTGTTAATGCAGTTACAGGAAGAACATACAAACTCCTTACAGGCAGCATCAGAGGCAAGGGCTGAACAAGGATCAATTGAGTTGTGAGACAACTGTGATGGTTTTCCTTCAATCAAATAACATTTGATATGATTATGATGGGACCATACAAATGTTCATAAGTCCTGTAAATATTCTGGAATTAGGATTCAGAAATATGGTATCCAAAATTGTGGATGACACCAAAGTGGCAGTGGGGTTAACATTACAGAGAAAAGTGATGCAAGAACATGGCACTTTGGTGGTGACAATTCAAGTAAAGTTCAACGTGGATAACCGTCAGATAATGTACCTGTCTCGAAGAATATGAGGGAACAAGAGTCTGAGCGGTAGAAGGAAAAATAGGTGGCTAAAGGTGATGCAAAATGTTTTATCAACAAGTTATAATGTGGCAAATGCAGCAGTCAATTTGTACACAGCAAGCTCCTAGAAACGGTAATGTGATAATTACCTGGTAGTTGATCAATCGTAGATGAATATTGGCTGATGTGCCCAGAATAATGCTACTAAGCAGAGAAAAAAACAACTTGGATTTATTTTGATATGCTGCACCCTCAAAATGAGAATTAATTATACTTTGCAGCAGATTTTGTTTCATGGTCTTATCCAATGGATCAACAGCAGACTAAACTCAGTACAGACTGCTGTCAAGAGAGGCCACATCGTACTCCCAACACGTTTCTCAATCCATGTTGCCCACTTCCAGCAAGCACCTAGCTGGAGTGGAACTTATCTGTAAGACCAATGAAAAACACCTCAATCATTTATTAGATTTATCTATTGACATACGGTGTGGAATACACATTTCTGGCAACACCCAATTTAACTCTTGCCTAATCACAGTGCAATTTAGCCTATCAAGCAATATATTTTGGGACTATAAATGGAAATCGAGGCACCTGGAGGAAAACTGCATGGTCATGGGGAGAACTTAGAGACAGTGGTGGGAATTGAACCTGGGTGGCTGGTACTGTAAAACGTTGTGCTAACCACTATGCTACCGTGCCACCTAAAGCAATCTACTTGCTTTCCATTCCAAAATCAACGTCACCCCAACTTCAGTCATCAAATTCTAATATGCAGAAGACACTTGTCTACAGGCGTAATTGAAGAGTAAGCTCCAAGGCTCTACGCTCCATGGTTGCTTCCATCATTTCCTCATATAAGTAATGTATAACATCCAAAAAACAAAAATCCTCTATCAACCTAATCCTACTAAACAATATATTGCTGTCCAAAAATGAAGATCCACATCAAGATTCTGGCATATGTTCACTGCTTCCCCTATACTGGTGGTCACCTTTTAACGACAGGACAAATATCGATTAATAAATTCACCACCTCGGTTGTGTACTTAATATTTCAGTAGTATTTAAGAGTTCTATAAACAGTCTGCGCCAACCCTTCAGTGCTGCCTGAGTAAAACAGTGTTTTATTGTTAATTTCTATATATCCCTAAATTTCAAGAATTCAAGCTCATGATCAATGAGATCCTTGTCGTTCTGTACTTTTCTAGGACAAGGACTATCAATAGCAGCACCTCAAAGCTTTCAAAAGATACATCAACACTCTCTCTGCAAAATTCTCCAAACTCATTAAAGGATTGACTGACTCACCTCAGCGTCTATTGTCAGTTCACTCATTCAGCTATGCTGGGTAGGCCACAGTATTTGCACGTCCAACACCAGACCGGGCATTTCCAATACCATTAAAATCCTGACTTCATGGAGCACATAGGATGCCCAGTGTAAGCAGTATAAGTGATGCACAATCTTCTAAATTACCAATGCCTCTCTCCGTGGGTCATATTCACAGAACCTACTGAATCGGAGAAGAAGCAAGTCCTCCTCAATCCCAAGGGACTGTCTGAGAAGGAAGTTACTAGACACCACATACAGACACTTGCAGGGAGATTGGTCATTGTAGCGATCTGCACATAATTGCGCAGTCTCAAAAATACAAAGAAAATCAGTTTTGTTTAAATTTTTCTGAAGCCCATTTGATAAAATCCCAGCATGTACCGGTAGTTCACAACAAGAATTTCCATGCCACTCAGTGAGTTTAGGTAACATTTGTTCAAATATAAGACACAAGAGGCACTGCAGGTGCTGAAAACCTGGAGCAATGCAGGTAATGTGCTACAGGAGCTCAGAAGCTCAGGCAGCATCAATGGACGGGAATAAATAGTTTCCGGCCGAGCCCCTTCATCAGGACTGGATATCATTCAAATATTCAAACACTCGATTCAAATGTAATCTTTCCTGAAGTCCCAAAGTTATGCAGTCATACAACATGGAAGCAAGCCCTTCAGCCTAACTCATATATGTCAACTAAAGTCTATACCCAGTGTAGTCCCATTTCCCTGCTTTTGACCAACGGTATATCCCTCTGTACCTTTACTATTCATGTGTCTATCCAACTGTCTTTAAGTTTCTGTCTCTATCATTTTCTCTGCCAGCTCATTCCACAAAGGCAGCTGGGTTACACAAGGGCTTGCTTCCTGAAAACCATCCACTTACTGAGTTTTCTGTAAGTGAGAAACAATTTCCCCCAAAAGATGTAATGTGTAATCTTTATCCCAGACAGCCCTTAGGCACTGATTTGCCAAGATTGGAGTGGGGATGGTCAGCCTGGGTAACAGAAGTTGCTGGCAGCAAATAAACTGTGATAAATCATAAACACAGGAGATTCTGCTGAAACTGAAAATCTCAAGTGTAACCCTGAGGTACGGCTAGCGCTGAATCTAGGGGAAGACAGCCTCCAGCCCAGCCAACTTGAGAAACCTTGTTTGGGTGGATGCTGTGTGATGTGTTCCCCTGTTACAAATCAGTACCACGAAATAACAAACCGTACACAATATGCAATTAAACGATTGAGCTTTTTCATTTTTAATTTGGCTATAGGGTTAGTAAAGGAACAAAAAAGAAAAAGGGCCCATTCTCATGAAACCATCTAATGCGCAAAGTTGGAGCTCACGGTTTTCCCATCAGTTAGTTCTCCATCATTTTTCTCCTCGGGAGTCGACTTCCAACCCCATTCTGAGTCTACTCTGGTCTGTCCTGAAGACTACGACTTCCCCGTTCTGGCATCTTCTCTCTCCATCTTCCGCCAAGCAAAAGACAGCGAAACCTTCGCTCAGGCACACAAGAAAGAGAAACATCTCCCCTCATTGGCCAGCGCACATTCCAAAGTCCCCATTATCTATAGTCATAACCCAAACACTTCTGCTACAGAGAAACTATTTCATTAGCATGAAACAGTATAGTGCGTTACATAAGCAACTTGCACAAAATGCTGGAGAAGCTCAGCTCATCGGCCAGGATCTGCTGTATGGAGGGGAATAAACAGTCAAAGTTTCTGGCCGAGGCCCTTCACCAGGCCTGGAAAGGAAGGTGGGGGAGGGGAAAGAGTACAAGTTGCCAGGTGATAGATGAGATCAGGTGAGCAGAAAGGTGGGTAGGTGGGAGAGACTGTGAAAAATGTTTGCCTGAATGGAGTGACGGGGTCTGCGAGCTGACATGCTGATTAGTAAGAAAACTATCCGTGGTTTAATAAAAGCAAGTGGGCACCAAGGTAAGATTTGATCTTACCTGAATGAGAGTTCAGAGAAGGCAATGGATTTTTTTCTGTGAATGATATCTGTAGTGTTTCATGGTGAAGAGATATGAGTGCCATACTCGAAAGTTCTGTAATCTTGGGCACGATCCCCCATACCCTTTACCTCCTGTGTGGAATGATTTCACTCTTCGGTCCCCTTTAAATCTTTCCTTTCTTACCTTAATAAAATGCCCTTTTATTTTAGACTCCCCATGCCCTTTCCAGTGATATTTAAAAGATAATAATTGGGAAAGGGCACACTCACCATATGTTGTCTGCACTAAACCAACTGGATTAGTGTCTCTTTCTTGATCAATGAGGTCCTAATCCAATTAGTGTAGCATACACAACATGTGACATTGACCCTTTGAATCATCAGTGAGAATGCCCTTATATTTGGACGGTATAGTGGCAAATTTATCAGTTCTTCACCCCCCCGCCCCCCCCCCCCCATCCAGGGGAAGTTAGGCAATCTCTGAGCATTTCCATCATTACTTTTTTATGGCTCACTGACTCAAGTTCCAAATCAATAATTTGAGCTGAGGTGCAGGTAATGCCCTCAGTGGCTTATTAGTTGACTAATATGAGTATCACATATTGTGTTTCAACATGTGAACAAAAAAAAAGGTAAATTAAGGTTGATTTTGCCTCCAAGAACTGATGAGATAATTACACCTGTTGTTTTTGTCCTGGGGAAGTCAGGCCAAATAACTTGTTTATTATGATTTATAAAAAGAAATGACCTATGCATGGGCCGTGCAAGATAAAAATTAACCCTCAGAGAAATATCTTGGCTAGAACCCTTCACACTAATTTTTACCATCACATACAATGACAAAATTGCAGTGATAAATCTTTATGCGCTTTAAACACAAATATATACTATAGTTAATTTTTTAAACAGTTACTGTTGAATTCTGCAGTATAGTAGTACAAAATGTTTCAAAAGGTGGATTTTTAATGGAAAGTTATCTATTATTTAGCTCTTTACTTTCATGACTGGTATTCCTGGTTTCCACATATTATCTGCTATTTTACAGAAGAGCATTTATATTTAATGCTTGGAGCCGTTTAAATGCACATAATGAAGCATTTACATTCTGCTAGCTCTGAACATAATGTGCATGAAATGGGAATGTAATTTGCTCCTCATTTCATCACCAATTTTTATTGTTGCGTTCCTTTTCATCAGGAGTACCCCATGCATGGAATGTGTCCCTAAGAAACATATGCCTGGCAAAAAAAAACATTGAGATCTTCAAAGAAGCAGTTGGATATTGTGCTGGGAGATCATGATGTTTTATGCATTGGAATGATCTCTGAATTCTACCACGCTCAGCATTAAAACTATAATCGATTTTGCCTTTTCAACCTTTTGCCTTTGGCACCATTTTGTGTGATTTTGACCTTAATTTCCTTCCTCTTCCCTTCCTTCTCCTCAACTTCAAAACTGTTTTGACAGTTTTAACCACTTTAATAAGTCTCATCCAGTGCCCATCTTCAGAGTGCTGTTCATTCTTTGCTTCCTCCGTAGTTGTCATAACATAGTATTACACTAACTCCAGGGACCTCTGCCCTACCCACATGGTCACATACAGTATCCGCTCTACCATACACAAAAAATTATCACAGACTGTTCTCAGAATCACTGACATACGTGGTGAAAGTTGTTTTGTTGCAGCATTACAGTGCAATACATAATAGTGCATTTCTGGTGCTCCATTCCAAAGTTCAAAAGTTCAGAGTTCAAAATAAATTTATTGTCAAAGTACATGTATGTCACCTTATACAACCCTGAGATTCATTTTCTTTCAGGCATTCACTAAATTCAAAGAAACACAATGGAAAACCTCACACATCAAGACAGACAAACAACCAGTGTGCAAAAGACAACTGTACAAATACAAAAAGAAAAAGAAACAAAATAATAATTATAAATAAATAGTAAATATCAAGAACATAAGTTGAATGAACAGTCCTTGAAAGTGATTCCACAGGTGGTGAGAACAGTTCGGTGTTGGGATGAATGAAGCTGAGTGAAGTTAACTCCTCCGGTTCAAGAGCCTGATGGCTGAGGGGTAATAAGTTTTCCTGAACCTGGTGGTACGGGTCTTCAGGCTTCTGTACCCCTTTTCCTGATGGCAGTAGCGAGAAGAGCTATCACTTATGTGCTGATAGTTCCTATGTGCAATCAATTGTTAATATATCTAGAAGCATATGCTCAACTTCAATGGGCTTGTAAACAACTTCCATTGTTACATTCTTTAGTGTGTCAAAACCTACTGGACTTCCTCTCCCTGTCTATTCGATATTAATAGAAAACTCAGCAAGCACTCAAAAACCCAACACCAACTCCCACCAGCATCCATACTTACCTGGTGACCCTGTAATATAGTGGTCACACAAAAGTAGAACCACAATAAAGTACGTCTGTCTGTCTATTCTGTTTTAGGACTGAGATTACCCTGCTAGTTAACCATTCGATATACAGTGCACTGGCCATATTTATTCAGGAAGGGTTCAGATTTCATCCCCAGCCCATGCTGACTTTTCCCACCTTCAGTCAAAGTTATTTGCAGTTCACCTGGATAAAATTAATAAATGAAAAAGCATCGAGTATGTTTTCTCTTGATCACTGCTAAATGTAACTTTGGGGGACTGTGCACATGCAGACCTTGAATGAAACATTGGCTCGGTTTCCACATTACCCACAGAAATAAAACCTGCTAAGTTTGAAGATCTCTGCTCATTCAACATGTGTAGTTATTTGGATGAGGCACAAAAAAAAAATCATTTAGTATCCGCTCTACCATACACAAAAAATTATCACAGACTGTTCTCAGAATCAGGTTTATTATCACTGACATATGTGGTGAAAGTTGTTTTGCTGCAGCATTACAGTGCAATACATAAACTATACTATAAATTACAATGAGGCATAAGGTTCCTCCAGGGAGCAGTGACCCATTGGAAATGTTCTTCTTGGAATCCTGGCTGAGAGCAATTACCCCAGCATAGCAAGATACTCAGATCTTCAGACCCAGTGGTCTCACTCAGGAACTACACCTTACATTCTTATTTTGGGATTGTACCGCAAGGGGTTAAGAAAGCCTACAACAACTTCAATAATCAATACTCAATAACAGCTATTTTCTCATCTCCGCTGAAAAACAAGAGTTAGCAAAAGAAAATTAGCTGCATGAATAGGTTTGCCTTTAATACATGAGATTGATTTGTTTGGCTCCATCAGGTTGTGGCCTTGTCTAAACCCTTTCTTCTAAATGTTGACTTCTGCATTTATCTTCCCTGGCATTGAATATATCTCAAAATTAAACCATAATCCAAATTTTCTAAAGTTAAGCAGAATTTAGGTGGAGGCTATATTTCATTGTTGTGTAGTACAATTGTAACATCTAAATTCATTGTTAAAAAGTCCAAAATGAAACAAATGCTGAAATTGTTTGATTTCATATGCCCTCAAACCAAATGACACTAAATCTTGCACACCATATAGTCTCATCACTATTGATTATTCCATCTTGTACATTCCTCTGAATGTTTTTGCTGTTATTTCTTTAGCAGCTAAATTACAAGTGCTACAAAACATCCTGGTGTCTCCAGAACTTAAAGATCATATTCTAGGACATTGACCTAAACAACTCAACAGAATGAAATGTAAGAGCAATAACAAAATTGTGTCATTCAAATGTGTTCTTAGATTACTAGATTTAAATAGTAAAATATCAGGCATGGGAAAATGGATCTGCAGAGACACAAAAGACCAGAGGTGCTTGATCTTGAGCAACATGTAAAATACCGGAGAAACCCAACAGGTCAGGCAGCATCTACTGAGGGAAATGAACGGTTGATGTTTTGGGTTGAGACCCTTCATTTGCACTGAAAGATAGAGTGGAAATAGCCAAAATAAAAAGGTGGAAGGAAAGGGTGATAGGTGGATCCAGCTACGAAGGGTGATAATTAAGAGATGAGAGTGGGTTAGTGCTAAAAGCTGCGAGGTGATAGGTGGAAATGATAAAGGGCTAAAGAAAGTGAAATCTGATAGGAGAGGAAAGTGGAGCGAATAAAGGTTGGGATTTGAGGAAGGCAGGTGGAAGTATTGGGGGGAGCAGTGGGAGGAGTGTGTGGGTGATGGACAAATGGAGAGAAAAGAAGGCAATGGGAAATATGGAAAAATGGCAATGGTAGATCAAGAGAAAAGAGAAAATGGAACTTAGGGGAGATGTTTACTGGAAATTGGAGAATACGATGTTCAGGTCATCAGGTCGTAAACTACCCATGGGAATTATGGGGTGCTGCTCCTTTAGTTTGTACCTAGCTTCATCCTGTCAAGGACAGATGTGTCAGCACTGGAAAGGGGAGGAGAACAAAAATGGCTGACAACCGGGAGATCCAGATGGCCATGGTGGATGGAGCGCAGGTGCACAGCAAAGCAGTTACCAAGTTACCACAGTGAGGAGGCCACATCAGGAGCACTAAATGAAACAAGACTGGGGGGGTATGAGAGACAGGCTCACTTGGAAGGGCTGTTTAAGGCCCTGGATGATAGTGACAATCTTAGGAGAATGGAGATCATGGGAGAAAGGGGAATAGGTGTGGAGGGATAAGCAGATCAGCGAGTCACGGAGAGAGTGATCCATGCAGAAAGCAGAAAGGTATAGGGGGTGGAGTTGTGTCTGGTAGTGGAATCACATTGTGGATGGATGCAGAAGAATGGCATGCTAGATGCATAGGCTGGTGAGGTGATTGATGAGAACCAGGGGAACTCGATACTCTATCTCTGTTACATTTGGGATGGGGGGAAGTTAAGATCAGAAGTGCAGGAAATGGAGAAAATGAGGTTGAAGGCTCTTATTAATAATAGTGGTAAGGAAGTGATGCCCTGGAATTGAAGG
Organism: Hemitrygon akajei; assembly: GCF_048418815.1. Taxonomy (NCBI): domain Eukaryota; kingdom Metazoa; phylum Chordata; class Chondrichthyes; order Myliobatiformes; family Dasyatidae; genus Hemitrygon; species Hemitrygon akajei. Next base: position 34,457,286 of record NC_133124.1, on the reverse strand, counting down.
CCTCATCTCAAGAACAAATGCAGCAGAGATGGAGGAACTCAGAAAAAGGAATGGCTTCTATGTCAGTGACAGAGTGGGAGAAGTTGTGGTAAGGTATCTGTGGGAGACAGTGAGTTTGTAGTAGGTGTTTGTGTGAAAAATGGCTGTTTGATTTTCAGTCAAGAATTGTGCAACAACTAATAAAGAATCTGCTTGATTACCAATAATTTTATTTTTATTTTATTTAAAAATACAACACAATAACTGGCCTTTTCAGCCTACCGAGCTTATGATGCCCAATTAGCCTACCAATGAATATGCCTTTGGAATGTGGGAGGAAACTGGGGCACCCAGAGTAAACCCTTGAGGTCACAGGGAGAACGTACAAGTTCCTTACAGGCAGTGGCAGGACTGAATATGGGTTGCTGGTGTGTGATAGCATTACTCTAATCACAATGCTACCATTCTGCCTAATTACTATGGGAACAGTGTATGGGTGTGCTTCACGGCCATATAAGTATGCTAGGTGTATCAATGTACTGAGCTACCAATGGTAGGGTAAGTTCATTGGAAGTGAGAGTTCACCCAATGATAGTCCTAAGAATATGAGGAGAGCCCTATGCAAGGCACAAAATGCAGAATGGGAAGAAAAAGTGGTTGGCTCAACACTTTACAACATGCACCAGTACAACGTCCAGTTATTATCAAAGTACATATATGACAGCATATACAACCTTGAGAATCATTTTCCTGGGGCATACTCAGCAAATCTATAGAATAGTAACTATAACAGGATCATTGAAAGATCAAGCAAAGTACAGAAGACAACAAACTGCAAATATAAATAAATACTGTAGCAGTAAATAACAAGAACATGAGCTACCAAGATGAAGAGTCCTTAAAGTGAGACCCTTGGTTGTGGGACCGTCCCAATGGATGGGCAAGTGTGTGCAGTTTTGTTCAAAAGCTTAACTGTTCTTGAACCTTGTAGTGCAAGTCCTGAGGCTCTTGTACCTTCTACCGGATGGCACTAGCAAGAAAAGGGCATGACCTAGGTGGTGAGGATCTCTGATGATGGATGCTGCTTTCCTACAGCAGTGTTTTGTGTAGATGTGCTCAACAGTTGGTGGTTGAGAAGGCTTTACTCATGATGTACTGGGCCGAATCCACTATCTTTCGTAGGATTTTCCATTTAACGGCATTGGTGTTTCCATACCAGGCTCTGATGCAGCCAGTCAATACACTTTTCACTACGCATCTATTAAGTTTTTCAAAGTTTTAGATGACATGCTAAATCACTGCAGACTCCTTAGGGAGTAGAGGTGCTGCCATGCTTTCGTCACAATTGCATTTAAGTGCTGGGTCCAGGGCAGATCCTCTGAAATAGTAACACCCAGGAATTTAAAAGTGCTAATCTCCAGTTCTGATCCTCCAATGAATACTGGCTCATGGACCTCTGGTTTCCCTCTCCTGAAACCTACAATCAACTCCTTGGTCTTGCTGACATTGAGTGAGAGGTTGTTGTTACGACACCACTCATGCTTTGAGAGGTTGGTCATGATTAGACTGAACTCCTGCCTCAGCAAGGACCTGGACCCACTGCAATTTACCTATCGCCACCATAGGTCAATGGCAGATACAATCTCAATGGCTCTTCAAAAGGCCTTAGACCACCTAGACAATATAAACACCAATGTCAGGATGCTGTTCATCAACTATATAGCTCAGCATTTAACACCATCATTCCACACTCCTGATTGATAAGTTACAGAATCTGGGCCTCTGTACCTCCATCTGCAATTGGATCCTCAAGTTCCTAACCAGAAGACCACAACCTGTGCGGAGTAATGATAACAATGGTGCACCTCAGGGTTACATCATCAGTGTTATCATTACCTCAGGGGTGTGTGCTTAGCCCACTGCTCTACTCTTTCTATACACATGACTGTATGGCTAGGCATGGCTCAAATACCATCTTTAAATTTGCTGATGATACAACCATTGTTGGTAGAATCTCAGATGGAGATGAGAGGGCGTACAGGGGTGACATATACTGACTAGTGGAGTGGTGTCGCAGCAACAACCTCTCACTCAACATCAATAAGGCAAAAGAGCTGATTGTAGACTTCAGGAAGGGTAAGACAAAGGAACACATACCAATCCTCATAGAGGGATCAGAGGTGGAGAGAGTGAGCAGTTTCAAGTTCCTGAGTGTCAAGATCTCTGAGGATCTAACCTGGTCCCAACATATCAATGCAGCTATAAAGAAGGCAAGACAGCAACTATACTTCATTAGGAGTTTGAAGAGATTTTATATGTCAACAAGAACACTCAAAAACTTCCATAGATGTACTGTGGAGAGCATTCTGACAGGCTGCATCACTGTCTGGTATGGAGGGGCTACTGCACAGGACCGAAAGAAGCTGCAGAAGGTTGTAAATCTAGTCAGCTCCATCTTGGGCACTAGCCTACAAAGTACCCAGGACATCTTTAGGGAGCGGTGTCTCAGAAAGGCAGTGTCCATTATTAAGGACCTCCAGCACCCAGGGCATGCCCTTTTCTCACTGTTACCATCAGGTAGGAGGTACAGAAGCTTGAAGGCACACACTCAGTGATTCAAGAACAGCTTCTTCCCCTCTGCCATCCGATTCCTAAATGGACACTGAACCCATGAACACTACCTTACTCTTCTAATATATATTATTTCTGCTTTTGCATGATTTTTAATCTATTCAATATACATCAACTGTAATTTATTTATTTGTACCTATTTTTTCAAAAGTATGTATTGCATTGAACTACTGCTGCTAAGTTAACAAAATTTCAAGACACATGCCAATGATAATAAACCTGATTCTGATTCTGACTCAGCCAAATTTTCAATCTCCTGCTTGTATACTGATTCATCACCACCTTTGACTCAGCCCTCAACAGTGGTATCATCAGCAAGCGAATATGGTATTGGAGCTGTGCTTCACCACGCAGTCATAGGTGGCTAAAATTGGGGTTTCACCATTCCAGGTAAGGCAACACTTCACTTGTGAGTCTGTTGGGGTCATCTATTGCATCCTGTGCTCCCGGTGCAGCCTCCATCTGGGAGACCCAACGCATATTGGGGGACCGCTTCGTCAAGCACCTCCACTCCGTCTGCCACAACAGATAGGATCTTCCGGTTGCCACCCACTTCAACTCAGCTTCACATTCCCATTCAGATATGTCCATACATGGCCTCCTCTACTGCCATGATGAGGCCAAACTCAGGTTGGAGGAGCAACACCTCATATACCATCTGGGTAGTCTCCAGCCCCTTGGCATGAACATTGAATTCTCCAGCTTCTGGTAATTGCCTCCCCCTCCCTTCCCCATCCCAGTTTCACTCTGCCTCCTCCTCCAGCTGCCTTTCACAATTCCACCTTCTTCTACTACCCATTGTACATTCTTACCCTTCTTACATTCCTTCTTCACCTTTTCTGCCTTTCCCCTCTCTGCTTCCCCTCCCCCCCCCCCCCGATCTTTCCTCTTACTGGTTTTTCACCTGGCACCTACCAGCCTTCTCCTTCCCACCCCACCACCTTCTTTATAGGGCCTCTGCCCCCTCCCTCTTCAGTCCTGATGAAGGGTCTCGGCCTGAAGCATTGACTGCTCGTTTCCACAGATGCTGCCCGACCTGCTGAGTTCCTCCAGCTTGTTGTATGTGTTGCTAAAATTGGGTTTTGATTCCTGCTACTGTCTGTAAGGACTCCCCATGACTCCTTCATTCTCCCCATGGCTGCATGGGTTCCTCCAGTTTCCTCCCACATTCGAAAGATGTGCAGTTAGAGATAGTGTGTATGGGCATGCTATGCTGGTGCTGGAAACATGGCAACTTGCAGCTCAATCCTTGCTGATTTGATTTGATGTAAATGACACATTTTATCTTATGGTTGAAAGTTTTGATGTACATATGACCAATAAAGCCAATCTTCTTTAAAAGCTGCCTTCAGGAATGCTCCATTGGCTCTGATGAAGCATTGAGCTATATATTTCACAAACTGATTTCGCCCAAACCCATTCCATCCTCACCAGATAAATTGGATTTAAAAAGCAACACCTTTACCCTTCCCATTACAGGAGGTTACATTAAATAGTCAGAGGAACAGACAGAAGATTCTGTGGAAATGAACCGGACACCCAGATTGTATGTTGCCTCCCAGGTGCCAGGGTCAGGGATGTCTCGAATCGTGTACACAGCATTTTGGAGAGGGAGGGAGAGCAGCCAGATTTCTTGGTACATATTGGTACCAATGACATAGGAACGAAAAGCAATGAGATCCTGAAGAGAGAAATTAGAGATCTCAGCAGAAAGCTGAGAAGCAAGACCTTCCCTGCAGGGTAGTAATTTCTGGATTGCTACCTGTGCCAGGCACCAATGAGGGTAGAAACAGGATGATTTGACAGATAAATGCGTAGCTGAGAAGCTGGTACAGGGGTCAGGGCTTCTTGGATCATTGGGATCTCTTCTGGTGGAGGTTATGACTTGTAAAAAAGGGAGGGGGACCAATATTCTTGTAGGCTGGCTTGTTAGAGTTGTTGGGAAGGGTTTAAGCTAATTTGGGAGGGATATGGGAACTGGAGTGAAGGGACTCAGGATAGGACGGATGGTTAAAAAAAAGCAAAGATAGCGTGCAGTCAGACTGTCAGGAAGGGCAGGCAGAATGGTAGCCAGCAGGCTGAGTATCAGTGCATTAGGGATGCAGAATCAAAAAGGGTAGCAAATACAGTAAGCCAAGTATTATATCTCAATACACAGAGCATAAGAAATAAGGTGGATAATCTTGTTGCACTTCTACAGATTGTCGAGTATGATGTTGAGGCCATCACTGAATCATGGCTGAAGGATGGTTGTAGTTGGGAGCTCAATGTCCAAGTTTATACATTGTATCAGAGGAATAGCAAGTTATGCAGAAGGGGGTGATGTGGTTCTGCTGGTAAAGAATGGAATCAAATCAGTAGAAAGATGTGACATGGGATCAGAAGACATTAAACCCTTGTGGGTTGAGTTAAGAAACTGCAAGGGTAAAAGGACTCTGATGGCAGTTATATACAGGCCTCCAAACAGTAGCTGGCATGTGGACTACAGATTACAAAGGGAAATAGAAAAGGTGTGTCAAAAGGGCAATGTTATGATAGTCTCGGGAAATTTTAACATGCAAGTAGATTAGGAAAATTAGATTGGTAATGGATCTCAAGAGAGTGAAATTGTTGAAAGCCTGAGAGATGGTGTTTTAGAGCAGTTTGTCATTGTGCCTACTAGGGTATCAGCTATATTGGATTGGGTGTTATGTAATGAACAGGAGGTGATAGGGAGCTTAAGGTAAAGGAACCCTTAAGAGGCAGTGATCATAATGTGATTGAGTTCAATTTGAAAGTTGATAGGGAAAAAGTAAAAGTCCGACATAGCAATATTTCAACGGAGTAAAGGAAATTACTGTGTTGTGAAAGAAGAGTTGGCCGAAGTAAATTGGAAGGAGATGCTGACAGGGATGACAGCAATGCAGAAATGGCTTGAGTTTCAAGGTAAAATGAGGAAGGTGCAGAATAGATGTGTTCCAAAAACAAAGGAATATTCAAATAGCAAAATAGTATAACTGTGGCTAACAAGGGAAGTCAAAGCTAATGTAAAAGCAGAAGAGAAGCCATACAACAAAGCAAACATTAGCAGGAAGATAAAGGATTGGGAAGCTTTTAAAAACCCACAGAAAGGAACTAAAAATCATTAGGAGGGAAAAGATGAAATATGAAAGCAAGCTAGCAAGTAACATCAAGGTGGATGGAAAAAGCTTTTTCAAGTATATAAAAAATAAAAGAGAGATGAGAGTGGATATAGGACCACTAGAAAATGAGGCCAGGGAAACAATAACGAGGGACAATGAGATAGCAGGTTAACCAAATGAGTATTTAGCACCAGTCCTCACTGTGAAGGACTGTAGCAATATGCCAGGTGTTGAAGGGTGTGAGGGAAGAGAGTGCAGGTACTACTACAATGGGGATGGTGCTCAAAAAGCTGGAAGACTTAAAGGTACGTGAGTCACCCAGACCAAATGAACTACACATTAGAGTTCTGAAAGAGGTAGAGATTGTGGAAGCATTAGTAATGGTCATTTAAGAATCATTGGACTCTAGCATGGTTCTGGAGGACTGGAAAATTGCAAATCTCACTCCACTCTTTAAGTAAGGAGGAAGGCAACAGAAAGGAAATTATAGACCAGTTAGCCTGACCTCAGTGGTTGGGAAGATGTTGGAGTCAATTGTTAAGGATGAGATTATGGAGTACAGGATTTTCAGAAGGCCTTTGACAAGGTGCCACACATGAGGTTGCTTACCAAGTTAAGAGCCCATGGTATTACTGTAAAGTTACTAGCATAGTTAGAGCATTGGCTGATTGGTAGGAGGCAGCAAGTGGGAATAAAAGGATCCTTTTCTGGTGCAAAGGGACTTGGGAATCCTCTTGCAGAACACACTAAAGGTTAACTCACAGGTTGAGTCACTGGTGAGGAAGGCAAATGCAATGTTAGCATTTATTTCAAGAGGTCTTGAATATAAAAGCAGGGATGTGATGCTGAGGATTTATAAGGCTCTGGTGAAGCCTCACCTTGGGTATATTGAACAGTTTTGGGCTCCTTATCTAAGAAAAGATGTGCTGGCATTGGAGGTGGTCCAGAGTAGGTTCACAAGGATGATACTGGGAATGTAAGCCTTATCTTATGAGGAACATTTCATGGCTCTGGACCTGTACTCGCTGGAATTTAGAAGGATGAGAGGGGATCTCATTGACACCTTTCGAATGTTGAAAGGCCTAGACAGAGTAGATGTGGAAAGGATGTTTCCCATGGTGGGACAGTCTAGGACACCCCTCCGTAGAGAGGGGTGTCCATTCAAATCAGAGATGCAGAGATATTTCTTTAGCCAGAGGGTGGTAAATTTGCGGAATTTTTAATCACAAGCAGCTGTTGAGGCCAGGTCATTGGGTGTATTTAAGGCAGAGGTTGATAGGTTCTTGACCGGCCACCACATCAAAGATTATGAGGAAAAGGCTGGGGAGTGAGAGGGGGGAAAAAAAGGATCAGCCATGATTGGACGGCGGAGCAGACATGTTGGGCCAAGTGGCCTAATTCTGTTCCTATGTTTTATGGTGTTATGGTCTACATTCAGCCACCACTACTCATCCCACCCCATCCACAAATTAGTGTCAGGTCAAGCTAATTATGAAACAAGACACTGATCATCCAGCCTGAGGATTTGACTTGCTAATTTTTAACGGGCTGAATTGTGCTGAAGTCTGCAGGTTTGAAGGAAAGAGCTGACTAGTAGATGTTTAATGCCAGACTGCATGTGGTGCCCAACAATGGAGCTTGAGTGCTTTGGGACATCCCAGCACTGTGCCCAGTCAGCAGGCTTGAGATTCCAAAGCTATAGATTAGAGGGGGAAATTTAACTAACTCTAATCATTTCCTAATGTTTTTAAATGTTTAGAATTTTTTTTTCCTTAATCTCCGTATTTTTTTAAATGCGGCCAATTGTTTTTTCATTGCCCCTACATGTAAGTAACTTTATGTAGCTGATATTTGTGGAAATTTAAAGGCTGTTGCAAATGCTCTCAGATTTGATGGGAGCCAATGTTCAGCCCAGTCTTTGTCCTATCAAAGGTTCTCAGCATATTCCAGGAATGAGCCACTGACTTAACACCATGGAAACCTTGTGCTCTGCCCATCTAACTCCCAGGAAAAAGGGACAGGTGTACAACCCTCTGCACACAGCACAGGTATGACGGAGTGGAAGGGGCTGTAGTGCAAAGGCCTTTGACGGTACATCTGTATTTCCTGTGTTGGGTTTTCCAGTATTGACACCTGTGCCTGGTTTAGCATGTACAGTCCATTCTCACTCGTGGAACAAACAAGGCTGTAACACTGACTTGGCAGTGTTACACAAGGCTGTACAAGGCTACACAAGGCAGTAACACAAGGCTGTAATCTTTGGAACTCCCTGTCCATTTGCTAGGATAAGAAGCACAATGCACAGCCCAGGTTGAGTGTGATTTGCCTCAATATCTGATTCCACCAGGGCACAGATGGCATTTTGCCCTATTTCACCATAAATGCTTCTGGTTCCTGTGAATTGTTACATGCTTTGATGAGTGGATACTTTCTCCACTTGATTAGTGGGAAGACTAAAGCTATTGCTTTGAGGCCTGGCCGGGAAAGCTAATCAGCAGCTCTTCCATTCCATTGCCTTCGCTGGTCATTATTTAACTTTGAGTCAGATGCATCCAAGTATTCGCCAACTTTCATTCTTTCATTCATATCCATCTCTGCTTCAATCCATCTTGCATTTACTATCTCCCTAAGTTTTGGACAACTTCCCACCTTCATGTATTTGGAGCTCATTCAAATTTGTTCAACTGGATCCTGATGAAGGCTCTTGGCCCTAAACATCGACTGCTTGTTTCCTTTCAAAAATGCTGGCTGACCTGCTGATTCCTCAAGCATTTTTTTGTGTTTTGCTCCAGATTTCCACCATCTGCAGATTTTCTTGTATCTTCATTTAAAAATCTGTTTCCATGCTCACAGTGAATGTCATTTATCAAGATGTCCCAAGTTGACCCATAATGGCAGTTATGCCAAAGGCCTCCTAATTTAACATCTTCATTATTGTTTTGGAGCCATTCTTGTCCTTTCCATTCTGTGTGCTTTCATCCTACAATTCCATCTGAACTTGAGTTTTCCAATCCACAAGCTGCTGGCAGTCATACCTTTAACAGTCCAACCAACAAACCATGGAATTACCTTGCTGGAGCTTTTATTTATTCTACCGATTTTTTCCCCCTTTAAGGCACTCCATAAAGCCTTTCATTTGCGCTTGAGTCCCATTAACATTGCTACAGTCACTGCAATGTTTTGGAAAAGATGACTGGAGTAATTACTAGTGATTTCCCTGATAAATTCATCATTAATGAGAGCCATCAACTTTGCACCAAAGCCAATGTATCACAAGCCTAAAGACATTTTACTATTCACACAGTAATTATTACCGGCAAGATATATACCTTCTACTCTGCTTGCTGTATTGATTATATCTAAGACCTTAAAACAAAAATGAGTATTTTCTATTAGAATAATTTAAATGTTAACTTTGTTGCTCTTTGGTCATTTATCCTGATTTATATCTTGAACACGGACAGGGAGAAATGTAGGTTCTCTATCTTCCTTCCACCTCTGCCTAGATCCCTCCAACCAACTTACATGCAGTCTTTTCCTTTAATTACCTTTTTCATGGTTTAAGATCCTTGATGACTTGATTAAGCCTTGCATGCTGTTCCAGTTCCTACCCACCTGATTCATTATCCCAGACCTTATTAACTTCCTAATTCTGATCAATGGAGCACTGATGCTGAACACTGCAAGGGCAAAATGAGGATCGTTCTTTAACACATAAACACTCAGTGGCCACTTTATTTGGTACTGGAGAGGAACCTGGTGTGCTTTGATGCCCCTGTGGCCCACCCACTTCAATGTTTGACTTGCTGTACGCTCAGGGACACTCTTCTGTACACCACGGATGTCTGAGCAGCTTGAACCAATCAGGCCATTTTCCTCTGACCTCTTTTATTAACAAGACATTTTTTGCTCACAGAGCACCACTCACTGGATTTACAAATTCTTTGAATTTCTGTAAACTCTAGAAACAGAAAAATTCCAGGAGATCAGCAGTTTTGGAGATACTCAGATCACCCCACCTGGCACCAACAATCATTCCACAGTCAAGTTTGTTATCACCTGCCTACACATATACAACCAAATTAAACAACGTTTCTTCAGACCACAGAGCATTCATAAAACATACATCACACACAGCACACAAAACAAGGTATTACCACAAATAAGTTAATCAAATATAATTAAAAATGCACATACTGCGCAGCACAGGCAACAGTAATTCACTGTACTGGTGACGAGGCCTCGGCGGTGGTAGGGTATTTATTATTCTCACAGTCTGAGGGAAAAAGCTGTTACCCGGTCTGGCGGTCCTAACACTGGAGCTTGAGCTGTTGCTACCAACTCGGGCTGACTGCGGTCTTTCCATCGGGGACTCTAAGGCCTAGTTCCAGAGTGTGGTGTTGGGTCCCCAAGAGGACAGTTAACCCACCAGCCTCTGAGGGATGATCGTGATAAACACTGGGCTGGAGTCGAAGAACAACATCCTGGCGTTGGAGGCGTCATTTTCCGGGTGGTAAAGGACAGAGCACAGGGCTGTGGCTATGGCATCATCGGCAGGAGGTGAGCTGGAAATCGTCCAAAGCAGCTGAAGGGTGGGATTTTATACAATCCATTACCAGCTGCTCAAAGTGCTTTGTGATTGCCGAGATCAGTGCCACTGTGCGGTAATCATTTAGGCCATTTACCAGCGCTCTCCTAGACACCAGAATGATGGTGGCTATCTTGAAGCCTGCAAGGTCCATGGACTGTTGCTAAGAGATGTTAAGACCTCTGTTAGCTGGGCTGCACAATCCCTCAGCACCTGACCAAGTATGTTGTCTCACTCCACAGCTTTGCGTGGGTTTACCCTGCCTAGGATCCTCCTCAAAGACAAGAAAATCTGCAGATGCTGGAAATCCTGATGAAGGGTCTCAGCCCAAAACGTCGACAGTTTATTCTTTTCCATAGATGCTGCCTGGCCTGCTGAGTTCCTCCAGCATCTTGTTTGCGTTGCTAGGACCCTCCTCACTTCGGCTGTGGCCAGACAGGGAGAAAGAGGCCTTCCCTGACGTCACATCATTCACTGCATCAGATCGTGCATTGAAAGCATTCAGATATTCGCTGTTTGCATTTAACGAGCTAGTGTGCAGGAGTACCTAATAAAGTGGCCATTGAATGTCAGGAAATGCTGCTGTGGAAAGTTGGAAGGATCACTTTATGCGCACCTCTGCACCATCCACTACAAGCGGCACTTCCCGGTTGCCAAACACTTTAATTCCCATTCCGACATGTCAGTCCATGGCCTCCTCTTGTGCTAAGAATAGGCCACCCTCAGGGCGAAGGAGCAACACCTTATATCAAGTCAAGTCACTTTTTATTGTCATTTCAACCTTAACTGCTGGTACAGTACACAGTAAAAACGAGACAATGTTTTTCAGGACCATGGTGCTACATGAAACAATACAAAAACTACACCGAACTAGTAAAACAACAGGAAAAAAATGACACTAGACTACAGACCTACCCAGGACTGCATAAAGTGCACAAAACAGTGCAGGCATTACAATAAATAGTAAACAAGACAATAGGCACAGTAGAGGGCAGTAAGTTGGTGTCAGTCCAGGCTCTGGGTATTGAGGAGTCTGATGGCTTGGGGGAAGAAACTGTTACATAGTCTGGTCGTGAGAGCCAGAATGCTTCGGAGCCTTTTCCCAGATGGCAGGAGGGAGAAGAGTTTGTATGAGGGGTGTGTGGGTCCTTCATAATGCTGTTTGCTTTGCAGATGCAGCATGTCGTGTAAATGTCCGTAATGGCGGGAGGAGAGACCCCGATGATCTTCTCAGCTGACCTCACTTTCCGCTGCAGGGTCTTGCGATCCGAGATGGTGCAATTTCTGAACCAGGCAGTGATGCAGCTGCTCTCAATACAACCTCTGTAGAATAGGGCAAGGATGGGGGGTGGGAGATGGACTTTACTCAGCCTTCGCAGAAAGTAAAGACACTGCTGGGCTTTCTTTGCTATGGAGCTGGTGTTGAGGGACCAGGTGAGATTCTCCGTCAGGTGAACACCAAGAAATTTGGTGCTCTTTACGATCTCTACCGAGGAGCCGTCAATGTTCAGCAGAGAGTGGTCGCTCCGTGCCCTCCTGAAGTCAACAACCATCTCTTTTGTCTTGTTCACATTCAGAGACAGGTTGTTGGCTCTGTACCAGTCTGTTAGCCGCTGCACCTCCTCTCTGTATGCTGACTCGTCGTTCTTGCTGATGAGACCCACCACGGTCGTGTCATCGGTGAACTTGATGATGTGGTTTGAGCTGTGTGTTGCAGCACAGTTGTGGGTCAGCAGAGTGAACAGCAGTGGACTGAGCACACAGCCCTGGAGGGCCCCCGTGCGCAGTGTGATGGTGTTGGAGATGCTGCTCCCAATCCGGACTGACTGAGGTCCCTCTAACCTGATGGCATGAATGTCAATTTCTCCTCCCAGTGAACAAATTCCGGCCCCCTCCTCTATTCCCCAATCTGACCTTTCACTTCTACCCACCTGCCTATTATTTCCCCTTCCTTCCCTTTCTCCTAAGGTCCACTCTCCTGTCCTATCAGATTCCTTCTTCTCCAGGCCTTGACCTTTCCCACCCACCTGGCTTCACCTATCACATTCCAGCTAGCCTCTTTCTCCAGCCCTCTCCCTTTCATTCCGGCATCTTCCCCCTTCCTTCTCGGCCCAAAACATTTTCTTTTCCATAGAAGCTGCCTGACCTCCAGCATTCTGTGTGTCTTGCTTTGGGTTTCCTTAGGTTATATATTCCGATGAAAAAATGCATATTTTAATTCCCAAATCAAAACTGCTCCCATTTTGCTGTCAGAATATTAGTCTAGAAAATATTCACAAGAGAGTGATTGATATCAGGAACATGCTGTCAGTGGAGGTGTCAGAGTCAAATAGAATTACCATGTTTAAGGAACATTTAGATTAGCACCTTAATTGGCAAGGCATTGAAAGATCAGCATGGTAGCACAGCAGTTAGCACAATCGATTCGTGGGCATGCTATGTTGGTGCCAGAAGTATGGCAACATCTGCGGGCTGATCCTTGCTGACTTGATTTGACGCAAATAAAGCATTTCACTGTAAGATTTGATGTTTCGATGTGATAAATAAAGCCAATCTTTATCTTTAGTGAAAGCAAATGGGATTAATGTCAATGGACAAAATGTTTGGCATGGATGTGAGTGGCTGCGAGGGACTATTTCTGTGCTGTATGTTTCTACAACTGAATTGGATTGCTATTTTTGGTGCACTAACACGCGGTCGTCAACTCATGTTCCCCATCACCCTCACCATCTCTCTCTCTCTCTCTCTCACACACACACACACACACACACACACACACACACACACACACACACACACACACACACACACACACACACACACACACACACACACACACACACACACACACACACACACACCCCCCCCCCCCCCTTATAAAAGTAGCCAAAATCCAATGTAAAGCGATGTTGGACTGGTTCACACCCAGAAGCCAGTGCTCTTATGGGATCTACACAATTCCGATGGCATTTCACACAGTTTAGCACAGCTCCCAAAACTGTACAACAACCGCAGAGGTGTGTCATTCCTTAAAGTCGTCCACCTCAAAGGACCCACTCGGCAGCAGCACATACAGCTTTTGCCACGCATGAGGCAGAGGAGGCAGGAGAGAAGGAGACAGCTCCCCCATTCAGTCTTTTCTCTAAGATTAGAAGAAACAAATTTAGTAAACCCACCACGAGATCACTACCAAAAAATGCTGAAGAGTTAATTCAGTAAAATTGAGCATATTTTCATGAGGTGGTGAAATCTATTACTGAGGATCATCACCATCCAGGATATGTGTGGAATGAACTTCCTGTAGAAGTAGTAGAGGCCAGTTCAGTTGTGTCATTTAAGGTAAAATTGGATAGGTATATGGACAGGAAAGGAGTGGAGGGTTATGGGCTGAGTGCGGGTAGGTGGGACTAGGTGAGATTAAGAGTTCGGCACGGACTAGGAGGGCCGGAATGGCCTGTTTCCGTGCTGTGATTGTTATATGTTATATGATATGCCCCCTTCTTGTTTCTACCATCAGGGCGGAGGGAGAGGAGCTTGAAGACCCAACTCAATGATTCAGTTTTGACTTCTTTCCCTCTGCCATCAGATTTCTTTGTAATTGATAGCAATTTTATTTGTTTGCACTGTACTGCTGCCATATGACTACAAATTTTACGTCATATATAGACAATAAACCTTGGCACACAGTGTAGTGGTTAGCGCAATGCTTTACAGTACCAGTGAACTGGGTTTCAATTCTCACTGCTGCCTGTAGGAAATTTGTACGTTCTCCCTGATACTGTATGGGGTTCTTCCTGGTGCTCCAGTTTCCTCCCACAGTCCAAAATTGTGCTGGTTGGTAGGTTAATTGGTCATTGTAAATTGTCCCATAATTAGCCTAGATTTAAATCCAGGGATGGCTGGGCAGCATGGTTCGAAGGGCCAGAGGGGCATTCTGTGCTGTATCTCAATAAATAAACCTGATTCCGTATCTGAACCCACACTACATTAAGAGAACAGATACAGCCCATTGATATGTGAATGGGCTACTTATACATGCAAACTATTTAGGCCTGGGGCAGATAGCCTTATGGGGATGACCATTATCACAGTCATTGTCATGATTACTTGCGAAACTGCTACAGCCCTATACACTATATCAGTGAACACCAGCATTAGAAGGAAGGGGGAGGGGAGTGGTTCGTAGATAAATTTACCCTCTTTGACTATTTTTGTACCTGCTTTGTTAATTCCAAGTGACATTTATTGATGCATTAAGTTTACCACCCCTTCCATCCATCAGGAGGACAACAGCGAGGCCAGTGCATTTGTGATCAGTCGTGCAGTAATACCCTTGCCGTATACGTGCTCTTATCAGCAGATTGTGCACCAGGGACTTGATTATTGGACTTCTGCTCCTGCACTAAGGCCATCATTGGCAACCTTCCTTTCAACCACCCTTTCATACTAATCCAGTATAACTGCCCTCGGACCATAGACCAGGAAATCTAAATTTTTAATCAAGTATATAAATGAATGCCTGTGGTGCAGTGGGTCACAAATAAGGTGCAGCAATCAGGTTGTTTGACCTCAGGCTTAAGGGCCCAACTCTCATAAGTTCTAAGTGATTTCTTATTGATAATCAAAGCTGGATAAATGAGATAAGACTATTTAAGTTAGAATATGAAATATGTTTTATTAATGGAGTTGACTGCTTATGAAATGCTGGAAATCACTGATGAGCATCATGAGACTGTAGAGAAGATTGAGATGTATAGCAGAGATAATAAAGTACAGGACTGGAATTCAACACTCACCCTTTTTAAATTACGGACAGGATGCTCTATGTGAAATAAAGGAAAATAAATAATTGGGATTTATATAAGTTTTTTTTGTGATGTCAGGTCAGTTTGTCCCAAAATTTTTCACGTTCATGGAAGTATTTTTGAATGCAATCCACAACTGATATAAGACAAATATCTAAGAGCCAATTTATGTAAAGCAAATACCTTCAGATTGTGTGAAGTCAGTGAAGAAAATCTTTTTCTTTAATAATCGTGGTTAAGGATTGAATATCGGTCTGAGCACTGGGGGGATTTCTTACCTTCTTTGAAATACTTCATGGACGATACAACTCATTTTGACTATTGAGCCCAGTTTAATTCTCTCACATAACCCAGGATATTGAAGACCTCGAAAAATCCCAGAGGGAGAACTGCCAAAATGTTACTTAATTGCATTTTTTTTTCAGTTATCTGGACAGGACAATGGTGTCAGGGTACTGGGATATTATTCCCCACTAAAATATAAAAGGGACAAATAGCTCTGGCTTTTCCAACATAATATGGCAAAAAAATACAGCTGTTCTATTGTCTGTATTCATTCAAACAGATCTCACTGTTCTATGTTCTCACTTCCTGGGATTGTTTTTTTTGTTGTTTCCTGATATGTGGCTAAAACAGTCATGCATCTTTAAGATATGCAAACTTAAGAAAATTAAGATTTATAATTTAAGCAGTTAGAGGAGCTTTTTTCATCGTTCTCCGGAGTCAGTAGGGCTGGGGTTCATATTGCAGGATATTCAGTGGCGCTGGGATCATTAATGTCCAGACAATATTTTAAAAATGCACAATGTTCAGATAAGTCAATGCTCCTCCAATTTGAAAGATTAGTTATAAAATCATAATAGTGCCACAGGCCATTCTCTCTGAATCCACATCAAGCACCCATGTATACTAATTTATTTATTAATTGAGATACAACGTGGAACAGGCCCTTCTGGCCCTTAAAGCTGCACTGCCCAGCCATCCCCAATTTACCCCTAAACCAATGATCTTTGGACTATGGGAGGAAATCAGAGCACCCAGAGGAAACCCATGTGGTTACAGGGAGAAGGTACAAACTCCTTACAGACAGCGGTGGGAATTGAACCCCGGTTACTGGGACTGTAAAAGAGTCGTGCTGAACACTATGCTACCATCCTGCCCAGTTACACTTTTCCCCCCATTCCCATCAGTTCTCCCAGATGCTATCACTCACGTGTACACTGGGGACAGTTCACTGTGGCCAGTTAACCAACTGATCCACACCTCTTTGGAATTTGGGAGGAAACCAGTCACAGAAAGAGCATGCAAACTCCAAACAGTCAGCACCAGTGGTCAAGATTGATCATGGCCAGGTGGAACTGTGTGAGGCAGCAGTTCCATCAGCCGGGCCACTGTGCCAGCCTCAGTACTCACAATGTCCTCCCTCTGTTAACCTGCATTGTAGTGTCACTCCTCCTCCTTTCCTGAGCAGCACTGCAGAGAGGGAGATCCCTCTGCGCGGATTATTTGCTTACTCAAAGCAAGAAAGTGGGAGAGGGCAAGGGAACCAAATGCAATACTGGCAGCATAGCAGTTAACAAAATCACAAGGTTATCACAAGACAAAGGAGCAGAAGTAGGTCATTCGGCCCATCGAGTCTGCTCCGCCACTCCACCATGAGCTAAACTATTCTCCCGTCTAGTTCCAATTTCCAGCTTTTTCCCCATATCCCTTGATACCCTGACAAATTAGATACCTATCAATCTCCTCCTTAAACACCCTCAATGATCGGGCCTCCACAGTTGTATGTGGCAACGAATTCCATAAATCCATGAACCTCTGGCTAAAAAACTTTCTCCTCATCTCTGTTTTAAATGGGTATCCTCTAATTATAAGACTGTGGCCTCTTGTCCTGGACTCACCCACAAAGGGAAACAGCCTTTCCACATCTACTCTGTCCAACCGTTTCAACATTCAAAATGTTTCTATCAGATCCCCTCTCATTCTTCTATACTCTAATGAATTCAGTCCAAGAACCGACAAACGCTCCTCATATGTTAGCCCCTGCATTCAAGAATCATCCTTGTAAATCTTCTCTGAACTCTCTCCAACATCGGTACATCCCTTCTAAGATAGGGGGCCCAAAACTGCACACAGTATTCCAGATGGGGTCTCACCAGTGCCCCATAGAGCCTCATCAACACCTCCTTACCCTTATACACTGTTCCTCTTGAAATGAATGCCAATGTAGCATTCGCTTTCCTTACTGCTGATCCAACCTGGTGGTTAATCTTTAGGGTATTCAGTAGGTTATAACAGTGCCAGAGATGTGGGTTCAATTCCCGTCACCGTCTGTAGACAGTTTGTACTTTCTCCCCGTGACTGCACGGGTTTCTTCCGGGTTCTCCGGGTTCCTTCCACGTTCCAAGTGCACGCGGGTGAACGGGTTAATTGGTCACGTGGGTGTAATTGGTTACGTGGACTTGCACCGGAAGGGCCTGAGGCCGTGCTGTACCTCAAAGTAAAGATAAAATTAATAACTCATGCTAAGTGGGGAGACAACAGACTGCAGACACGGGAATCCGAGCAACAAACAAGATGCTGAAGGTCAGGCAAACTCTTAATGAAACCACATCTATCTAATGCACAGATGTGCTCATTGATAACCTAGGGTTCAAAATTTTTTTCAGATTTTCAAAACATGGAAAAATTAGCAAACTTTATGTTTTTCAAATGATATGATTTAATTTACATTATTCTACCAGATAACCAATATTGGGCTTTGGTTATTAGGACGTTAACCATAGCAAGGTGCCTAGTACCGAAACTCAGACATTTATTTTTCTTGTAGGGCTATTGCATATTAAGCAGAGAGGGGACCATATCTAATATTTTCCCTTTTCCAGTCTATGGCTCACTGCTACAGCATTCCTACCCCAGAATTCCTGTGTCACTTCCCAGTAAGAGCTGATGCTGTTTATAATAAACAGAATGTTATTATGACAAAGACAGCAATATAAAGTCTGAATTATACCTCAGAGAGTGCCTACAGCTTAAAGAATTTAACAAGGCAGTATCTATTGCTTGTGCTATTGCTTTACAAAATTAATTACTTCCTTTCCATTTGCCTGCCAAGTGCCGGTTTTTTGCTAGTGCTAGTGCACTGGCCAAGGACACCAGTGCAAAGTCAGCCTGGAGCATCCGCGGCCTTTCAAAAATGGGTTGTCTTCTTACCTGCTCTCTCCACAGAAACATGAAGGACATGAGGGAGAAGTGAAGCCAGACACTGGGAATTTGAAAGCTTGCACTTTCTGACACAATGTGAAAATGAAGAGAACAAACTCAGAGAAGCCCTGAAGTGGGTGTGCAGACAGTACAACCTAAGAGTAGCTTAATACTACACGGTGCTACGCTCTCCCCTCAGCAACACAGGGAGGTCCATTGAATGCAGGAGTAGTTAACACGCCTCCTGGCAAAAGACCGTAAGCTATAGGAGCAGAATTAGGCCATTTGGCCCATCGAGTCTGCCATTTCATCATGGCTGATCCAATTTTCCTCTCAGCCCCAATTCCCTGCCTTCTCCCCGTATCCCTTCATGCCCTGAAAAAACAAGGATCTATCAACCTCTGCCTTAAATATACATAAAGGCTTCATTGCCACAGTCGCCTATGACAAAGAATTCCACAGATTCACCACTCTCTGGCTAAAGAAATTCCTCCTCATCTCAATTCTAAAAAGATGCCCCTCTACTCTAAGGCTGTATCCTCTGGTCTTAGCACCCACCATAGCAAACATTGTCTCCTGATCCACACTAATAATGCTTTTCACTATTTGATGGGTTTCAATGAGGTCACCCCTTGTTCTTCTGAATAGCAGCGAATACTCGCCTAGAACCATCAAACGCTCTTCACATGACAAACCATTCAATGCTGGAATCATTTTCGTGAACCTCTGTTATACTTTCTACAGTTTCAGCACATCCTTTCTAAGGCAAGGGACCCAAACCTGCTCACACTACTCTAGGTGAGGCCTCAACAGTGCTTTACAAAGTCTCAATATTACATCCTCGCTTTTATATTCTAGTCCTCTGGAAATGAATGCTAACATTGCATTGGCCTTCCTCACCACCGACTCAACCTGCAAATTGACCTTTAGGGAATTCTGCACAAGGGCCCCCAAGTCCCTTTGCACCTCAGTTTTTTGTATTTTCTCTCCATTTAGATAATAGTCAACCCTTTCATTTCTTCTACAAAGTCCATGACCATACAATTCCCAATACTGTATTCTATCTGCCATTTCTTTGCCCATTCTTCTAATTTGTCTGTCCTTCTGTAGCCTCTCTACTTCCTTAAAACTACCTGCCCCTCCACCTATCTTCATATTGTTTGCAGACTTTGCAACAAAACCATCAATTCCATCATCCAGTTAATTGGCATATAACATAAAAAGAATCTGTCCCAACACAGACCCCTGTGGAACAGTACTGGTCACCGGCAGCCAGTCAGAAAAGGCTCCCTTCATTCCCTGTCTTTGACTGCTGCCAATCAGCCACTGCTTTATCCATGCTAGAATCTTTCTTGTAATACTATGGGCCTGTAGCTTGTTAAGCAGCCTCATGTGTGGCACCTTGTCAAAGGCCTTCTGAAGATCCAAGTATACAATATCAACTGATTCTCCTGTGTCGATCCTGCTCATTATTTCTTCAAAGAATTCCAACAGATTTGTCAGGCAAGATTTTCCCTTGAGGAAATCATGCTGTCTACAGCCTGTTTTATCATGTGCCTCCAAGTACCCTGAGACTTTGTCCTTAATAATCAACTGCAACGTCTTCTCAACCACTGGACAATATTTTCCTTTCTTCTTCCTCTCTCCCTTCTTGAAGAGTAGAGTGATATTTGCAATTTTCCAGTCTTTCCTAACTATTCCAGAATCTAGTGATTCTTGAAAGATCATTACTAATGCCTCCACAATCTCTTCAGCCATCTCTTTTATGAATACTCAGCATTAGTTCTTCACTTCTGATTTCAAATACTTGCAGCTTTCTGTTCTAGTTTGAGAAAGACGGGTCCTAAGGGAAGAAGCAGAGGCACTGGGAAAGTGAACTGGATCATGGAAGAGCCATTACAGAAGGAAAGGACAGAATAGATTCCCTCTATGTTATACCTAATTGTGAGCTGAGCATGGCAGGTTAATTGACAGAGGACAACTTTCAGACCGGGACTCACTCGAGTGCCTGAGGGGAATTTCGGGGCAAAGTGTCAAAGTGTCAAAGTGTCACCTCCCGATGCAGGCCGTATGCGGGCATGCTGTGTTCCAGGCACGTAGTCTCAGAGCAGTGATTTATCTGTTCCCACGTCTTGCCCGGTGTCAAAGTGAATGATTGAGCAACAGTAAAATTCACATGAAAATAGAAAGCATTTAGAGCACTGGGTCAAGCTCTTTGGGGTAAGCTCTTCTGTTTATTGATATGTACATTCATAAACAAAGCTCTCTGGGGTGTTTTATGCAGTGGATTAAATTTAATGAATGGTAAACTGAAGCTCAGACCCTCAGTGGAGAGCACATTCAAAGATCAGTTCATCGCTCTATCCAACGGAACAGATTTATTCTTTTTCTTTGGTCCAGCAGGTGCAGCAGTAATCTTTTCTCCTTCCAACCCCACGTTGGAAATTCCTTACTGCCTGACACACAGTGGTACTTATTTTCAGCGGCAGTTCCTGGCTGGTGTGTTCAATGGTAGCTACTTGTTTTAGTGATAGTTATTCGTTAGAGACCTTGTTCCTCGTTTGCGAAAAATGAAGCCAGAACTGGTTATAGCACAGCATAGAACGAAACAAGTCAGGCTTTGTCTTTGTGATAAAATTTAAGGCTAAACTTAAATTCCCCCTCTGAAAGGCCGATATCCCCCCACTCCCATAACCCAGTGCTCTCCGCAATGTACAGCGTCCTCCCCCGCGGTCCTGCATCCTCACCTCCTTCATTTATTTAGTTTTTCCTAAAAGATGCAGCAGTCTTTGCCTTACCCATTCCTGAGGCAACGTTGTCCAGTACTGGAACCCTGGCTTTGAAAATTATCCATGGCACGAATGGTGCGTAAACCAATGATCTGAATGTGTATGCATCTCCACTATAATGCTGCACACACTGTCAGGTCAAAACAAGTGTGGGAGAACTCAGAGAGCAGACAGATCACAGGCCTTAGGGTGAAGAGACCTGGAGGAAGGGCGTATAGAATCCGAGCTTCAGGCAGTGGAAAAGGATCAGGACCTTGAGGGTTGGGTATAGAGTTCATGGGGAGGGGGACAATCTCTTGTGGTATGGAATTCAGGGTCACATTGGTATCAGGGACTGAAGGAGTTCACCAACAAGGGAAAGTAGAAAACTATAAGTTTTCTATAAACTATAAGTTTATAACTATAGGTAGCTGTAAATGGACCTGCCTTCCTGGGATCTCCCACCCCTACACACCCTACCTTTTTAAAGATTAGCTTTATCCAGAAGAAGATGGTGCCAGAAAACAACACGACCAAGGGCAGCATCCTCCAGATAGTTCACAAAACTACTTCTTTCATTTCTTTTACGTCTTTCTTTTTCTTCCATATGTGGTTCCGCTTCTGTTGGAGCCTGTGTTCTACATTTTGGTGGTGTGTTTTCAAGCCAATTGAGAGATCTGACGCTTTGGTGACTCCGAGAGAATTCCATGAGGCTTCGAGTGAAGCGTGCAGCTTCAAAGCCAAGGATGCGAGCCCACTATTGACCATTTCTCACTGATTAAATCGCCAAAGAAGATTGAAATCAACGAGGTGAAAGCAGAAGGCAGCAAGTATTTGGTGAAGTCTATCAGCCTGTTGCTCACTGGGACCAGAGGAAGGTGTCTGGGTGAAACTCACTCACTCACTCTCTCTCTCTCTCTCTCTGCCTCCCTCTCTCTCTCTCTCTCCCTCCCTCTCTCTCTCTCTCTCCCCTCTCTCTCTCTCTCTCTCTCTCCCTCTCTCTCTCTCTCCCTCTCTTTCTCTCTCCCTCTCTTCCTCTCTCCCTCTCTCCCTCTCTCTCTCTTCTCTCCGCACCCCCCCCCCCCCCCCGACTCGCTGCTCCCAGAGGAAGATCCTTGTGTTCACATGGCCTCTGTCTCACTCGATGCTGTCAGAGGATGCTCTGGGCAAGATTTAATCAACGCTGTTTATGGATTGGGCTCTGCAGTGATGTGTTTCTGGTTTCTGGTCACTCATTTTTTTGTTGCTATTTTGGGTGACTTTGAATTAGGATTGCCTACAGATAACAAACCCTGAGCTGGACTGGACTCTTTTGATTTTTGTGTTTTATATTCTGTGTTTTTCACTCGTTTGTTTTTGTTGCAGTTTACACAATTTGCTTTTATTTTGCATGTTGTGGGGGTGGTATTTGATGTCTTTCTTTGTTTCATGGCTGTCTGTGGGAAGAGGAAACTCAGAGTTGTGTACTGCATACATACTTTGATAATAAGTGCACTTTGAATCTTTATTTGTTACGTAACATACAGTGAAATGGGTCATTTGCCTCAGATAAAATCTGCAATGATTGTGTTGGGCAGCCCACGTATACCGCTTCACTTCCAATGCCAACTTAGCATGCCACAAATCGCTAACCCGAGAAGTTCATCTTTGGAATAAGGCAGGAAACCAAAGCACCCTGAGGAAGCCCTTACAGTCATAGGGGGAGCATACAAACTCCTTACAGGCAGCAGCGGGATTTGAACCCCAATCAGTGATCCCTAGCCAACACTGTAAAACAAAATGTTAACGGCTACACTACCTTACTGTACTGACAGTCTGTGACAGTTCTCTCATCTCTCTGCTCACGACCCTGCTTGACGGCTACCGACCACCAGTCTACTAATCTGAATTCCCCTTCCCTAGCACCACCATAGCCTCACTCCTTCACCACTGACTATTGATAATCAATCCATACCCTTCACTCATCAAGCTTAAACTCCCAACAATGTACCAGCTAAACCGCTCAAACAAACCTTCAGTGGCATCTTCCTTCCAATCCACAGCCCAGAGTCTCATCCAGCCTTCCGACATACTGCCAGAACAACATCTCCACCAATGGTGCCAGCACTCCCACCAACCAATCCAGACACCCATCACTATCAATGCTGCTCCCACAGAGGTGAAGTACATGAATAGTATCACGCCACCTTGGTTCCTCAGTCCACTTTCCAGAGGGAAGCCCTTGAGCTGTACATTTGCTTTTACACACAGACACCAGTTTAGCAGGACTAAAAAGGCAATATCTAAAATCTAGCCAGTTACATAGATAGAATTGCTTGTGGATATTGCACTGGATATTGATCTATAATATGACTTCAGCATTAGTTGGCCAGAAACCCAATCAGGAAGTTGGAGTGAAAACTTAAAAAATGCCTTGTTGGTCAATTGCAATAGAAAATAAAATGGAAGAAGATGCTTAAAAGCATGCCAATAGTGGAAATTCAGCATACTAGGAGAATTAAGTGTGGAGCAGGGAGGGAAAAAAAGAAAAGAGAACTTAAAGCAAATCTTTGTCAAGGCATTGGCACAGATCCATAAAGAAGATAGATTGTGAGAAAGTAAAGTGTGTGGAATTGAAGACAGGTTTGTAGTGTAAGTCATAGGCCCGAAATTGTTGGTGGCATCTGAGTTGGTAAAGTGGACATATAGTCTAATTGGTGGTTAAGGCAGGAGAGAATGGAAAATCACTAGAGTGTTGCTGGTCCAAAACAGGCATACAGCACAAAAATGTAGTTTTATTCACTCTTATATAGAGAAGTGAAGGAGAATTTCCTACTTATTTTGACGCGCATGGAAACCATTCAGCCTACTGGATCCCAGATGTTCTAACTCAATCCCTTTCTCTATTTTCGCATCTTTGTGCCGTTTACTCCCTCTCACACATCTGTCGACTCTCTGACTTGTTTTCCCATTTACCCACACTGAGGAAGTAGGGAATTGCCAGTAACCAATCACCTATTCAGCACATTTTTAGGATATGAGAAGTAACTAAAACAACCATCCAAACCCACATGGTCACAGGGAAAACATGCAAACTCCACACTAAGAGCAACCGAGGCCAGTGTTAAACCCAAGAGCTTTGAGGCCATGGTGCAAATGGGACAAGTTCAGCTGAGTTTGATCCTCAAACTTTAATAGTGTTTCTTTCAAATAATGTAAGAACGGGTTTGGTGGGAGTGGATTAGAGAATTGAAGTGACAGGTGACTGCATGCATGTGGTTATGTCTGAAGAAGAAAGAGAGGTGGCTAATAAAATGGTTGATCATCTGCTTTTGGTCTCTCCAATGCTGACAGGGAAGATCAAAGGAGCAAATACGTCATCTCCATTAGTTGTGTGGAAGACGCCATTGAAGAGGAGTGAATATTGATAGGATTAGAATATCACAGAGGGAATGGTCACGCTGAGAAGTGAAACGACGAAAGGACTATTGAAGCATTTGATTTAACTCTGGCTTTGACTCCACAGATGCTACCTAATCTGGTGAGTGTTTCCAGTGATTTCTGCTTCTATTTCAGAATCAAGCATCAATAGCACTTTGTACAGGATAACATAAGAAAACAATTCTTCACACAGAAGGTGTAAAAGAAACAGAGTCATAGATAAGTATAGCACAAAAAAGGGCATTCAGCCCATCTAGTCCGTGCTGAACTATTTTATTTAAATGGGTTACTCCCATCAACCTGCACCCGGACCATCGACCTCTATACCACAACCTTCTGGTACCTTCTTCTGCGATAGGTGAGATTGCTGAGTTAACTGAAACACTCAACACTGAGGCTGACAGCTCAGCACATCAGAGGATATTAGGCTGATAAATTAAGCTGAGATGCAGACCAGCCTCAGACCAATTGAAATCTTGATTGGCTTATGTGGAGAAATGCAGTTGTGATGAAGACAGTATTCATGAGGAAAAAGGAAGAGGGCTGAAGGATTTGCTTCCTTTGTGTACATTCTTTGACACAATGAATTCTCTGAGAGATAAAGGGAAATGATAGTGGGGGAGGAGGGTATGGAGACAGAGGGGACTGGTGACCAGAAGTTAGAGAAATCAATGGTAGCCACTGCCTAATACCCCTTTCAAACTCTGCAGCTTCTGCACAACTGCTTTTCCATCTATTTTTGTATGGTCAGAAAATATGTTACGGTATAATTAGTATCATTTATTCATCAGTTGCCTCCTATTTATCCCATGCTGATTTCTGTAAATTAACCAATTCATTTAATTAGCATGATCTCTATTAATTAGTAAGCAATAATCTTTTATTTGGTGTTTCATGGTATCTCAACATCTTCTAAAAATCCAGATACACCGCATCTACTAGTTTTCCTTTATCTAGCCAGCTCGTTGTATTTTCAAAGAACTCTAGTAAATGTCAAACATGATTTCCTTTTCATCATACCATATTGACTCCATGGAATTGTATTTTGATTTTCTGAATACCCTGCCTCTGTTTCCTTAGTAATGGATTTTACAACACAGATGTCAGCCTAATTGACCTGTATTTTCCTGTTTTCTGTCTCCTTTCTTGAATAGGGACAATACATTTGCAGTTTTCCAATCCACTGGGACATTTCCAGAACCAGGGAACTTTGGAAGATCACAATCAATACATCCTCTCTTTCTGCATCCACTACTTTTAAGACTCTTGGATGAAATCTATCACACCCAGGGGAGTTGTCAGCCTTTAGTCCCATTAGTTTGCCTGATAGATTTTCTCCAGTGACAGTGATTGTTTTAAGTTCTTCCCTCTCTTTTGCTCCCAGTTTTCCTACATGTATTGGGATGAATTTGCATCTTCTTCCATGGACATGAATAAGAAATGTTTGTTCACAGTCCCTCCTAAATCCAAACTTTCCAGATTAATTCTCCACGTTACTTGCTAAAGGACTAACAACTTATCTGCTCTCTTTTTATATAATGCACTTGGAGAAAATATTTCAGTTTACTATACTTCTTAGCTAGTTTATTCTCATCATCTACCTTAGCTATTAAATATATTCTTTATTATACTCTTACTTTAATTGTGTTATAATTTTTTATCTTATTCCATTTCCCCCCAATCCTCTCCTCTTTTCAGTTGCAATGAAATAATCCATGCAATTGTGAATTGACCCAACAGGCATCATAGTTGCAACAGTCCACTGGAGGAACTCAGTAGGTCCAGCAGCATCTGCTTGGGCAAAGGAATTGTTGGTATTTCATGTCAAAATCCTGCTTCAGGACTGATAGTCAAATAACTTCCTTCTCCAGCACTTAATTATTCAATATGAGCTTAATTCCTCAGTTCATACAGAAAAGTAATTAGTTGATTCACCAGCCTGTCCTTCAGCTGGGGTGATTGTAGGTGTTGTGTATTTAATATTTAGGTAATATTTATAGATTCAAGATCCAAGTACATTTATTTTCAAAGAAAGTATAAATTGTACACTCTTGAGATTCACTTGCTCACAAAGCAAGAAACCTGAAAGAACCCAATAAAGAAAAAAATTAAAATAAAAGTAAAAGACCAATACTCGATGCGCAAGAGGAATTAAAAAAAAATATAAGTCATGCAAATAATTGAAGAACAGTCTTCCAAACCAAAAATTAGTCCTCAGATCTGAACCCTGGATCAGCCCAGTGTAGGCCCAAAGCCCCACTTATCAGTTTATCATTTTAGCAGGCATGGAGCACAGCAGCTGGGGCAGTTTTCATAGCCTCAGTGCTATGGAGATGACCATTGCAGTGAATGAGTGAAATTGGCTCTCATCCTAACCCTGTCTTTTCAGTCAAACTGTTGGGGCATTTAAATTGACCCAACAACAGAAAAGCGAAGGGCTCCAATTTCCTAGAGAGAGGAGTAAACATCAGTTTTCGCCTCCGATTTGGACCGGTGTTTAAATTGTCTAAACAGCGCCTTGTACCTCGCTCTAGGACTCGGGCACCGCTGCTATGAAGGGTCCCAGGCCGAGACCACGTTGCCCAGCAACGCTCTCTGTTAATTAATTACAAGTTATATGTAAAACTATGTTAATTGCAGATGTCATCACACTACCACATGTACATGCACACCTTGCTTAAAGTAAACCCAAAGTTACACTCTCATTTCGGACTCCTACATCTTCCTTCAAATCGGTTTAATGTTTTGAAGTTACAAAACGTTACAGTGGGAGAGCCCATTACCAGTAATTCCCAACAAAACTTACTGGATATGCAAAATTCTTCCCAGATTTGTCCAAGAATTGCTTCCACAATTCGGTATCATCAGCTTCAAAGTCAATAGGAATAAGAATGGGAGGAGTTGCTGAGTGCAGCAAGGATAAGGGAAAGAGAAATACACACAAATTTACTCACAGCATGCTTACAAACAGAGATGTATTAAGGAGCAGATAACCTGTTTTAGAAATGTTGATTGAGAGATTAACATTGGGTAGGACACAGCAGATGATTCTCCTGTTCTTCTTAAAATAAAGCTGAGGCATCTTTTACTTCAAGAGCTTGATTTGCTGAAAGATGTGCCCTCCAGCAGTGCAGCATTCCCTCACAATGAAGGGGGGGGAGAGAGGGAGGGAGAGTGGGTGAGTGGGACAGGGAGAGGGGGAGATAGGGAGGGAAAGAGGGAGAGGGAGGGTAAGAGGAAGTGGGAGAGAGGCAGGGAATGAGAGAGAGAGGGAGAGAGGAGGAAGGTGAGAGAGAGAAGGCAAGAGGGAGAGGGGGATGGGAGGATGTGAGGGCGGGTGAGAGGGAGAGGGAGAGGCAGGGAGGGGAAGTGGAAGGGAAGGGAGAGAGGGAGAGAGGGTGAAAGGGTGAGGGAAAAAGGGAATAGATAGATTTTCAAAGATATTATAAATCAACCCCTCTTATAACACAAGTATGTATCTCTTATTTTTTATTATTATTTTCTACCATAGTACAAGGATGAGTGTTTCATTATCATTTACTGTATATAGAACAGTAGAGTGCAGGAAAAGGCCCTCCAACACACGATATCTGGCAAACATGATACCATGTTAAACTAAAACTTTCCACTTCCTCAGGATACATATCCCTCCATTCCCTACATGTGTCTCATTGTCACATACCCGTGTCTTTCTAAAGTCTTCTTACGAAAGACATTCTCATGTTTGCTTTCACCACTACCACTGCCAGCCCACTCCAGGCACCTACGGCTCAGTGTAACAAACTCGCCCCACACATTTCACTTAACCTTTCTCCTGTCACCCTAATTTGGTCATCTTTGACACAATGAAAACACTTCCATTATTAAAGTTAGCGATTGATGTCATACTCTTCAGCTGTGCATAGGAAGACAGATGATGTCACCATTGTAGCTGTTTAGGCTGTGCATTGCAGTAATGTACGGGAGTTAATGTTTAACCATGTTAATGTTTAGCTCAATAGCAATTTTAAAATTGAAGAGAGCAGCAGTAATTTGGCATTAGTTAATATTTCTGTTATAACACCACATGAGATGCATTTACTGAACAAGTGAGTAAGCCCAATGACTACTTCCTCCAATCTATGAAGACAAATGATATTTTAAGACAATGAAAACAATTTTCTTACTTTTTGATGTAAGTTTACTGACCTAAACCATTAAGTCCCTTTCAATCTCCACAGATACCAACTGAGCAACTGAGAACTTTCAGTATTTAGTTTTGCCTGGCTCAGATTTCATCAGCATCTGTGCCTCCAGTTATGAGTAGACACAGGGTTAAGGACATTTGGCAGATTTCACCCTTTCCTAAACTAAGGATGTTAAATTTGATATGTAGCATCTTAGCAAATTGTTCCCCATTCCCACATCTCAGGTTATTAACTAATTGTGGATGACACATTGCCAGCTGTCACTCAGTCATGAGATTGTAGGTTCAATTCCTAGGCAAGACACCTGAGTGCAAAGACTTAGCTGACACTCCTGTGTAGTATTGAATAAACACTGTACTGTCAGAGATGCTGGGCTGCAATTATACAGTAGTCAGAACAGTGTGTTAGCACAGTGTTGGCCTAATTTTGCTTGAGGCTTTCCAGCAGAAACATTCTGTCACTTAAGAGGTCCAAATCATTGAACTTTGATGCCACAGAGGAGCGGCGAGACAGCTGGGGATGAGGAGTATTTGATAAAGAGGATAATGTCATAAAATCAAACCAGGGGTTGGATAGAAAGAAGATCAGTGTAGGGTGTGACAATTGGTATGGATAGATGATTGGAGAGCAGGGAGAAGTTAAAGCGTTGATCAGGTGTTGGGATGAGTGGTGATTGAGGCCCCTAGGGTCATCTACTTTGAGGGAAGGAGCTTGGAATAATGCGAAGAACACCTCTTAAGGGAGAACCTACCTGAAGATGTAGATGTCTGACTCTTGACTACAATCAGATGAACCACAACAACCATTGCAAACAGTAGCCTGTAACTTCCTTTTCGACTTGGAAGCAACTTGATGTGGCAGAGCCAATGCTTAGAGCGAGGAAGACCTGAGGTTCAATCATACTTTGATAATAAATGTACTTTGAACTTTAAACTTGAAACAAGCCTTCGCTCAAGGCCTACTTTGATGTGCAAGACCCACTCACCTACCTCGGATAAACAATATTATGCAGGTGACATCAGAGTCAGGTCAGGTCTAAAAGTACATTTGTATTCTTCCACAAGATCCTCCAAATCCTGGAGTTCTCCATTTAATGGCATAATGTCAGAAACTTCACTGCAAGGCTTTAACTGTTTAAGGAAGCATTTCACCACCTTTCAAGGGCAGCTAGGAATTGGCAATAAATTTAGATCTTGTAACTGATATGCATGTCCTGTGAATGAAAGACAGTGAACCAACTTGTGCATGATTTCAAAGTGGCCTCAGGGACCATGTACAAATTAAATTTGTTTACATGTTTGTTAATGCATTTCATTCAGTTTTAGGAGTACACCTTGGAGCTTCAAACCAAAATAATATTGTTGAATATATTTTAATGACAAGTTCTGTTCCAGAAGTTTATGTACTGCAATGGAAGTTACTGTAGTGTATTCAGTGTTTCAGTAATATCGGAGTAATATTGTCAATATATTGTTTGAATAAATATTCTTTGTTTGTTTACATAATTCATAATGGGTTAACATAGAACATAGAACAATACAGCACAGTACAGGCCCTTCGGCCCACCATGTTGTGCCAACCCTTAAACCCTGCCTCCCAGATATGTAAGAAGTATGTGAATGGCATATGTCATGATGTCACCACATCAGATGTGAGGGTCCCACTAAAAAAAACTAAGTAGACAAGTATCCCAACTCCTGTGTTTTTGTTTCAATTAGTCTCTGCGGTTACAAAGCATAACAGTGGCAATAAGGAAGTTTGAAAAAACTCGAGATGACTACCTACCTGTTGAAATGCAGCACGTTTTTCTTCAGAATGGGAAGGAGACATTCAAGTTTATAAAAAAGGCAGAAAACTGATTAAGTTCAGAAGCAACTGCAACAGCTATAGGTTCATAAACAGCGAATACTGAGTGATGATAATAATAATAATAAAATTTTTAAAAGCAGAAATATCTAGCCATATTGGAAGGACAGATGTTTTCAATTGCACAACAAATAACTGGATGATGTATACTGAAATAATTGAGCAGTATTTTGAAACAAATGAAATAGCTAATGCAAAGCAAGTGCCAGTGTTGCTGAGTGCACTGGGTGGAAAAGCATACAGTAAGTTTAGAGATTTAACTTTTGCAACCAAACCAGCTGAAATGAACTTTGCTGATATCGCAGGAACATTTAGAACTGAAACCATTTTTGCTTTAGGTTTTATAAAAGGCACCAAAAAGAAGGGGAGTCCATTTCAACGTATATGGCTGAATTGAAGAAACTGTTTGAGCATTGTCAGTTCAGTAATGGGCAAAATGATGCACCAAGGGATCATTTAGTTTGTGGAATCCTAAAAAAAATCATTCAAATATGGCTCCTATCGGAAGCACGATTCACATTTAAAAGAGCAGTTGAAATTCCTGTATGAAAGAAAACAACAACCAGAGACGCAATTGAGTTACAGTCAGGAACAAAAGTGTGCGTGAACAAAATTGCAACATGTAAGCAGAAACCTGCTTGGCTGAACAAATTGTGTTAACATTTGTTAGGGGCTCAGATACGTCAGACCAATACAGGTTTAAAGTTGAAACTTGCAGAAAATATAACAATGTAGGACACATACAAAGAACATATTGGCAAACTAAAATAAATGTGACTGCACAGGGAAGAGAAAAAGATAAAAAGACGGTTTCAAAATGAACACTAATCTGCATGCTCTTCATGAAAAAGCTGATAAAGGTGAGAGCAACACAGGACTGGCTAGCCTTGAGATTTATAATGTGAAAACTAACACAAGACAAGCAATTCGGTGTTACGTATTGAACTAGAGGTGATTAGGGAGCTTAAGGTAAAAGAACCCTTAGGAACCAGTGATTAGAATATGACTGAGTTCAACTTGAAATCTGATAGGGAGAAAGTAAGTCTGATGTAGCAGTATTTCAGTGGAGTAAGGGAAATTACAGTGGTATGAGATAGGAGTTGTCTGAAGTAAATTGGAAGGAGCTGCTGGCAGGGATGACAACAGAGCAGCAATGGTGTGAGTCTCTAGAAAAAATGAAGAAGGTGCAGGATACTTGTATTCCAAAAACAAAGAAATAACTCAAATGGCAAAATAGTACAACCTTGGCTGACAAGGGAAGTCAAGGTTAATGTAAAAGCAAAAGAGAAGGCATACAACAGAGCAAAAATTAGTGGGAAGACAGAGGATTGGGAGCTTTTTAAAATCCTACAGAAAACAACTAGAAGAATCATTAAGGGGGAAAAGATGAAATATGAAAGCAAACTAGCAAACTGTATCAAAGTGGATAGTAAAAGCTTTTTCAAGTATGTATAAAATAAAATTGAAATGAGAATGGATATAGGACTGCTAGAAAATTAGGCCAGAAAAATAATAATGGGGGTCAAGGAGATGGCAGATGAACTAAATGAGTATTTTGTATCAGTCTTCACTATAGAAGACAGTAGCAGTGTGCCAGGTGTTGAAGGGTGTGAGGGAAGAGAAGTGAGTGCAGTTACTATTACAAGGGAGAAGGTGCTCAAAAAGCTGAAAGATCTAAGGGTGCATAAGTCACCTGGACCAGATGAACTGCATCCTAGGGTCTTGAAAGGGGTAATGGTAGACATTGTGGAGGCACTAGAAAACATGTTTCAAGAATCATTGGAGTCTAGCATAGTCAACAGACAATAGGTGCAGGAGTAGGCCATTCAGCCCTTTGAACCAGCACCGCCATTCAATGTGATCATGGCTGATCATCCACAATCAGTACCCTGGTCCTGCCTTCTCCCCATATCCCTTCGCTATCTTTAAGAGCTCTATCTAACTCTTACTTGAAAGCATCCAGAGAATTGGCCTCCACCGCCTTCTGAGGTAGTGCATTCCATAGATCCACAACTCTCTGGGTGAAAAAGTTTTTCCTCAACTCTGTTCTAAATGGCCTACCCCTTATTCTTAAACTGTGGCCTTTGGTTCTGCACTCCCCCAACATTGGGAACATGTTTCCTGCCTCTAGCGTGTCCAATCCCTTAATAATCTTATATGTTTCAATCAGATCCCCTCTCATCCTTCTAAATTCTAATGTATACAAGCCCAGTCGCTCCAATCTTTCAACATATGACAGTCCTGCCATCCCGGGAATTAACCTCGTGAACCTACGCTGCACTCCCTCAATAGCAATAATTTCCTTCCTCAAATTTGGAGACCAAAACTGAACACAATACTCCAGGTGTGGTCTCACCAGGGCCCTGTACAACTGCAGAAGGACCTCTTTGCTCCTATACTCAACTCCGCTTGTTATGAAGGCCAACATGCCATTAGCTTTCTTCACTGCCTGCTGTACCTGCATGCTTACTTTCAGTGACTGATGAACAAGGACACCTAGATCTTGTTGTACTTCCCCTTTTCTTAACTTGACACCATTCAGATAGTAATCTGCCTTCCTGTTCTTGCCACCAAAGTGGATAACCTCACATTTATCCACATTAAACTGCATCTGCCATGCATCTGCCCAATCACCCAACCTGTCCAAGTCACCTTGCATTCTCCTAACATCCTCCTCAGATTTCACACTACCACCCAGCTTTGTGTCATCTGCAAATTTGCTAATGGTACTTTTAATCCCTTCATCTAAATCATTAATGTGTATTGTGAATAGCTGTGGTCCCAGCACCGAGCCTTGCGGTACCCCACTAGTCACTGCCTGCCATTTTGAAAAGGACCAGTTAATCCCTACTCTTTGTTTCCTGTCTGCCAACCAATTTTCTATCCATGTGAGTACCCTACCCCCAATACCATGTGCTTTAATTTTGCCCACTAATCTCCTGTGTGGGACCTTATCAAAGGCTTTCTGAAAGTCCAGGTACACTACATCCATTGGCTCTCCCTTGTCCATTTTCATAGTTACATCCTCAAAAAATTCCAGAAGATTAGTCAAACATGATTTCCTCTTTGTAAATCCATGCTGACTTGGACCGATCCTGTTACTGCTATCCAAATGTACCATTATTTCATCTTTTATAATTTACTTCAGCATCTTCTCCACCACTGATGTCAGGCTAACTGGTCTATAGTGCCAGAGGACGGGAAATTGAAAATGTCACTCCACTCTATAAGAAAGGAGAGAAGCAGCAAAAAGGAAATTATAGACCAGTTAGCCTGACCCCAAGGGTAGTGAAGATGTTGGAGTCAGTCGTTAAAGATGAGATTATGGAGTACTTGGTGACACAGGACAAAGTCAACATGGTTTCCTTAAGAGAAAATCCTGCCTCATAAACCTGTTGGAATTCTTTGAGGAGATTACACAGAGGATTGATAAAGGAGATGGAGTGTATGTTGTATCTTTGGACTTTCTGAGGCCTTTGACAAGGTGCCACACAAGAGGCCACTTACCAAGTTAAGAGCCCATGGCATTGCAGGAA
The DNA here is from genome assembly GCF_048418815.1 of Hemitrygon akajei. Classification (NCBI taxonomy): domain Eukaryota; kingdom Metazoa; phylum Chordata; class Chondrichthyes; order Myliobatiformes; family Dasyatidae; genus Hemitrygon; species Hemitrygon akajei. Next base: position 34,423,180 of record NC_133124.1, on the reverse strand, counting down.
TTTTCTGGCATGGTAGGAGCATTGGCTGATTGGTAGGAGGCAGTGAGTGGGAATAAAAAGGATCCTTTTCTGGTTGGCTGCCTGTGACTAGTGGTGTTATGCAGGGGTCTTTGTTGGGACCGCTTCTTTATATGCTGTATATCAATTATTTAGATGATGGAATAAATTGCTTTGTTGCCAAGTTTGCAGATGATATGAAGATTGGTGGAGGGGCAGGGAGTGTTGAGAAAACAGGTAGGATGCAGAAGGACTTGGATAGATTAGGAGAATGGGCAAGAAAGTGACAGATGAGATACAATGTTGGAAAATGCATGGTCATGCACTTTGGTAGTAGAAATAAATGTGTGGGCTATTTTGTAAATGGGGAGAAAATCCAGGATTCTAAGGTGCAGAGAGACTTGGGAGTCCTTGTGCAGAACACCCTAAAGGTTAATTTGCAGGTTGAGTCGGTGGTGAGGAAGGCAAATGCCATGTTAGCATTCATTTCAAGAGGTCTAGAATACAAGAGCAAGGTTGTGATGCTGAGGCTTTATAAGGCACTGGTGAGGCCTTACCTTGAGTATTGAGAACAGTTTTGGGCCCCTCATCATAGAAAAGATGTGCTGGCATTGGAGAGGGTCCAGAGGAGGTTCACAAGGATGATTCTAGGAATGAAAGGTCTTTTATATGATGAACGTTTGATAGCTCTGGGTCTGTACTTGCTGGAATTTAGAATGATGAGGAGTGGACCTCATTGAAATCTTTTGAATCTTGAAAGGCCTAGACAGAGTAGACATGGACAGGTGGGGGAGTCTAGGACAAGAGGGCACAGACTCAGGATAGAGAGGTGTTCATTTCAAACAGAGATGTGGAGAAATTTCTTTAGCCAAAGGGTTGTGAATTTGTGGAATTTGTTGCCTCACGCAGCTGTGGAGGCCAGGTTGGTGGGTGTATTTAAGGCAGAGCTTGGTAGGTTTTTGGTTGGACATGGCATCAAAGGTTATGGGGAGAAGGCTAGGGAATGGGGCTGAGCAGTGGAAAAAAGGATCAACCATGATTTAATGGCGGAGTAGACTCAATGGGCCAAATAGCCTAATTCTGCTCCTATATCTTATATTATGGTCTTATGGTCTTCCTGCATTGAAATATAGGCAGCTCAGGACACTATTCGCACCACGCTTAACCTTTTGATTCCTGACTGGTCTGAAGTCTTACCAACATCTGCTGTCACAATCTCTCCACTAACTGTTCTGGCACTGAAAGTGTATTAAGAAAGGTACTGGATGAAGCCACAGCAGTGTTCAAGGATGGCATTGGAAAACTCCAAACAAATCAAGGATAAAATAGTGTAAATTAAAATGTCAAATCCAAGTTTTACAAAGACAATTGGGTTCCTTATACCATCCGTGATAAAGTGGCCAGTGAACTAGAATGCGTAAAGGCTGAAGGAATTCTTTCCAGGGTTGTATGGAGCTCATGTGCAATGTCATTTGTCCCAGTAGCAAAGAATAACGGAGCTGTGGTGATTTTAAGGTCTCCATCTCTATCTTTGCAAATCTTACTGGAGGGAAACACCTCGGCACAGTAACTCAGCTAAAGGCCTATCTACAGAAGGAGATGGAAGAAGAGTGTAAAATATTTCTCACCATAGAAGTCACAAAAGGCTTTATCACTATAATAGGCTTCTTTTTGGAGCAGCATCTGCACTGGCAACCTGGCAGGTAACAATGGGCCAGGAACTGCAAGGCACTCATTGTAAGGATGACAAGGAAAATCTCCAAAATCTAAAGACAGCGTTAAAAAGATTAGAAGATGATGGACTCAGACCATGGCAAGACATGTGTGCATTCTTTAAACCAAGCATCACTTACTGTGGTTACACCATTGACACACTAAAATTACACAAGTGTGCTGAGAACATTTAAGCAGTGGTGGATACCCTAAGGAGAAAGGACGTTTCACAGTTGATGGACCTTTTGGTTTTGGCAATTAGCATAACAGGTTCCAGCCAAGCCTGGCTACTGTGCTCCACCCCTTGAATTCACTACTACAGATCTGGAAGAAATGGCAATGGACATAGCAGTGTGAGGCGGCTTTCCAAAAGGCAAAAGAATTGGTGATATCAGATGCTGTACTCACACATTATGGTCCACATTGTCCAGTGAATCTTGCCTGTGTCACCTCGCCTTATGGTACAGGTGTAGTGATGTCACATGTTATGAGAGATGGACGTGAACGTCCATAGCCCTTGCACCATGTTCCCTTATCGCTACAGAGAAAAATGAGCAGGATGACAGAGAGGCCTTGAGTCTTGCTTGTAGTGTAAAACTTTGCAACCAGTACCTGTGTGGGAAAGCATTTACCCTCAGTCCCTCCAAGAGGACCACAGCCTTGTCATGGTTTGGAGGCTTGCCTGCCACAATGACCTGGAGAACTATGCTGGCTGGAGTCAGGGCCTTGTGCTTTAGCTCGTGGTAGGGTCACCCATGCCAAACAGGTCAAAGAGTAGAGGACAGACTGAGTGGTCCACTGGTTCTCCAGGTTTACAACCCCGACTGGTAAAAAACAAAATTGTTACAGGAACAGCAAAGAAGAATCCTTCTACATCTGAGTGCAGTGATGCTCCCAAGTCTCTACACAGGACTTGCATGACTAACAGTAGTGAAAACTAAAAGGAAGCTACGGACACGATTATGGAAGCACTGTACACCACCAGATATGGATGACCTTCATTGCTGCCATAAACACCAGTGACGGAAGGGGCATTGATGATCATCGACCTTTGGTGTCCATTTTCAATCTACAGAAGGATGTCTCACTAACAGCAGCAGCACAAATGCAGAGGTGGGCTTTGTTTCTCAGAGGACACAATTACGTGGAAATGCTGATGGATTATCCCATTTGCCCTTGCAAAAGGAAATACCTGAAAAATTTACAAAAGAGGACACTCCTCATGATATATTCTCCCTAATGCAAATTGAAAGTCTTCTTATCACGGCAGAGATGATCCAAAAAGAAGCCAGAGAAGACCCCACACTGACTCGGGTCTACATGGCAACCCTCAATGAAGACTAGCACGCCTTCAGGGTGCCGGATTTTCATGGCTCTGGAGGCAGGCGGATTCGAGGTCAGTGCCGTTGCCACTTGATGCGTCGTGGGAGACAGAAAGACTGCTGACTGCTGGCTGGGCACAGAACTCTGAAAAGGCGACACAACAGACCTCTAACATCGTAAATCAGTGAGTTGTTTGTTATGTTTCCCCTCTTGCTGTGAAACAGGGCACCTCTTTTTCTCTTATGCAGCGGCCACTCCGGAACTGATTATCTGTTATTTGTGAAGTGGGGTGCCGTGTGCAATCATAATTGATTGAAAACGGACGTGGAAGCACGGAGAAACATCCGGAAATTCCAGGAAGACCTTCTTCGTTGCTGCTGCTGCTGTGAGGTCCGGGACTCTGCTGGGAAGAACAGGCCCCCAGTCCTCGGGGTCACGTTGCCAGTGGCCGTTGGCGGGGCCGTCTTAATACGCTCAGCAGAGGACAGTGCTCGGAGGGTCGATGGACTCAGGTTGCTTTCATTGTGTGCTGTGTCTGCGAGGCTGAGTTGGGCGGTGTCTTGGAAGTCCATAGCGGGGGTATTCCCTTCTGCCGTCGGCGTGGGATGGCGAGTCTGTCGGGACCCTGGGGACTTGGAAACTGTGGTGATTTCTTTTGAACTTACAGTCCTTTAACATCTTGGACTATTTTTACTGTGCCCATAGTTTGTTTTTTTATCAATTATGCTATTGTTTGCACTGTTGTAACTATATGTTGTAATTATGTGGTTTTGTGCAGGTCTTGTAGCTTCAGTTTTTGGTCTTGTATTTGTCTGGTGGATTTGGAGCTCCTTTCCGGGGAACGTGCTAGACGGTAGTGCGATATTAATACGCAGCAGCCTCTCCGGACTCTGGATTGGGGATTGCCAAACGTTATATGGATTTTCTGGTGTAGTCTGTTTTGTCATGTGCTTTTGTGATATCATTCTGGAGGAACGTTGTCTCATTTTTTAACTGCATTGCATTTGTGGTTTCTAAATGACAATAAACTGAATCTGAATCTGAGTTATGATCTGTCAGTGAGCCTAGTAAATTAGGACTACTTGCCATCCATCGTGACAGCTATTAAACAATCAATGTGGGTAATATATCAGCCTCAATGGAGTAAGGAGTACTGAAACAAGAATTGACAGGTAGTCATTTGAAGAGGGTCCATGGGTCAAACGCATTGGGAAAAAATGTGTTCCTCATGGGAATTTCTTTAGTGTTTACAACCTAAAAAGCAGAAGATAAATGAACCATCTTGTCTCATAGAAGCACCCGTGACAGTCACACAGCAGAATATGGCTGATCATACCGTACACCTCCTGGCACAAGAAGCTGAAGGTGCTGGGATCTGGAGCGACAAGCAATATGTCGGAGGAACTCAGCAACTGTGGGAGGGGCGGGGAGAGGAATTGTCGGTGTTTCAGGTTGAGGTCCTGGATCAGGGCATTACCTGGGATTCAGAAGCTCATCGGCCATGGTTCATTTACTGATTGGCTGTTTAAAATAAATGAAAATCAAATACAGTACTGCAATCTAGTGTGAATGTGTGAAAGATAAACAAAAATCCTGGAAGAACCCAACAATTCAGTGAAGATCTGGAAAATGAAAAATGACAGCTCATGTTTCAGATGTAGCCTGTCCTGGGGTGGGGGGACAGGGGAAGGAAAAGGGCTTGCTTTTCTGTGCTTCTTGTGTTACTGTTGTTGCCGCCTATGTTGTCCTACTGAAAATTATGGACATGCTATATTGGCACCGGAATATGTGGCTACACTTGTGGGCTTTTCCTAGCACATACTGAGGTTGTGTTGGTCATTAACGCATACAAGCCATTTCGCTGCATATTTCGATGTACATGCAATAAATAAATGAATCTGAACCTGAATCCAAAGGGTTTACACCTGGTCCTGAATCCAAAGGGTTTACACCTGAATCTGAAGGGCTTATGCCTGTCTTTTTCCACTTTAGTATAATAATGAGACTACTTTGTGTTGCCGGTGTTTTCTTTTTTAGTTCACATTTGCTTCACTTTCCCCAGTACCAGAGAAGACTGTTTTTGAGTGAGCCGAAGCAATATTAAAGCAACAATAAATAACATTCACAACAGCAAAGGAAAGAAGATACTCAAGCTTGGCCAGACATGTGGGGACTGGGGGTGGGGAGGCAGAAACCTGAAGGTTTAATGCAGTGATCTTGTTTTACCGTTTCATTAGCGAACAACACTAACAGTGCAGATCTCACAGCCGAAAATGCTTTACCTTGTTTATTGACCCTAATCAATATCTTTTAGCAGCATTATGCATTACTGAGCTAGCTGGACTTTTTCTTGGAGATGAGACTCCCAGTGAGGAATTGTTGGAGAGCGTCTGAAAAAACAAACTTTAGATATTTGGTAATACGATGGAGTTCTCCAAGGGCAGCAGATGTCACCAGTCCAAAGTCCTTTGTTCCAACACCAGCAAATCCACAGCTTTGTTCCAAACTATTGTCATGAAGTTCAAGCAATATGGTGTTGGTTTTCATTTTTGCTTTTCTTTCATCATCTATCTGTGCAGTACTCTGCAAAAGCAGCTGCTACTAGGTTTACTTAATGTAGACCACTTCCATCTTTAAAGCTAAGTTTCTTGCCTGGAAAGGAATTTAACCTACTTGTTATACATGAGGCTTGAGTTTAATGGAGCTAACAGCTGTGGGGTCCCATTGGAAAGGTCTCCAACTTGGCTCTTTGCATGCTCATGAATATTCGTGTTTTAACTCACTAACAGATTTGTTCAGCTTTAATTTGTCAGAAACTTTCACTATTAATCTCTTGGGACAATAACGGATGTGTGGAGAAAAATAATCAAGACTTCATCATAGGGTTACATTTTATTCCTTTTTTTTCATTTCCAATTATACACAATATCTTAAAACAACCTTTAAACAAGTGTGTCTGCATATAAGCTGGAGGACAGCATAAGTAGGGATCCCTAAACAAAGAGCATTTTAAATTAGCAGCTTTACAATTTAAATTGCTTTGCATAAGATTAAAGTAGAAGTAACATTACAAGTAAGATATTTTAAGAAATTTAACAAGTGTACAATATATTGCTAGAACATAGCGAAATACAAATATTAAATCTGTAGGAAACATGGGAATATTTTCATTTCTGTATTCTTGATACCACTAAACATCTGTACTTGTCTTTGTACTGTTGTGAATTGCTGTAAAGGAATCTTTATAAAAGGACTAAGTCTACATCCACATAAAATACCACAAACCACATACAGCTCCCAATGCTATAGTGAAGCACACATTGTTATGGAAATATACAGTATAATTAACACAACACTAATACACTTACTTACAAACTCTTCATTGCATTGTAAAACAGTTAAATTATCAGAGCTATGTAAAGATTTGAGGTAGTATTATGGTTGCATAATTCCCACGAATGATACTAAAGATTACTTGAATAAAATAGACTGTTGAATTACATAGATTAAAAACTCTCAGCTCCACAGTTTCCTCATAATTCTGTGATCATCATGCTCTACCACACAACAATTCTTAAATGTTATTTAGGGATGAATGTCCTCTACGTCATCACACATTAACAGCTCGATTATGTGGTGTAAAAGAGTGCGACACTATTCAGCTCCTCCTAATGTGAAGCCACCTCAGCTCTAGTCCGAACTATTCTGTAACTGGGATCAGAAGGTCACCAAAGAGCCAATTGGAGAATAGCTCATTTATGATGCTGGTGCTGCCAATAAGATTTCAACAGTGCACGCAGTTTATTCAATGCCTGGCCAACTGTGTGATTTAATTTAGGTGTCATTTCAGGACAGTACTTTGTGTTTTTGGCTGAGTGAATGATAAAGTGAAAGGGAGGTTCATCATTGTCAAGATTAAAATCACTGGTACAATCACTGTATCAATACTTTACCATTATAAAAATACTACAGCACAGTACATACAGGAAAGCATCTGTGACTGCAAATTAAGTGTTTTCTTGTTTACATTCAAAATGAAATTTTAACTGAAAGCATCCAGCTAGACAGAAGACTATTCATTGAGAGAGATGAATTACTTTCAGTTGAATTACTTGTAATTTGCTGATATAAATAATAAAATCGGATAACATTGATCTTTGACTATTTAAAGGGAAAGGTGATTACTATAAAGAGTCCCTTGACAATATCAGAGGGTACAATGATGCCACTGAGAATCATTCTAGGCTACAATTGAACTATTTTGTGAGTTGGTTCTGATATTACTAAGTATTTGGGGGGGAACCTGACATTGAGGAAACATTTATGAAACAGTTTCCAACTATCCAGGTTATTATGTGGCCTTCTATTTACCTAATATTGCAAATTTTTCTAGGTATTTAGCCGATTATCTAAATATGGCAAAATTATCTAGAAATTTGTGTCATGCAACTGATCAGTGGTTTAAAATAATCAGCAGAATGTTAAACATCACTGTACACTAGATGTTGTATCATGAGTGCTGTGTGTATCATGAACCAGGATGCATAGCTCTGAAAATGGTCATGTAATAAGTACTACAGCACCTTTAAAATTGGAATTGGATGTATGTTTGTAAAGGAAATATTTGCAGAACTCTAGGTAGTGGTTTTCGTAAGTCAGGGAATTTGGAGCAAATTGGAAAGTTAATTTGTGCATGAAACTGCTGTCAGCCTGCTATAAGAAAGATGCTGTTTAACTGGTAAGAGGGTAGTAAGTATTTGCAAGGATATCGCCTGGACTTGATGAACTGACTCAGTGAAAGACTTACACAGGCTAGACTTTATTCCTTAGAGTGTAGGGATCTGAGAGGTGATTTTATAGAAATGTATAAAATCATGAGGGGCAAAGAAAGGGTGAATGTACTCTTCTGCCCAGGATTAGGGATCAAGAACTAGAGAACACAGGTTTAAAGCGAGGGGAAGGGTTTAACAGGAATTTCAGGAGCAACGTTCTTACACAAGAGTTTCATGAGCTGCCAGAAGAATAAGAAATGAGCTGCCGGCAGAAGTAATTAAGGCAGTTAAGTAAATTTTAAGACAGTAGAGCAGGTACATATGTTGGGGAGGTTCGTAAGGTTATGGGCGGAACACTGGCAAGTGGGTCTGGGTCTGGCTTGGCTGGGACATCTTGATCAGCGTGGATCACTTGGCCTGAAGGACCTGTTTCCATGTTGTATAACTATGACTCTAGTGGGAAAAGTAGGCCAAAGGCCTCCTCTAAATCCCCACTTAATAAATTCAGCTCAGAATTCCTCTTCCCACAAATTAAAATAACAGAACATAGAATTTTACTGGAATGTCATAAATGTTTACATGACTGGAGTAAAAGAAGAGCTAAAAGAGTTAGATAGAGCTCTAGAGAGGGCAGGAACGGGGTACTGATTGTGTATGATCAGCCATAATCACAATGAATGGCGGTGCTGGCTAGAAGGGCCGAATGGCCCACTCCCGCACCTACTGTCTATTGTCTATAAAATGATCCTGAAAACTAAAATTCACAAAAACTCAAGAAATAAATGTAATTTATGAAGCCCATCAGGATCAAGCTACAGTCACCAGGGCTCGGTCCAAGATCAGCCAACTTAAACAGGGACCTGGTTGGTCAACTGGGTTAACTTACTGAAATATTAGCAGAATAATTAGTAGTAACAATTCTGTTTTATTTCTAAGTGTTACACTTTATCTAACAAAGGTATGAGCAACTACTGGATGTTTAGGTTGTTGTGTTCAATTTCAAATTAATTAATATTAATTTGAATCAGCATAGATTAAGAAAGGATAGTTTATTTTATGATCAAGAATGCTTCTATATGGTCACAAAAAAATCTCACTTTCATACTGTAGTTTGACTGTAACTCCCACTCTGCAGTTCCCAACGTACAGCAGATTCAGTCAGTGCAAAACTATGTCAAGGCGTGCATTATTGCAAAGTAATATCTTGGCAAAAGAAATTAAAAGGATCCGTAACAGGCGAAGTGTGCAAAATTCTTAATTCCCATACTGCTTCAAACCAGATATTTGCTAACCCTGAGAGCAGATAAGGAACCACCTACATGTGCGCTGTAGTTTAGCAAATACCCTGAGGTTAGGTTGTCAATGGTTTGCTAATTCCAGGGTCTGTAGCCATCATTATGCAGTATGGAGACTCCTGTGGTCGCTCGGTAGGGGTTGCTCTCCTCTTTGTCTGGATTCAGGGGGGTTGTCAACGGCTCCTCACTTGAATTGTAAAGGTAATCTCCATTCATAGAGTCTGTCTGATTGGTCGGCATGCTGTGCAATTCTTGGGTGGCAGAAGCACCTACCTGGAGCCCCTCACCTGATTAGCAAATGAATATAACGTTAGAACTGGAAGCACACACAAGTTTCTCAGAGGAAGTAAATGAGCAATCTTAATGAGAGTAACTGCACTGTTTTGGATTAAACAGGGTATAAATTTCAACAGGACACTTCATTCAGGATTTTTGCTTTGTAACTCAATCAGAAGCAATGGTATAATAACAAGATAATCCATATCAGTAAGTGGGTAGTGAACAGGACTCAGGCCCTAATAAGATGGCCTGAGAATGGAGTTGAGAAGGATAATAAATCAGCCATGATGCAGTGGCAAAGCAGATTTAATGGGCCCAAATAGTCTAGTTCTGTTCCTATGTCTGTGCAATTTTCAAACTCATGCTTTCGCTGATTCGGCTTTCTTCCCCCCATCCCACTCCCCCAGACGGGCTCCGGTTCATTCTAGACTTTCAGTATGTCAATCCCACCAGCGCTGCCCTGTGGAGTTAAAAAGAATCCAAAATGTATTGAGAATTGCAGAGCAGAAGATCTCTGATTTTCCATAACTATTCCTTTTAATTAAAATGTACCAAATATGATACATAAATGCTGAGCAAATCATTACATTTCCAGATCAGAACAATTTAGAGAACCACTGTTAAAAAGAACATAAAAAAACTTAAAAAATAATACTTCCCTTTGCAATTCAGGAAATGATACCCGTGTTCCTTTTTGTGTATAGCTCCAACATCTTCTCGTGTATATGTCGGTTTAATTGGCAAGAAAAAGAAGCACAAAACTAGAATGTTCAATGGGAACAAAATGAAATACACAGGTGCTGAAAGTCATTAGCCAGCCCCACTGTGAGAGCAGATGAATTCCCACTGGTGGTTATGGATATTTCCGCAATGCTCAGAATCGGATGGGTTGGATTCGCATTAGCGGCAGGCGTCCATGTCACCAAGGTGCATCTTAGAGCGTCAAGAGGAGGACAGGTAACGCCACACAGTCACATGGCATGGAAACTCGCCCTCCAGCCTACACTCTCCCTCAAGCAGAATTTTACACTAATCCCATTTATTCTCATCACAGTTCTTTCAACTCCCCGCAGATTGAGCTACCCAGATTATACCAGGCACAATTTACAGTGGCCAGTTAACCTCCTAACAGCTTATCTTTGGGACATGGGAAGAACCCAGAGGAAATGACTCACGCAAACTCCACACAGAGAACATCGGAGGTCGGAGTCAGAATAATGTTTAATATTACCAGCATATGTCATGAAATTTGTCATCTTTGCAGCAAAACAATACAATACAAAATAATAGAAAAAAAACTGTGAATTGAAGTATATACTGCATATATTAAACAGTTAAATAAGTAGTGCAAAAATAGAGATTAAAAAAAGTAGTGAGGTAGTGTTTAAGGGTTCAGTGTCCATTCAGAAATTGGATGGCAGAGGAGAAGAAGCTGTTCCTGAATTGTTGAGTGTGTGCGTTCAGGCTTCTGTATCTCCTTCCTGATGGTAACAATGAGAACAAGGCATGACCCAGGAAATGGGGATGCTTAATGATGGATTTGAGGTATCACTTCCTGAAGATGTCCTGGATACTACGGAGGCTAGAGCCCATGATAGAACTGGCTAAGTTTACAACTCTGCGGCTTGTTTCAGTAACTGCACCATCTGATATCCGTGTCACTGGGTGGTTGGTTAGGCTGAGCCAACGTAATTTAACAACTGGGTAAGGTATTCCCTCCATACCCTTCCATGGCATTGCGTTTGAATTTTGTGGGAGTTCCACCTCCACCTACTCCTGGGTCAATTGATTTTCAGCAAAGTTTTGGTGTCACATCAGCAATCACATGTCCATCAGCTTCCTATATCTCAGTCCCAGGGATCACTACCATTCAGACCTCAAAAATCACTCCTGCTCTGAGATTTTACTGCAAGCTAACACTTTGTTCTTTCTTTCAAAACAACATCCATTACCATCCAAAGGTACTGTGCAAATACTATTGGAAAACCTGAAACAGACATTGGCAAGTAAATTACTTAATTTTCATACCTGTAAAATACTTGCACTGCATAGCAACTCGTGTGTATATGTGTCTGTATGGATATGTACATGTATGTGTGAACGAGTGTGTGTGTCACAGTCAGATTAGATGTAATTCCATTCAAAGTTCCCTCCATTACAGAATAGTCAACCATCGTGATGGCTCACAAACAGCAGTACAAGTTGGCTGTTTCAGCTGTGGCCACTCTCTCCCCAGGGTTAGCAGAGAAACAAGACAGAATGATTGGAGCAGAGAAAATGAGATACTTATAGCTGCATCCAAGTTGCGACTTTCAATGTTGGATTTAGAACATAGAAATGATTACATTTGCTGTTGTGAGGGTAACTTCCTATCGTGGAGAAGAATTAGAATCAGCATTATTCTATGATCCTACCGGGTAGTTTTCCTCAGATAAAGTGATACTCACTGTAGGCACATGGCATTGCACTGAACCATTAACAATCCAATCTTCACAGGACAAGATACTGAACATTGAAAGGCCAAAAGTGGATGTGGAGAGGATGTTTCCAATAGTGGAAGAGTCCAGGACCAGAGGACACAGCCTCAGAATAGAGGAGTGTCCCTTCAGAGCAGAGGCAGAGAAATTACTTTATCCAGAGGCTGCCACAGTCGTCTGTGGAGACCAGGTTATTGGGTATATTTAAAGAAGAGGTTCATAAGTCCTTCATTAGTAAGAGGTCAAAGGTTTCAGGGAAATTGCAGAACAATGTTGAGAGGGAAAGTAAATCAGCCATGATTAATGGAGCAGATTTAATAAGCCAAATTGTCCTCTGTCTTATGGACAAAATGGAGCAGAGAACCAGGTTTCTAAAAGTCTTGCGAACTACAGTCAGAACAAGTGTCTCCTCTTTCGAGTATCAAACACTGAGTCTCTTTTATGCATTTGCAAATCCAGTTCCATGCAATTTCATCTGGCACAAAGTCTGGTGGGGGGTGGAGCAGAATCTACAGCAGAAGTCCATCGTTAAATTAATGAAACAAATGCAATGGAACAAATGCATGCCGTTTGATTCTTAGGCCCAGAAATACTCTAAGTATGGCTGCCCCAAACAAGTGAACAGCTTTTGTGACATGACTTCTAATTAAAAATCACAGTGGTTTTCAAATTAGATACCAATTTTCCCAATGAGTACTTGTGAATAAAATGACTAAGAAGTTTGTCCTTGAGTACTTCAGTCAGGTGCCACCTTCACATCCCATTTCCATTGTGTTTCTGGAGCAGTGGTTGTCTTAATTAGAGTAGGCGGGCCAGGTCCCCAGGCTGAGAACAAAGATGAATGGTAAGGTAAAAAGGGATGAAATACAGCAACAAGTATGTAGAAAGGTGTGAATTTGTAGAGGCTGAATGTCAAAATATCATGAGAATCTTGAGATAATAAGGGAGTACAAATGGGCTGCCTATGCATGAACATGCAATTATCATAAAAAAGGACTATTTTAAATAAAATTATAAATACAATCACAGTCTGGTTATTACTGGGCAAAGGTCTTAGGCATATAAATATTGGATAGGGTGCCCAAGACTTTTGTCCAGTAATTTATTTATCATCTTGGAGTAGAGTGTGAATTTGTAAATCTAGCAAGAGCAAAGGATACACACAAAATGCTGGTGGAACACAGCAGGCCAGGCACCATCTACAGGGAGAAGCACTGTCGACGTTTCGGGCCGAGACCCTTTGTCAGGACTCAAAGAGCAAAGGATGTTGGGAATTGGGAGGGGTGGAGTGCTCCGGGAGACGTGTGGGATAAGTGGCTGAGAATGAGTGCCAGGGAAGGGGGATTGGCGTGGGTGCAGACCCACCCAGCCCTGAGACACTTGGCAAGGTCATTTCATTCCAAACAATTGGTTTATTGATCATTACAGAATGTCTCTGTGGTGCTTTCCGCTCCCCCTGCTCTCCATTCCCTTTTTCCCCCAATTATGATTCCCTTCTCCCTGCCCCCTTCCTACTCTCCATCCACAAAAGAGACCCATATCAGAATCATTATCATCACTCACATATATCATGAAATTTGTTTTATTTTGTGGCAACAGTACAATGCAATACATAAAATGACTACAGTACTGGGCAAATGCCTTAGGCACCCTAGCTATGTACATGTACAAACAAGCTGGAGGAACTCAGCAGGTCGGGTCGCATCCATTGAAACGAGCAGTCAATGTTTCGGGCCGAGACCCTTCATCAGGGGCTAGCTATGTATATGTGCCCAAGGCTTCTGTGCAGCACTATGTGTGTAAGTTTGATATAAAAAATAAGCCTTGAAGTATATTTTCAATAACCAGACTTTGATTATATTTGTATTTGGTTTTGTTCTTTGGGTGTCAGGCTGTGATTAAACTTTATAGGAAGCTTCTATTTTCCAGAACAAAAGCAAGAATTTTAAATGTACAAGATTGTCAGCAGCTGAAGAGGTGCAAATCCCTTGTCCTTGATCTGCAGCAAAACGACCCAAGGCATCGGCCATTACTGATCGATTGTCCTCCACACACCACTCCGGCCAGAGTATGAAATGAAATGGTAAACCTGGATTTGGGGGATTGTGTAGAAAAAACAGCCTGGGAGGTGCGTTCAGGGATGGAGAATTAGAAGCAAGAGATCTTCACAACAGGTTGGTGGCACTGGGCCTAAAACTGCAAGTTTGTTGAATATGGAGGCGGCTGAATCGGGACCAATTTCCAGATAGAGAGATATTGCTGGTTGGGAAGCTTGTCTGTAAAGGGTTGGTGTGAGGTTAGTATGTTGGAGATGGTGGGGGGGGGACAGTAGATAAGGCAATCACAGTTTGGGGGGCAGTAGTTAAGGATCAGGGTTTGAAAGCAGGGCCTGGAAATTGTGGATCAGGAAATGAATAGAAGGATTGGATCATGCAATCACTGTAAGTTTACATGGGTAATGTTGTATAATTAGGGTCATGCCTGGAAGCAAGCTAAAGGAAACTTGCCTGTCTCAATTTCCCTAATCTGCATTGGGACATGACAGGAGCACTTCAGAACCTCATTCAGTGAATACTATCTCCTGACAATGTCCTTGCATTGGACAAGGAACAATGACGTTATGTGCTTTACTAATACCGAATACACGGCCGGCTTGCCAGATGGAATTTCTTGAGTGGCAATAATTGACCCAGAAAACATTGTATCAGTGCTTCAAATGGGGGGGGGGGGGAGAGAGTTAATGCTCATGCATCAATTATTAATTATGCTTATTAGTTCAGGACATTGTCACCTGAAGGGGTCTGTTCCTGTCCTACCCATGTCTATACACAAAGGACAAAGAAAAGCAGCACCTTGTGATTGGATTTCCAGGAAATAACATCTTTAACACAACAAAGTGCCCCAAGGTGTTCCTCAGGAGCACTGTTAAACAAAGAGTGAAATTGCGCCCCATGTAGAGATATTAGAAAATAAGCTTTCAGCGACATTCTTAAAGGAAAAAAGATGCAATAAGGCAGAGAGGTCTTACAAAATGAATTCCAGCGTTAAGCAGCTTTAGGAATGAAAACCCTTGGCAGTATTATCAAACTACAGGTAGAAAAGATAAGAACTGGAGTAACGCAGAGTTCTTTAGAGTGGGAATGAAGACATTCAGTGATTTCGGACACTCAGTGTCACCTGTGAAAAGTCCCAGGACATGTTTAGCAAATCAAATCACAGAAAATGCTGGAGGACCTCATGAGGTCAGGCAGCTTCGATGGAAAAGAGCAAACAGTTGACAGTTCGGGCTGAGACCCTTCTTCAGGACTCAGGTTTACCAAACGCAGAGTAAAGTCACCACTTCTCTAAAGAACACAACACAGTACAGGCCTTTTAGCCCACGGTACTGTGTCAATCTAACCCTTCTCTTCAACTTAGCCCTTCATTTTTCTATTATCCATGTGCCTTTCCAAGAGTTTAGTAATGCCCCTAATGCATCTCCCTCCAACACCTGTCTGGAAGCATATTCCATGCATTCTCCACTCTCTGTGTAGAAAACCTACCTCTGACATACTCATATACTTTCTTCCAATCACCTTAAAATTATACCCTTTGTATTAGCCACTTACATCCTTGGAGAAAGTCTCTAGCTGTCCACTTAACCAATGTCTCTTATCATCTTCTACACCTATTGTGCACCAGATTCATAATTACTTGTGATAAATTTTCAATTAGAGTATAGTATTTTCTCCAGCCATCTTCATTACTTAGGCTGCTAATCCAGAGGAAATTTTGAGGAAACCTCTGTGCTGTGATTTATTGTCCTTGTCCATGAGAAACTGTTATTCAGACTGACTGTCAATTCAAGCAGAGAATTTCCACATTGTTGTGGGTGAATTTAAACTCAGGATCCCAAACTGAAATCTAAAAATGCACCCTCTCTCTCTCTACATAGGTAAATGATTGGCATCGCAAACTTAGTAAGAGCTACATTCCAGAGGCTAAACTTCAACAGTTCAAAGTTAATTTATTATCAAAGTACGTATATCTCACCATATACAACCCTGAGATTCATTTTCTTGTAGGCATACTCAATAAATCCAATAACCATAACAGAGTCAATGAAAGATTGCACCAACAGGGTGAACAACCATTGTGCAAAACACAATAAGCTGCAAATACAAAAAGAAATTATAATAATAACAAATAAATAAGCATTAAATATCAAGAATATGAGGTGAGTAATACTTGAAAGTGAGTCCATATGTTATGGAAACATTTCAATTCAGTGATGGTGCAAGTGAAATTGAGTGAGGTTTTCCCCCTTAGATCAAGAGCCTGATGGTTGAAGGGTAATAACTAATCCTGAACCTGGTGGTGTGAGTCCTGAGGCTCCTGTACCTCCTTTCTGATGGCAGCAGCGAGATGAGAGCATGACCTGGATGACGGGAGTCCCTAATGATGAATACTGCTTTCCTGCGACAACACTCCGTGTAGATGTGCTCAATGGTGGGGAGGGATCTAGCCATGGTGGACCAGGCCATATCCACTCCTGGGCCAACAGATTATTGTTAGCAAACAAGAGAACGTGTGCAGAAATATTACTTTTGCCAATTTTTTAAGCACTCATGTCAGGCTAATATCATGTGCTTCAAGTATTGGAAGCAAACATTTATTTTACATCAACTAACACCACTTTCTTGGCTAAATTTAAGAAAAATGGCAACGTTCTGTAGAGCTGTTCCCGAATGCAGATTTACAGTGTACCATCATCTCAGAACTTGGTCTAAGGAATCTGATCCACTATGTTTTAAGGGGCTATGGCTCACCATTAAAGAAGTTTTGCTGGTGACCAATCCCTTTAGTATCATGAAGACAGGAAGCCTTCAAACAGCTATACAGCTCTCTGGTGGCTTGACTCATTAGGACATAGAGTGGTTTGAATCATACAAGGCAGTAAAGTTACAGATGCATCCCTGAGGGGGTGGTGTTTTGGCTTACTTCACCCAGAATGGCCATAGCGACACCTTAGTTGGCTGCAGGGCCAAGGAGGATTTGAGAGGAGGAAATCATTTAGATGCTGATTGGGAGTAACCAATTAGCATTAAAATGCTAACTTTAAATGCATATATGCAGATTTGGTTTGGATAAGATGGGTTTCGGTTTCGATAATCGCCAAACCTGTTTCATTTTGCAATTCTGTGTTATTTTTTCCAATTTCTACGTAAAACTGAGGGAAGTACACAGAAGGGAATTGGAAAGGTAATGTCTGCATTTCACTGACCTCAACACTGATCTGATTCCACAGCCGTTGGACTCACTCTACAACGCATGTTCTCAGTTTATTAATTATTATTATTTGTTTATGCAGTTTGTCTTCTTTTGCACATTGGTTGTCAGTCTTTGTGTGTAGTTGTCATTGATTCTATTGCACATTTTGTTCTACTGTAAATGCCTACAAAAAAAAAAGAATCTCAGGGTAGTATGTGTGATATACCTATCCTACTTTGAACATCTTTCTTTTGTAAAAAAATAGATCTGATCTTTCCTGAGATTTGATTCTAAGGATCAGCAACACCCCTACTATCTACTCACAGGACTGTAAGATGCATAAACCAACAATTCAGAATTGGCAACTAACTAGGGAGTTCCATTAGAGTTAAACCCAATTCTGTGCCCACTCAGTTTGATCCTCTCTCACTGAGGATACTGACATCAGGATTCTGGATATCAATCAGAGGAATAAATTATCAGCTGAGTTTCACAGCCCCAGTGCAAAAGAATTGCAGTGAACTTAATTAAACCCAGTCATTGCCCACATGTAACCAATCTAAGTTGGAGACTGAATGGTCTCAACTATTAATTACATAGATCTTCAACACCAAAGGTAACATGAATTGCTCTGAATTGTTTCTTCCTGTTAAGAATAGTCAAATAATTGTAATTTTAATGGATGCTTACTACCGACATCTATTAAAGTGTAGAAACCATAATTGTCAGAGCCCTGATTTTCCCCTTCCATCCAGTTGATATTATTGTTAGTACTAATACAAGGCCTGATGCCAATGCTGCAATGAGGTTATAGGGCAGAGATTCTCAAACTTTTTTATGCGCTGGACCAATACCAGTAAGCAGGGGATCCATGGCCCCCAGGTTGGGAGCCCCTGATATAGGGAAATATGGACAAGCTAAATGAACTCATGAGCAAATGTCAGGTGGAATATGTGAAAAATGAAAAAAACATCTATTTTGGTAGAAAAAGAGAAAGGGAAAGTATTTTTTTTAAATAAGAGATTGAAATAGGTTCTTGTTCTAACCAACCTATGTGATAGACAATAGACAATAGGTGCAGAAGTAGACCATTCGGCCCTTCGAGCCTGCACCACCATTTTGAGATCATGGCTAATCATCTACTATCAATACCCGGTTCCTGCCTTGTCCCCATATCCCTTGATTCCCCTATCCATAAGATACCTATCTAGCTCCTTCTTGAAAGCATCCAGAGAATTGGCCTCCACTACCTTCCGAGGCAGTGCATTCCAGACCCCCACAACTCTCTGGGAGAAGAAGTTTTTTCCTTAACTCTGTCCTAAATGACCTACCCCTTATTCTCAAACCATGCTGGACTCTCCCAGCATCTGGAACATATTTCCTGCCTCTATCTTGTCCAATCCCTTAATAATCTTATATGTTTCAATCAGATCCCCTCTCAATCTCCTTAATTCCAGCATGTACAAGCCCAGTCTCTCTAACCTCTCTGCGTAAGACAGTCCAGACATCCCAGGAATTAACCTCGTGAATCTACGCTGCACTTCCTCTACAGCCAGGATGTCCTTCCTTAACCCTGGAGACCAAAACTGTACACAATACTCCAGGTGTGGTCTCACCAAGGCTCTGTACAAATGCAGGAGGATTTCCTTGCTCTTGTACTCAATTCCCTTTGTAATAAAGGCCAACATTCCATTAGCCTTCTTCACTGCCTGCTGCACTTGCTCATTCACCTTCAGTGACTGATGAACAAGGACTCCTAAATCTCTTTGTATTTCTCCCTTACCTAACTCTACACCATTCAGATAATAATCTGCCTTCCTGTTCTTACTCCCAAAGTGGATAACCTCACACTTATTCACATTAAACGTCATCTGCCAAGTATCTGCCCACTCACCCAGCCTATCCAAGTCACATCACATCACAGGCCTTTGGCCTTTATTGCAAGATGACTTGAGTGCAGGAGCAATGATCTCTTATCGCAATTATAGGACCTCTGGAAGATTGTGTACAGCTCTGCTCTCCTCCCTGCCTACCTGATATTAGGATTGCAACAAAAGTTCTCCAAGCTAATTCTTGAAATAGGGGTTATTGTGCCACGAGGAGAGATTAAAGTTCTTTGGGGCTATATACTCTTGAGCTTAAAAGAATGAAAAGTAATCTCTTGACACAAACATATCCTTGCAATCTTGACAGAATAGATGCAGAGGTGATGTTTTCCTTACTGGGATGTCTAGAATAAGAAATAGTTTCAAAATAAGGGCCGATCATTCAGATTGGAAACAAAAAGAAATTTCTTTAGTTCTTTTAAATTCAATGTAAGTAGGCCATAGACCACGAGAACGTAACACATAGGAGCAGAATTAGGTCATTCAATATTCAATAAGTTTCAATGAGAATTCCACCTCATTCTTCTGAACTTGAACAAGTACAGGCCTAGAGCTATCAAATGCTCCTCATACATTAATCGTTTCATTCCTAGATCATTCTCACGAACCACCTCTGGACCGTCCCCAATGCCAAAACATTTTTTTTCTTGGACAAGGTGCCAAAAACTCTAGGCAAATCTCCAAGTGTAATCTGACCAATGTCTTAGAAAGCCTCAGCATCACATCCTTGCTCTTGTATTCTAGCCCTCTCACACTGAATGCTAACATGACTTTCTGCTTTCTCAGTACTATCTGCCCCTCCACCTGATTCCATATCATCCACAAACTTAACCACAAAACCATCAATGCTGTCATCCAAGTTATTGACATATAATATGAAGAGAAGTGGTCCCAACACTAACCACTGTGACACACCACTAATCACCAGAGTTTAGTTAAGTATATTCAAGAAAGAGACTGATATTCTTTGTAGGCAAGAGAAAATCTGCAAATGCTGGAGGAACTCAGCAGGCCTGGCAGCATCTATGGAAAAAAGTACAGTTGGTGTTTCAGGCCGAGACCCTTCAGCTGGGGTCCTTTCAAAAAGGAGATGCAGAGAAATTTCTTTAGCCAGAGAGTAGTGAATTTGTGAAATCTGTTGCCATGTGCAGCTGTGGAGGCCAGGTCATTGGGTGTTTTTAAGGTTAGTTTTGATTGGACATGGCATCAAAGATTACGTGGAAAAGGCCAGGAAATGAGGCTGAGGAGGAGAGAAAAAAATAAGGATCAGCCATGATTGAATGGCGGAGCAGACTTGATGAGCCAAATGGCCTAATTCTGCTCCCATGTCTTATGGCCTGAAATATCAACTGTACTTTTTTTCAAAAAAAACTGCCAGGCCTGCTGAGTTCCTCCAGCACTTTATATATTAGGGGAATCAATGTTTATAGACTTGGTACAAATATTGTTGGTGAGGTAAAATTTCGATCATGATATTGTAAGATGGAGTAGGTGTGAGGGGCCGAATGGCCTTCTTATGTTGCTGCTTCTTATGTTCCAATATATTAAATATTGACTTCATATATTGACAAACAACAGATAATTTAGCGAATATAAAGTCAGAAGATAGCAACAAATATCTTGTGCTATGTTGAAAGATTTTAAAAGTTCCTAGGCAAGCCATTTTTCCTGATGGATATTTAAAATTACCGTTGACTATTCTTTGTGTTGGTGGGAATCCAAATGAACCATCAACACTTGTCAATGCTAAATTAGCACTCTGAAGTTACTACGCAGAACTCAGCATCAAATTTTTATTGACAGATAATCTAGCTTGAAAAAGAGTAATGTTAGAACCAGCAAATTAACATGCGAGTGGCTACCTGCATATCATTCTGAGGTAACATTTGGAACCTCTGCACACTTCTGTCTGAACAGGTATACAAGGTGGTTTATAGAGCATGGCAGAGTACAGTTTATAGAATACTGCACAGAAATAGGCCCTTTGGCAATGATGTCTGTACAGATCATGATACTAATCACAATTACCTGCATGTGGTCTACTTCATTCACTGCCTGTTCATATCCATCTGAAAGCCTCTTAAGCATTACTATTGTATCTGCTTCCACCCCACCCCCTTCCCCTGTGCATAAAAAAAAACTTTCCTTGTAACTCACCTTTAAACTTTCTTCCACTCACCTTAAAGCCACTTCTTCCAGCTTTTGACATTTCTACCCTGGGAAAAAAAGACCGACTAGCTACTCAAGTATGTCTCTCATAATCGTATATACTTCAATAAGATTGCTCCCCCAACCCCCAGTGCTCCAGCGAAAAAAATCCAAGGTTGTCTGACCTCTTCTCTAATACAGGTAACTGTGGCGAAACTCTTCTGCACCCTCTCCAAAGCCTCCACATCACTCCTGTAGCACGCGGACCAGAACCGCACAAAAGTGGCCTAACCAAAAATTTATACAGCGGCAACTGGACTTGCCAACTTTATTATTCATGCTCCTATCTATGAAGGCAAAGTATGTCATTTATCTACTTAATATGCCACTTTCAGGGAGCTGTGGACTTGCATCCCAAAATCCATCATTAAAAATGAAAAACATAATGCTGGCTCAATACATCGATGATAAATACAAGTCATTATTTAATCTGGGTTTAAACCAGATTAAGAGTGATGATAGTTAATGATTACAGTCAGTTTGCGTCTATCACAGGTCTGCTAGCTGGTACTGGTAAATGATTTTTTTCGTCATAGTGCATAGTTAATTAATTGGAATAAGCATGAATATATAGAAAGGCAAGTATATTTTCACAACAGACTTTGTTGCTTCTCTGCCTGTATATGTTTATAGTTCAATGCAACAAGCAAGTTCTCCAAAATCTATGCATATCTCACTAAATGAAAATAGCTGCATCTTCATGGATAATCAATCAGTCAATATCCCAAGTGTGAAATGTTCCAAACAAGAAAATAAATCTTAGGTTTGATTTGTTCTACTGTTCTGACTTGTTGGATCTTAGAAGGATGATCACTTCCCTCAGCATCCCCACATTAGTCACGGGCAGAATTCTTGTATCCAACTGCTACTTAAGAGGTTGCCCAATACAAATTTAAAAGGAGCAGAGATAGAAATAATGTCTTAGATAGATTGCCACTGGTATCAAATAGTTGCTCTGAATTCACCGTCTGGATCAGTAACTACAGCTTCATGCTTAATCCAAATCTGGATGAGTAGGGTATTTAAAACCAAATAGCCTCTGGATATTCTCCCTCCACCCCTTCCATTGGGCAGAAGATACAAAAGCCTGAGAGCACACACCACCAAGCTCAAGAACAGCTTCTAGCCCATTGTTACAAAACTATTGAACAGTACCCCAGTATGAAAAATGGACTCTTGACATTACAATCTATCTCATTACGGCCTTGCACTTTATTGCCTACCTGTAGAATACTTTCTTTGAAACTATAACACTTTATTCTGCCCTCTGAGATTGCTTTCCTTTTTACTACCTCAATGCTCTGTTGTAATAAAATGATCGTGACACACAAATCTTTAAAGAAGTTTGTACACTCTCTGCATGACCGCAGGTTTCCCCCCACAGTCCGAAGATGTACTGTTTTTTTAGGTTAATTGGTCACTGTAAATTGTCCTGTGATTAGGCTGGATTAAATCAGGGTTTGCTGGGTGGCATGGCTCGAAAGGCTGGAAGAGCCAATTCTACAGTGTATCGCAATAAATAAATAACAAGGTTTTTCACTGTATCTCAGTATATGTGGCAATAATAAACCAATTTACCACATTTATGGAATAGACAAGCAATGACATTTGGATTAGCAAAAAGATTCTAAATCCACGCTATTAAAGCTCTTTATTTTCAAAGGGGAAAAAAATCAAAAGCTGGGTTTCCCCTCATTTCATGACTCAGCCATCCTACTCAGAACAGGGTACATTCCTGCTGCAGCTGAAGCATTACTTTCAGGAGAGAGAGGGTGAGAAAACCCTGGAAGAGAAAGTGAGATGTACAGATTTCTGATGGCAACGATTGCAAAATACATGTGTGGTGCCAAGCTGAAGTGCCACCTGCACCCTTATTCAGAATGAGTAATACTGCAGTGTTTACAAGACCAAGACAAACCTATGGCAGACTTCAATGTTACAGAAGAGAGAAATGCTTGTGCATAATAAATCATTTAAAAATGATATTCCTTAAACCTTAAGTGTTAGGGCCGTGGTGGGTGTAATGGAATGCCAGACACGAGGTGCCCTTGACCCCACCCAGTGCTCCCTGGTACTAACCTGCATGCAGCTGCATCTGGTGATAACTGAGCTCATGTGCTTCCATAAAGGTCTTGGTGCAGACGTCACAGGAAAACATTTTGTCTCTCGAATGTGTGCGCCTCACGTGGCTGTCATGGGCTGCATGAGAAGCGAAGGCTTTGCCGCAGTGACGGCATTTAAAGGGTTTTTCTCCAGAGTGCTGACGGATATGGGTTCGTAAGATGCTTGAGGCAGTGAAAGCCTGGGGGGGGGGGTGGGGGGGGGAGATGAAAGGGTGGAAAAGAATTAGTGATGCTCAGAACCATCAAGCCAAGTAATTGAAAGCACAAGGGGTTCTGCAGATGCTGGAAATCCAGAGTCACACATACAAAATACTGGATGAAATTCAGCACAACATCGAAACTTGCTCACTACAGTATCCAGTTAAACTATGAAACCTCATGTTCTTGTCACAGTTATACCCACCAAATAGGATATTCCAACATGTGACATGTCTAATACCCAGACATTCTCTTTTACTCCCTTAACAACACATCCATAGCCAGCAGCCAAGGAGAACTGATAAAATGTGAAACTTTTCACCGTCAAACTTAATAAACCCAGGCCATACTCACCGGTTGGAGGAGCAACACCTTATATTCCATCTGGGTAGCCTCCAACCTGATGGCTTGAACATCAATTTCTCAAACTTCCAGTAATGCCTTTCCCCACTTCACCATTCCCTTTTCCCTCTCTCACCTTATGTCATTACCTGCCCATCACCTCTCTCTGGTGCTCCTCCCCTTTTCTTTCTTTCATGACCTTGTCCTCTCCTACCAGATTCCCCTTTCTCCAGCCCTGTATCTCTTTCACCAATTAACTTCCCAGCCCTTTACTTCACCCCCCCCCCAGTTTCACCTATCACCCTGTGTTTCTTCCTCCCCCACTCTCTAAGTCTGACCTCATCATTTGTTCTCCAGTCAGCAGAAGTAGAGAGAGTACAGAGTGTTGTTCAGCAGGAAGGGCCTTGGGCCGAAATGTCAACTCTACTCTCTTCCAGAGATGCTGCCTGGCCTAGTGAGTTTCTCCAACATTTTCTGTGTGATGCTTAGTACAGAGTTGCTGTCCACTTTGTTAGCTACAGATGTGAACAGATGTGACACTTTGGAAGGGCAAGTGTAACTTTAATGAGAAGAGAGAGAGAGAGAGAGAGAGAGAGAGAGAGACCTGTAGAGTTTCTCTATCATTTTATGTGTGTTGCTCCTGGATTTTCAGCATCTCCAAAATCTCTTGTGCTAAAGAAATTCTTGGATTTGTTTGAAAAATATTTTACACATGCCATGCAGTTTAATTTTCCCACGTTCCCAGGAAAAAACATTTTGTTCATATCCTTGTAATATTTAAAATGGTTGGAGAAAATGGCCCACCTACCTTGTTGCAGTAGACACACTTGTATGGCCGCTCTCCTGAGTGGACCCTCATGTGTTTGTTAAGGCTGGAGGATTGCGAGAAGCTCTTTCCGCACACCGTGCACTGTCCAACAGAGAGAGTCACAGGTTGGAAAGTGTAGAACTAATTGTTCCCTGACTGACTTCACAAAGTTTCCAGCAAATATTTTTCACATAAGCTAAACATATTGCCTATGCTATACTGAATTGTGTGGAGTTGAGGAACTGTTGATGGGATTACAGCGTAAAAATTTGTAGAAAGATGGGACCTGAATAGTATGAACTTTATAGACAGTAGATGTGGAATGACATACAAATGTGGTTTTGAATTGATCCAGGATAAAGTATTTATTTTGTATTTCTCTAATTTGTCCTTGATAAGCTGACGTGGACAGAGGATTTAACGTCCCCAAAGCAGTGTAAATACAGTTAAAACTAAAGCATACTATACCAAATGGCGAAGTTCACCTGATAGAAATGAGCAGACAGAAAATAACATGGAAACTGGAGACAATATTTAAATAAGAGGCCATGTTATATATTGTCAGCTCCTCTACCGTCCAAAAGGCTATGACTAAAGAAGCAAACCAAAAGTCATAATGTTATAGCAACATTCCGTTTCTACTTGTTAGCAGGAATTGCCCCCGGGACAAATTGTTTGGAATACTTCCATCCTGTTTTTCTGTTAGTGCGACGTGGACCCAGCACTGATCAGACACTGAAGTATGAATTCCAACAAAATACAGTCACAGGGTTGGGAGACGAGGGTGCGGTTGGGTCGGACCGGTCTGGGCGGACGCTGCTCACTTTGTGCGGCCGGTGCTTCTCGTGCACGTGCAGGATGTGGATCCTCAGCCGGTCCCTCTTTTCGAACGACCTGCTGCACAGGTGGCAGGGGTATTTGCGGTCGCCCTGATCCACGCACCGCGTGTACTTCAGATGCTTGTCTCTGTAGTACTTGTAAGCGAATACCTTGCCACACCGCTCACATTTAAAGCCCTCTCCGGACTCTGGCAAAGGAATAAAAGTCACATTTCAGTCAAAAGATCGCAGCTAATGACAGTAAACCGCAGAAGGGCAGAAAATCGTTTAAGTGTTTTAACCTTCGGCTTGCTCAGTGAATGGGCTTTCAGTCATTTCCTTTAAAGTGACCGGTATTCCCATAAACTGCAGGTAGCAGTCTCCATACCACACCAGCAGCTCCTGGTTCTCTCGCACATCCTTGCAGGTTTCGTAATAGATCTTTCCGTCGCTCTGCACGGCAGTCAAGTTCTGCTCTTCCGGCGACCTGGCGCAGTTTACCAAGGCCATCCAGTTACTCGCCGCCCCTTTGCCGTCGATAAAGTGACTCAAGCGGCCGTCTTCAAATATCTGTAAAATGAATTGGCCGAGCCGATGAAATGATTAGGGCTGCTCCGGACACCCACAACTCAACCGCGCTGGGATAAACAACGTGCGTCTGACCAGCTCGGAATGCCCAGGTTAAACGCAGCAATTCGTAAGCGGTACCGATTTCAACGTAATCAGACATCTTACCCTCAGAACGAAACCCACGTGTAATCCTCACCTCCCACATGTAGGAGTTGTCGTCATAGGTTTTAATTTCACTCATATTCACCACTTTTCCTGTAAAAGGTCCGAACCGGACCCCCTTAGGGATTAGATTTTGACAACAGAAGACGCCGTGATGAGGAACTCCACCGTAGTAAGTGTGAGAGACAATGAGCCCTGGGGGGAGGAGAGCAGGGAGATTCCGGTCACTTGCGAAGGATTGAACCGAGTAACACACACACAAACACACAAACAAATGCTGGAGGAACTCAGCAGGTCAGGCAGCATCCGTGGAGGGGGAATAAAATGTTGACGTCACCGGGACCTCTGATGAGTCCTGAGTCCTGATGAAGGGTCTCGATCCGAAACGTCCACTATTCATTCTCTCCATACCTGACCAGCTGAGTTCCTCCAGGATTTTGTGCGCTGTCTTTGAACCGAGAGATGCTCAGACCGGAACACACTCTCTCAATTCTCCCTCCTCCCTATTGCAATTCTTGGCTCCATTTCTCTCTCCTCCACATCCTAGCGCGTATCTCATTCACTGCTGCCTCTCTCACTCCTTCCTTTATCTTTCTCCTCTCTCTCTCTCTCTCTCTCACTCCACCCCTCCCTTCCTCATTCCTGGTTCTTCCCTCTCTCCAACCTCAGACCTCTCTCTTACACCCACTCCAGCCGCCCGTCCCCATTCCCCCACCCCGTTCACCAACTCCCTGCCTCCTTCGTACAACCCAGTATCACCCCCCACTTGACTCAGCCCAATCCTCCTCCCTCCTTCCCCATGCCTCCCCGCGCTTTCTTCCCCACCCTCTCGTTGTTCCGTTCCCTCAACCGTCCTCCTTTCTCGCTTCCCACCTATCCGCGCTCCTTCGCTCGCTCACCCACGGGGATCTGGAGGGAGTCTCTGTCCAGGAGCTGAATCTGGGTCTCGTGTCCACCTGCAGAGGGGAGAAGCGCAGAAATGTCACTGGGATATTTTACCAAGTATTTGACTGAGAGAAGTTGAGTTACAGGTGACGGGGTCGAGGTCAATCTTAGTCCCCCCCTCCCTCCCTGCTCTCTGACCAGGTTGTGGGTACCTGTGTTTCCGGAGATTCGCAGCCCTGAGATGGCGTGACCAACTGCCCGATCGTCATTGCCTGAGTTCATACGACCGTAAAGAACAGTGTTGAGGTCTTCCTCGGTGAAGTGGCCGGATTGGTGGTGCAGGGCGACTGCATTTGCCTCCCCCGGGTAGCGCTGAGAACCCGGTGGCTCACCGCCGGAGTTCGGCGGCATGCGGTGGCGCCGACACCGCAGGTCTCCGGGACTTGTCGGGGCAGCCGTTCGGGACCCGGTAACGCCCGGCTTCTCTCGGCTTCGGAGGTGAGCCGGGTCAATGCTGCTCGGCATCTTACCGAAGAAGGAAAGCGGGCCGGCAGGCAGGACGCTGCAGATCCGCTCGGTGGCCGGCGGAGATCCGCTGAGGAACGAGAAGCCGCTGAGGGTGAGGGGCATGACTGGGCTGGAGTCACTGACCAGCCTGCCCAGGGATTTGAGAGGCTGCAGCACTTCTTCCGAGGAGTGCAGCACGTCCAGGTAGTGGGCATGGGGCTGGATGGAGGGGTAATAACCAGGCACCCTTGGAGGGGGCGCCGTCTTTACAGTTGCAGATGGATAACCTTGCCCATCCAGTGACAGGGACATTCCCGTTGCAACTGCGCGGCAGCCCGCTCGCCTGTGAATTGAGCAGAAAGAAACCGTCACCATTGTGAATACAAGCTTGGATTAACATAAGTAAGGAGCGCTTCCGTCGCCCAAATTCCTGCAATCATGGCTCAAACTAATCAGACTAAATGGGTGACCATTCCCCCCACTGCTCCCGCGACTCCCGCTCCCAGGGTCATCACCGAACGTTAGTACAAACATTTCTGGGAATTGGAGTTTGAAAGAGGATCTCTGTACAGTTTAGAAAATCTCAGGTCAATCTGACATTTGCCTCTCGTACCGTCCTTTCTAGGACCCTGCCTGCTGGCTGGCGGGTACGGGTTGTGAGTAGCTGGCTGATCCCGTAAACCGGTGTATTTCCCACCCCGCGGGTTGCACGGACAAGGGGCTGTTTTTCCAAGGGTCAGTACGATATCCCCAGTTCGTTTCCAGGCAAGGCTTTCCAAAGCAGCAGTTAGAACATTTACTCAATTCGAGAACTAAATCTCCGGGAAAGCAGTTATCAACGGAAGACAGCTATTGGAAACAATTTGGTGCAAAATTAATTATACACATTAAAGCCCCACTGTAAAATATTGTATTTGAAATCTGATTATCACTACAGCAACTCTGAAAATATATGCGCGTACATACGAAACTAACCGGAGGAAATTGCCTGAATTTCATCTTGAGGAAAAGCGACGCAACGAAGTTTATACTGAATGCTTTAAAATTACTTTCAACAGTATTTTAGTTCCAAGCGGCAAATGCAAAACTCTAACATGGAACGAAATTACTCTACTACAAACGAGGTGAACCGACGTGTGCGGGAAGAAACAATATAAAAACTTTTATGCAGAACTAAAAACCCGGTAAATAATCGGGTCCCAAATCGTGGCGCGACTCTAAAGACGAATAATTAACAGACTGCAGGCTCGTTTCTAAATGAATAGCCCGCAGCGATTAACCAGTCAAGGACAGAAAGAAGGCAAGGTTGCCGGCTATAAGAAGAAAATTGAAATACAATTTCAGCAAAGTCTGACCATGAAACAAGCAGTTCGTGTTATTTCCAGAATTGCGGAGAATCATGGTTTCTGTATCTGGAAAAATTGGTATCCCAAAGCAATATTAACTAGTTCACAAATTTCACGACTAAGCCGGTGATATTAAACCTGATTCTGATTTCGATTCAGTTGGGTGTATAGACTGCATTTCCACCCCACGCCCATCCCCAAGACAGACCTGAACGATCTCTCCCCAATGTTGTATGTTTTTCCAAGAACCCGCTGTCACTCAGTGATGCGGCGATGTTTTGTATCTTCCGCATGCTACAAATCGCGACGAGAAAACAAATCAACTAGTCTTAACCGTTCGCTTGAAAGTGCAAGAAATTTGCACTTACTGGGAAGTTCGCCTTATTAAATTCAGTGCTCGGTAGATTTTCCCGACTCTCCGAAACAAATCACAGAACTGAAGCATCATTTTTCCGCTTGATGAATTGCACCAAGGTGAATGAGATTACGAAGTACGATTCCGTCGATGTTTTGAAACACATGCATCTTCCAGGAGACGTAAACAATATTTTTTTCAACAATTCCCATCACGCCATTTGATTTAAAGAAACATGTTACAGTTTGTTTCGTGCTGTATCTCTTTAGTGCAAAGAGACCGGCTGGCCGATAATTGTCGAAATTATATGGATTTAAAGCAGGGCTGAAACACTATCTTCCGCCGAGTACAAAGTTGACAATCTCAGTATTCCGTTCGAAGTGCCATGAATTCGATATTATCCATTGGGATCAATATTCGCCAACAATTGAGACACAACAGGGTCGTGACATTTAAATTAAAGAACATCGGGTCAATCGCAGAGGTCAGGGGGAAACGAGATCATGAACACATCTAACGCCTTGGTTAAGTATTGAGTAAACAAAACGCCAGTTTGATCAATTACTTTTTAATGTTCTCATTGCCTCGGATGCAAGAACTTAACCCGCATTTTTTAATGATGCAATTTTATAGCATTACCGAGGTCGCTAAAAGGAACATTTCGCAGAAAGCAGCTGTCACTTACCTATTTTGCCGTGAGGTCATCTAAATCCTTCAGAGCATTGGCTACAAATACGAAATTTGTAGGAGTTCCTTTATTGTAGCGACTTGGTGATCGGCACGGGTCTTGTATTTTAACGGGTTGCTGTTTACAAAAAAAAACTTGAGCTGTGCGTGTGGTCAGCTGAGGGCAGATGGCAGGAGTGTAGGGAACAGGAGGGGCTGCGGCATCTCCCTTCACTGACGATTGGTCGGAGGCAGAGAGTGGAGAAAACAGAGAGAGGAGAGAAAGAGAGAGACCTCCTTGGGGACTGCACTTTAACACATTAGAAGCCTACAGCTCGCCGTCACCGCATCTCCCGACCCTCGCAAACGTTGTGGCTGAGAGTAAACTGTGGTTGTCGGTGCAGACCCAACCAATAATCTCAAGCACAGCAAAATATCATTTGAAATCTTCGGACACCTTTGCTGGTAAAACTCGATGAATTCGCCAGTAAAATCGAGATGTACTCGCCCGACCACCTCACGAGCCTGCCTGCTGCCTGAAGCCGGACATTTCGCTTCTTCGGCCAAAACACCGCAATAAAAAAAGACAAGGAAGCCACCGCTTGGTGAAAGAATCTAAAACAGATGTAACCCCTATCCAATGTCTTCACATTGACATGACATTTTCAGTCTGATGTCCATTTTTATTCGAATTAGACTTCTAACAAATATTAATTTAAGATCACAACGATTCACACCTTGTCCACTATCCCTGTTTCTGAGATTTTGTTTTCATTCTGTAACAACTCCATAGTAAATTATACTAAATGTTATACGTTCGATATACTTGGTGCAAAAAGCACTTCCAATAGATAGAACCAAAGGAGTCACAAGAGACTAGATGCCGAATAAAACCAAATATTTGGTCAAGGAGAGGGAACAGAAAGTGCAGAACCCTGCGACTGAAAAGGTCGGTATGGTCGGAATACAAGAATATTTGGGTTTGGAACATGTCGATTACAAAACAGATTTATTCAGCACACATTACGTGAAATATATGGCGAAATCTGAACTCATAATGAAAACGAAGTGATTTTATTTGCCAAAATTGAATCGGCCGAACTGAATCAGTATTGTTCCCCTCAACAGCTCCGATCAGATTACGGATCATTAATGAATCCGTACTAAACGGCAACGCTTAAAGTATGTCTGCTTCTGGGAGAATAACTTTGCCAAATTAAGTAAACATTCTTTTAAAAATATTTGAAATACTATGGAAATGTACCAAACCATAGCGATTATTTCAAAGTTTAAAATTCTAATGAATCCATAGGGAGATTGTTAGCATGAACGTCGTTTACTTTGAAATTAGCTTTTTCGAAAAAAAACTGTGCTATGCAGACAATATTACAGGCGCAGGCGTTCCCCCTCCCTTTCCATATTATATATATTTATCTCTGCTACTTGTAACACAAAAACCTTTAATTAAAGTGATCGGATTTATGGTTTTCGTAACTTTATATCCCGTAAAACATAACTGGAAGATCTGTGTTATGCAATCTACACAGACTTCAACATCAGTTAAGCTCAATCTTAGGTTAGTTTTTAGGAAGTAATGGCACTAACGGATTTTCATTGGATATCCGAATTTACTGCATTCATGCCGGCAGGTGAAACTCAACTGTCTACATAAGTAACTAGGCTGGGGCGGGTAGAACAATCTCTCTCCACTCATTCGCAAAAATATATACAAATGTAGTACATTTCGGAGCTCCCGATGACAGAGCTTTGTTACATCAACACTGAGACCCAGCGTGTGAAGGAGGGATAATGGATGTTTTTTTTATCGGTAGTATTAACGTCATTAAAGTATTTCGTTGAGCGCATTGGTTTTTTTGGAAGATTGGCGATGTTCTTGTCCTAGGGCTCAGGTGCAAGGAGAATAGATAGAGCAAGAGGGAAAAACTGCAGATGTTGGGTATTACAAGCAGGAAATACACAGCAGGTCGGGCAGCCTTTAGAAAGTTGTGAGCGCGTGTGAAGAACCTTTCCCTCTCCTGGTCAAATCCGTTCAGATGCTGAGGGGCCTGCTGTGTATTCCCAACATTTTGAGGAGCCAGGAGGTTGGATGACGGTAAGGTTGCGTCTGAGTGTAAGGTTATCGTTCTCAATATTTTCTTTAATTGATTTTTTGTCGAACACCAGCTGAAATAATTTGTATTCCAATAGCTAAAACTTTTCTTTAAGATCAATTCATTTAAAACAGGTGTTTTCTAATCTTCCTCTATTTCATCAGTCATTGGTAAATAAGATACATTCTGCTTTTAATCTTTTCGCGATATAATTTGTGATCGGCTGACGGAAAGATTATCGGTGATGTACTTACTTTATTATATTGATTGATACAACGCGAATAGGCCCCTCCGGCCAACGAGCCTCTCCACCCAACAACCCACTATTTAACACTAGTATAATCGATTTCCGATTACTTATTCACCCGTGAGCCTTTGGACTATTGGCGGAAACCGAAGCGCCCGGAAGGAATATCCACGCAGTTCACGTGGAGAATGTTCGAACTCCGGAACGCGCCGGGTTGGAATAGCGTCACGCTAATAGTCTGAAATTTCTCAGAAGTTATTAAAATCACCTATAGGATCAGTATTAACTACCTAAATGCATACCATCCCTGTAAACTGAACCATCAGGGTTAGCTCGGAGAAAGCGGAGGAAATGGTTAATACGATATTGCAGATTGCCGACTGTCCCCGTTGCTGGTAAGTCTCCGAGAAATTTGTGAATCTTTATTGTTTATATTCAGCTGTTAAATAAAATATCTTCATGGATATTTTTAATTCAGTAAATGACGGTCGACTGGACCTATAGAAGTATTTTAACTCGTGCTCTGTTACCTTCAGATTTTAATTTTGCCCTCTATACAATGTTGCTCTGTGCATATTTCCAGGCCAGATATAATGCACTTCCTCTCAAGACGAGTCGGATTGTGAGAAAGGATCGCAAACACTACCTGAGTTCGTAAGACAGATTTAGCGCAGTGGTTGGTGACTGGCTCCCTGGAGAATGTAATATTAAAAACTTCGTATCCCGTTAATTCCAACCTAAAAGTGCTTTACCATGCTCGACTGTCTGGAGGTTGATAACTTAGAACTTGCCTTTTAATCCCAAGCTACATGGTACAGCTTCTCAAAGTATTCAGAATTAAACTACCAACATTTTTTTTTAAATGACTTTATGGTCCAAATAGTAAACACTTTTTAAAAAAAATGAAAACATCCCTGTTCTATTTTCACTGCTGTTCTTTATGTTTCTCTTCTTAAAGCGGAGGCTGTGGCCTGCAACTAATGGGGTTCTGGATTGGTTGTGACTGGCTTCTTGGCTGTGAACACTTTCCTAAACTTCAGTTCCGAATGTTACTTTTTATTATTTGCAGGATTTTTTTCTGCACATTGGGTGTTTGACGGTCTATTTTTGAATGGGTTCTATTGGGTTCCTTTGTTTTGTGGCTGCCTGTAAGGAGAGGAATCTCAAGGTTGTGTATAGTATACGTTCTTCAATAATAAACGTACTTCAAGCTTGAATCTGGTTGATATGCCTTTCTATTATTAGCCATCAATTTCTTGTGTGTTCCTTTCCTGTTAATTTTCTTTTTGCCTTTCTCCTGTACTTCCACCATTTTGGTGAATTGACCGTATCAGTGAACGGGGTAAGGTGGGGACGAGCAGAGAGCATTGCAATTACACTGCTTATCATCCGACCCAATCTCTCATACAAATACTTCAAAACGTTTGGTAATCCAGATTTATATTTCCATAGCTGTGAGGTTTTGAGTTCAGCAGGAGCTTCACACTGGCTGAAATCATCTGACTAATGAAACTGAACCAGAGACACATATCTTTGCTCAAGTGTCTCTATCACTTCCATACCTAACCAGTACAGACAGAGACAGCTCTCTCAACATCAGTTCCTATTTCTTCATTGAAGCATATCCTCAATCCCTTTTGCCAAACTGTCATCAATTCGATATCTTCTTTAAAACCCTAAAGTAAAATATCTTGTGAAATTTGCAACATATTCATGGTGCCAGTTAATTTAATTCAAAGTAGAGTTCTGCTGTAGTGAATTGGTCTTGCTCTCTAGATTAGTTGGTCTGTAATTTCTTCTTTAAAAATAATTAAACGACATAAAGCATTAATGAAGTCCTTGAGTGCGGTTCCAGTGCTACAGACTCGTAAAATATTAATTTGAAGCCTGGCTTATATTTTCATAGCATTTCTTTTCGGATTCAGTGATATTGATTGATTGTTTTAGTCAATTCATAGGCATTCCGTCACTTAGATTTATTTTGGAATGTGTGTTACCTACCTTTACATATATTTTTGGTTCCAGTGTCATTTTAGTTGGATGTACACACACTTTGGATTTTAGTGCAGTATTCAACACTATTGTCCCACAGACTTGGTGAACAAAGTCCTACACCTCAATATAAATACAGTACACCATTGTGCAGTCCAACTTCCTCACAACCAGACTTCAGAAATCCTGGATTCGCTCCTCCACCCTATCATCCTAAACACAGGTGCCTCCAGGGCTGTGTGCTGCGCCCATTGCTGTACACTCTGCTCACGTGACTGCATGGCCAAACACCCGCGCAATCAGGTTCACCGATGACACGACAGTGGTGGGGCTCACCACCAACAACGATGGGATGGCCAATGGACTGGAAGTAGAAGAGCTCGAGGCCTGGTGCCAGGCAAAGAACTTCTTCCTCAGTGTCAACAAGACAAAGATGGTTATCAACTACAAGAACTCACTGGCCCTCCCCCTTGCTTTGGCAGCACAGCAGTGGAAATGGCAAGCATTTTCAAATTCCTTGGAATGCACGTCACACAAAGCCTCTCATGGTCCCAGAACACATCCTACACAGTCAGGAAAGCTCACCAACACCTCTGCTTTCTGAAGAGGCTGAGGAGAGCTGGACTTTGTATATCCAGTCACACGGCATTCTACAGATGGGCACTAACGAGCATCCTGACGAGCTGCATCACTACTTTGTACAGAAATGGCACTGCAGCAGATACAATGGGTTGTCTACAATGGGTAGACAAAACTGCTCGACGCATCACCTACACCAGCCTACCTGCCTTCAAGGACATACGTACAGAAAGGTGCTGGAAAAGGGCTGGTAATATCATAAAGTTTTCTGATGACTCTGCCATAGTTGGATGCATCAGCAAGGGAGATGAGGCTGAGTACAGGGTTACGGTGGGAAACTTTGTCACGTGGTGTGAGTAGAATCATCTGTAGCTTAATGTGAAAAAGACTAAGGAGCTGGTGGTGGACCTGAGGAGGGCTAAGGCACTGGTGACCCCTGTTTCCATCCAAGGGGTCCGTGTGGACATGGTGGAGGATTACAGATACCTGGGGACACGAACTGACAATAAACTGGACTGGTCAAAGAACACTGAGACTGTCTACAAGAAGGGTCAGAGCCGTCTCTACTTCCTGAGGAGACTGAGGTTCTTTAACATCTGCCGGACGATGCTGAGGATGTTCTACGAGTCTGTGGTGGCCAGTGCTATCATGTTTGGTGTTGTGTGCTGGGGCAGCAGGCTGAGGGTAGCAGACACCAACAGAATCAACAAACTCATTCGTAAGGCCAGTGATGTTGTGGGGGTGGAACTGGACTCTCTGATGGTGGTGTCTGAAAAGAGGATGCTGTCCAAGTTGCATGCCATCTTGGACAATGTCTCCCATCTACTCCATAATGTACTGGTTAGGCACGGGAGTACATTCAGCCAGAGACTCATTCCACTGAGATGCAACACTGAGTGTCATAGGAAGTCATTCCTGCCTGTGGCCATCAAACTTTACAACTTCTCCCTTGGCGTGTCAGATACCCTGAGCCAATAGGCTGATCCTGGACTAATTTCCACTTGGCATAACTTACTTATTATTTAATTAGTTCTGGTTTTATTTTGCTATATTTCTACTCTATTCTTGGTTGGTGCGACTGTAACGAAACCCAGTTTCCCTCGGGATCAATAAAGTATGTCTGTCTGTCTGTAAAGGAACTCACCCACCCTGTTCATCCCACTCCCACCAGTCAGACTATGTAGCATCCATGCCAGGATCACCAGGCTCAAAAGCAGTTACTTTCCACAAGCAGTAAGGCTGAGCAACTCCTCCACCCATTAACACCACCATAACTTTATTACTTTCCGGTCAGTCACCTTATGTACATCATGTCACTTCATGGACATACGATGTCTATAAGCGCTCATGTACTTATATTTGTGTTTTTAATTATTATTATGTTCTTTATCATTTTTTTTGTGAGCTGCATCAGATCGGGTGTAACAATTAATTCATTCTCCTTTACACTTGTGTATGAGATATTACATGAACAATCTCGAATCTTATGACTTGTCTTAAAGTGCCATCTATTGGTTGTTTCTTTCACATAGATCATTTAAGTGTGTTTCCATCCTGCATTTTTAAATTTGCTACTGTAGCAGAGTTAAATTTAATACTACTTTGGAAGAAAATTTACAGCACCTCACCAAAGCTCAGATTCAACCATCACTGCTCTTTTGGACCATGCCCTGAGAACAATAACAAGCATTTTTTTCCCCCCATTATAAAGTGACATGTACACCACCCTCACATCTGACACTAAATGCAGGGAGCCCTTTGTTTTTAAAATCAAGGCCATCTGCACCAGCTCCTAGCTCTTAGCCCTCATCTCTTCATTCGGTCAAGCCACGTTCCTAACTGAGCACTGACCTCTCAGTTCCATAGTCCTTTGGGAGTTCAGTTCTGAAATAAGTTTTCATAGAAGTACCTGACAGAACAATCTAAATTTAATCACACTTACAGATCTTTATGAAGTCTTAATTAAAAATGCAATGATCTTGCCTCAGTGGCTACATGTGGTAAATAATTGTGAAATAACTCCTCCTTGCCTCCATTTTTTCTTATATTGTAATCCTCACTGCTTTCTCCCTGCTAAAAGATTCATTTTCTAAATCTTTCATATGCAAACCTCAATTACAAACTAGCATTCCACAGCAGGATCAGAAGTAGTGTCTGTATTGATCCTGGGAACAATCACTTGCTAACCTTCAGAAAGGTGGCATGTCTTCAGTCAACAAGACACTAACCTCTGGATTCTTTCCTCTCTAAAGTGCCAGGTCTCTCTACTTTAACACCACCTTTGTCCTATTATCTCCTCATGTGGCTTGGCATTATACTTTGTTAGCTCCTGTGATGTGCCAGAACATACTGGTGCAGTTCTACACTGCCAACATAGAGAGACAGTTAGTACTGTCTCGTTTGGTGCAGCGTCCTTCACAATATGCAAGCACTACAGCAAAATGTCAGGTCAGCAGAAAAGGTCATTGGCTGGGGTCAACCATTAAGGCAGGACTTGTATGTATCCAGGACAAAGTAGTGGGCAGAAAAATTAATTGCAGACATTACCTACCCTGCAAACTGTCTTTTCCAAAAACTCCCTTCTGAAAAGTGCTATTAAAACAAAAACTCCACATTATTTTAAAAGTTTCTTCCCCCAGGGAGTTGATCTGATCATCCATTCCATTTTGTTTCCCCACCTGTCTCTATCTATTACCCCGTCACTGTACTGTAAACATTTTAAACTACTTTTTATAATGCTAATATATTGTCAATATATATTGGCATTTATGTATTTTATTCCATATCCGTACTTTAGCCTTTAAATTTATTTTTATACAATTTGTTATTCTTTATAATGGTTGAATTTTGGTTTTTTGTTGCATGTCCCATCTTAACTAATAAATCACAGCAAACTCCTAAGACATGTAAATGTCTACGGCACATAGTTGGTCCTTGAGTTCTTTGGGACGTTTTAGCATGCAAGTCATTATTGTATAGGATGCTGTGCTGATCTGGTTGGCATGTACAGGAAAGAGGTGATTAAGTCAGCAGGGTGCAGAGGAGATTTACAAGGATGTTACCTTGCTTGGAGGGCTTGAGTAAAAAGCAGAGTTTGGATAGACTGAGCTTGATTTCCTTGGAGCAAAGGCGGTTGACAATTGGTATGTTAGAGATGCGTAAAATTCTGAGAGGCATAAAGAAGCTAGATAGCCAGCGTCTGCTTCTGTGATAGTGGTGTCTAAAGCTACAGGGCGTAGATTTAAGTGAGAGGGGGAGGTTTAAAGGGCATTTGAGATGTAAATATTTTGCACAATGAGTCAGTGATAGCTGGAATGAGCTGCCAGAGAAGATGATGGACGCAAAAATGTAATGACATTTCGAGGCACATGGACAATAGTTGAATGAACAAGGCATAGAGGGATATGGGATTAATGCAGGCAAATAGGATTACTATGGATAGTAAATTTCTATGCTATACAACTCTATATGACTGTTGTTTCAATGTACTCTTTTGATAATAAATTGTGTTACTTATTGTGATTGTTTCATGCAGGCACAGAAA
The DNA here is from genome assembly GCF_048418815.1 of Hemitrygon akajei. NCBI lineage: Eukaryota > Metazoa > Chordata > Chondrichthyes > Myliobatiformes > Dasyatidae > Hemitrygon > Hemitrygon akajei. The sequence continues at coordinate 34,384,727 of NC_133124.1, read as the reverse complement.
TCTGTTCTGTATGAAATGATTGCTTTATATTTTAAATAAAACACAGCATGTTATAATTGTTTTATTTTCATTTCTCCCTTTTCCAGTAACATTTTGCTTTCCTCTCACTTTCTGTACTGACTCTTTCATTCGATACTCAAACTCATATTTACACTTCCTTCTCAGACGAGTAAATGAGGAGGCAGTCAGATAGTTGCCTCTTTTCTCAGACTCCAGCTCCTCAGTTTACCTTACTACCACTTGCTGTGACTGAAAGCTCGCACTTTAAGTGACATGCCACTTTTGAGAAGAATTGAAACCTAAATGCAGAAGGTAGGTCGAATCAATGACAGACACTTGGAGTCGTTCCTTGCATAAAACTGTGGCCCATCTTTGTTTCCTTCCTCTTTCCTTTTAAGCCACTTCCTTTTCCTCTTCCTGTTGCTTTTATATGCTCTGGTAGCTCAAGCTTTATCATTTAACCTCCTAACCACCACTTTTTCAGCATGTTAGCCTTTATTTATTCATCTAATTCCACTTTTTAATGTATCTTGTTTTCACTGCACATCTGTACTCAGTAGCCTGCTCGCTAATGCAAACATCTAATCAACCAATCATGTGGTAGCAACCCAATGCATTAAAGCATGCAGACATGGTCAGGAGGTTCAGCAGTCATCTGAACAAACATCGGAACGTGGAAGTAATGTGATCTGAGTAACTTTGACCGTGTAATGATTGTTGGTGTGATTTGAGCATTTCAGAAACTGCTGATCTCCTGGGATTTTCACGCACAACAGGCTCTAGAGCAGGGGCTCCCAATTTGCTGACCATGGACCTCAGTTAATGGTAGGGGTTCATGGCATATAAAAGGTTGGGAACCCCTGCTCAAGAGTTTACGGAGAATGGTGCAAAAAAACCCCCCCACAAAAACATCCAGGGAAAGACCTTGTTAGCGAGAGTGGTCAGAGAAGTGTAGCCAGACTGGTACAAGCTGACAGGAAGGTGACAGTAACTCAGGTAACCACGTGTTGCAACAGCGGTGTACAGAAGACTGTCCCTGAATCTGCAACACGTTGAACTTTGAAGTGGATAGGTTACAGCAGCAGACAACCACAAACATACCCACAGTAGCCACTTTTTTGTGATAAGAGGCCCCGAATAAAGTGGTTACTGTGTTTAGTTCAGGTTCTTTCCACTGCATATCTGAAGATTTTGCGCTGCTAAACTGTTAGTGATATTAATGCCTTGTTGGTCCAGGGCTGATCTTTTATATTAATGCACCTGCTTTCCAGTCAAGACTTAATTTGAATTCTTTGTTTTCCTTTTGGATACTTGTACCAAACATTATGACTTGGTTCCTATTTCTCAATTTTTCTTGTATTCCATCATCAACTATACACATTTCATTTCTTAGTACAAAATTAAGCATTTTTATAGTTTCATCAAGCAGAAATGTATAGCATCAAGGAATCAGATCTGGATGTCTTCTAAAAGTGTTCCTGCCTTAACAATATAAATTGTCTTCATCTTGAAATGATTGGTTGTACTGTAGATACTGTAAATGTGCAGGATGGTTATGACCATAACTAATTCCTCACAGATCACCTTTTCTACTAACAGAACACAGAGCTGTGAACTTAGGACATAAACAGTACAGCACAAAAACAGGCCCCTCATAGACTTGTCCATGCCAGCCAAGATTCCTATCTAAGCTTGTCCCATTTGTCTGCGTTTGGCCCATATCTCTCCAAACCTTTTCTGTCCATGTAGCTGTCCAATTACCTTTTATATAAGACTATAAGATATAGGAGCCAAGTAGGCCATTCAGCCCATCAGGTCTGCTCCGCCATTCAATCACAGGCTGATCCAATTCTTCCAGTCATCCCCACTCCCCTACCTTCTCCCCATACCCTTTGATTCCCTGGCAAATCAAGAACCTATCTATTTCTGCCTTAAATACACCCAATGACTTGGCCTCCATAGCCACTCATGGCAACAAATTCCACAGATTTACCACCCTCTGACTAAAATAATTTCTCAGTATCTCTGTTCTAAACGGGCGCCCTTTAATCCTGAAGTCGTGTCCTCTTGTCCTAGGCTCCTCTACCATGGGAAATAACTTTGCCATATCTAACCTGTTTAGGTCTTTTAACATTTAGAATGTTTCAATGAGATCCCCCTTCATTCTCCGGAACTCCAGGGAATGCAACCCAAGAGCTGTGAATATTGTCAAGGTACCTGCCTGAACCACTTCCACAAATGTTGCTCCTCAGGTTCCTATTAACTCTGTTCCCTCTCACCCTCTAGTTCTTGATTCCCAAACCTTGGGAAAGAGACCACAAGCTATCTTTGTCCCTCAAAATGTTATCTATAAGAGTAAAATTGGTGAAATAGGAACCATATCACGCTTTGCTTTCTATCATTGAGACAAATCTGTATCTAGCTCTCCCTGGATCTCATGTGGTCTAACTTTCTTATAGTGTGGGACCTTATCAAAGATCTTATGTTGTCCACATAGACCAAAGGTTCCCAACCTGAGGCCCATGGACCCCTTGCTTAATGGCATTGGTCCACGGCATTAAAAAATGTTGGGATACCCTGATTATAGACATTGTCAACTGTCTTGTCCTCTTCGAAATCCTTAAAAAAAGTATCTGCTCATATAACTTAACTGCCACAGATAAAACACAAGCGGCTATAGTATTCGTACAAACACGCTTAGAATGGAGGAGCGTGGGAAAATGTTGGGTCTGCAGTACAATACATGGGAAAACGGTGTGGGGACGGTGTACAGGTACACATACAAGCAGGGGAAAAGTAACTACAATACTTGCCACCCCAAGCACGGCTCTTTGCTAAAGGGACAACAATAAACGCTCCCACAACCCTATTCAATGCACACCTTACCTGGAGTGAAGAAGGGTAGTCCTTCGAGGATGGCAAAAGAGAGCGAACCAAGCACATGTCAGGTCAGGGGGCCAACGGCTTGGTGCTAGACAGGTGAATCCAATTAAGGTGGCCAATGGTTAAGTGTGCATTGATTAGTTGGGAGGGGCGAAATGTTGACTGACAGGTGGTGTGACTGCTGAGCAGGTGAGGGCAGTGCTGTCACAGGACAGGCACAGCTCTCTGATTACAGGTACTTCACCAATCACTAACCATATCTCAGCCAGGACTCCCACAATGTCCTCTCTAGCTTCCCACTGTTAACCAGTTAAGCTAATGACAGCTAATTAAACTAATCCATTCTGCCTGCATGTGGTCCATCTCCTACCATTCTCTACATATTCTGTCTTTTAAATAGTACCTTAATTGCCTCTTGAGTGGCTTTGTCATATCTGCCTCTACCACCGTTCCTTGCAGCACATTGCAGATAACCGTCACTCTCAATAAAACTCTTGTTCCATGCATCTTCTCTGAAGATTTCCCACTCACCTTAAGTGTATGCTTGACATTTTGACTCTTGGGGAAACAACAATCTCTGCTTCTCATAATTTTATAAAATTCTGCCAGGTCTTCCCTCAGCCTCCAGTGCTCCAGAGAGAACAACCCAAGTTGACCAACTTTCTTCTTAATAGCACATATCCTCCAATCCAGGAAATATCTTGGTAAATTTTTTCAGCACCTTCTCCAAAGCCTTTCGAAAAAGTGGTGACCAGAAGTGAATGCAGGAATCTAGATGCAGCCTAACCAGGAATTTATAAAGCTGCAACATGACTTTCCTACTCTTATCTTTCCTGATTCTTGAACTCTGTCTCAACTAATAAAGGTAAATATTCCATACACCACTTCTCCCATGTTATCAACTTGTGTGACCACTTTCAGGGAGCAATAGACTTGGACCCCAAGATTTCTCTGCACATCAAGACTGTTAAAGGTCCTCTTATTAACTGTGTACTTTACATTTTGATCACCCAAAGTGCAGTGCCTCGCATTTGGATACATTAAGGTACACCTGCAATTGATCTATACCCAGGTGCTAGTGAGGCTAGAACTAGGAAGGTTATACAGTTTACTACTTGGCTAAGGAGTTGGTGTAGGAGGGAGGGTGTAAGATTTTTGGATTATTGGGTTCTTTTCCAGGGAAGGTGGGACCAGTACAGAAGGGATGGTTTGCACCTGAAATGGAGGGGGCCAATATCATAGTGGGAAGGTTTGTTAATGCTGCTTGGTGGGTTTAAATGAGAGTTGCAGGGGGATGGGAGATGAGAGTGCCAGAACAGTACGCAGAGAGGTTGTAGAGGCAGATGTTAGTAAGACCTTAGACAAAGTTAGGAATCAAAAGGTTCAGCATGGTGCAACAAAATCGAAAAAGGTGAATACAGAACTGAAGGTGTTGTATCTGAATGCACACAGTATATGGAATAAGGTAGATGAACTTGATGCACAGTTGCAGATTGGCAGGTATGATGTTGTAGGCATCACTGAATTATGGCTGAAAGATTGTAGCTGGGAGCTTAATGTCCAAGGATAAATATTACATCAAAAGGATGGGCAACAAAGTGGAGGGGGCAGTGTTGCTCTGTTGGTAAATAATGAAATCAAATCATCAGAAAGAGGTAACAAAGGGTCGGAAGGTGTGGATAGAGCTAAGGAACTGCAAGGGTAAAAAGACGCTGTTGGGAGTTGTATACAAACCCCCAAACAGTAGTAAGGATGTGGTCTACAAATTACAACAAGAGAAAGAAAACATATGTCAAAAGGGCAATGTTGCAATCATCTTCAATATGCAAGTAGATGAGGGAAGTCAGGTTGCTGCTGGATTCCAGGAGAAGGAATTTCAAAAGTGCCTATGAGATGACTTTTTAGAGCAGCTCACGGTTGAGCCCACTAGAGGATCAGCTATTCTGGATTGAGTATTATAAAATGAACCAGAATTGATTAGAGGGTTCAAGGTAAGAGAACCCTTGGGGCCAAGTGATCACAATATGATCAAATTCACCCTGAAATTTGAGAAGGAGAACCTAAAGTCAGATGTATCAGTATTGCAGTGGAGTAAAGGAAATTACAGAGACATGAGAGAGGAATTGGCCAGAATTGATTTCAAAAGAACACTGGCAGGGATGATGGCAGAGCAGCAATAGCTGGAATTTCTGGAAGCAATAAGGGAAGGCTCAGGATATATATATGTAGTACATCCCAAAGAAGGAGAAGTATTCTAGAGGAAAGATGACACAACTATTGATAACAAGAGAAGTCAAAGCCAAAGACAACATAAAAGCCAAAGAGAGGGCATTAAATAGATCAAAGATTAGTGGGAAGGTAGAGGAATGGGAAGCTTTTAAAAACCAACAGAGGGCAACTAAAAAGTCATTAAGAAGGTAAAGATGGAATATGAAAGTAAGCTAGCCAATAATATTGAAGGGGATACCAAAAGATTCTTCAGATACATAAAGTGTAAAAGAGAGGTGAGAATGGATATCGGACTGCTAAAAAATGATACTGGGGAGGTAGTACAGGGGGACAAGTAAACAGCAGATGAACTGAATAAGTATTTTGCACCACTTTTCAGTGAAGAATGCACTAGCAGTATGGTGGAAGTTCCAGGTGTCGGGGGGCATGAAGTTACCATAAATAGAGAGAAGGTTCTTGGGAAACTGAAAGGTCTGAAGGTAGACAAGTCACCTGGACCAGATGGTGTACACTCCAGGGTTCTGAAAGAGGAGGCTGAAGAGATTGTGGAGAATTAGTAATGATCTTTCAAGAATCACTAGATTCTGGAATGGGTCCAGAAGACTGAAAAATTGCAAATGTTACTGCACTCTTTAGTAAGGAAGAGAGGCAGAAAAAAAGGAAACTATAGGTCAGATAGTCTGACCTCAGTGGTTGGGAAGATAGTGGAGTCAATTATTAAGGATGAGGTCTCAGGGCACTTGGAGGCATGATAAAATAGGCCGTAGACAGCATGGTTTCCTCAAGAGAAAATCTTGCCTGACAAATCTGTTGGAATTCTTTGAAGAAATAACAAGCAGGATAGATAAAGGAGAATCAGTTGATGCTGTGTACTTGGATTTTCAGAAGGCCTTTGACAAGGTGCCACAAGTGAGGTTGCTTAACAAGCTATAAGCCCATGATATTACAGGAAAGACTTTAGCATGGATAAAGCAGTGGCTGATTGGTAGAAGGCAAAGACTGGGATAAAGGGACCCTTTTCTGACTGGCTGCCAGTGACTAATGGTTTTCCACAGGGTTCTGTGATGGGACCAAATCTTTTTACGTGATGTGTCATTGATCTGAATGATGGAATTGATGGTTTTGCTGCAAAGTTTGCAGATGATATGAACATAGGTGGAGGGGAAGGTAGTTTTGAGAAAGTAGAGAGGCTACAGAAGGACTTGCAGATTAGGAGAATGGGCTAAGAAATAGATGGATTACAGTGTCAAGAAGTGTATGGTCATGCACTTTGATAGAAGAAATGAAAGCTGATCATTTTCTAAATGGAGAGAAAATACAAAAAATGGAGTTGCAAAGGGACTTGGGAGTCCTTGTGCAGGTTTCCCTAAAGGTTAATTTGCAAGTTGAGGAAGCCAAATGTAACAATAGCATTCATTTCAAGAGGACTAGAATATAAAAGCAAGGATGTAATGTTGAAACTTTCAAAAGCACTGGTGAGGCCTCACTTGGAGTACGTGAGCAGATTTGGGTCCCTTATCTTAGAAAGGATGTGCTGAAGCTGTAGAGGATTCAAAGGAGGTTCAGGTAAATGATTCCAGGATTGAATGGCTTGTCGTATGAAGAGCGCCTGCTGGGTCTGGTCCTGTATTCACTATAATTCAGAAGAATGAGGGGTGACCTTCATCGGATGGTGAAAAGCCTTGATAGATTGGATGTGGAGACGTATCACAAACAGAAGTCCCAGTACAGATTCCTGATGACACTGTTAGTCATGTGACTCTTCAACCACTGTGCTCTTCCATCAATGGGCAAGCCAATTCTGAATCCAAAGCAACAATGCAACACAATGCTGGAGGAAATCAGCAAATCCAAATGGCCAAGTTATTACCATGGCCCAAACTGCTCTCAGTATCTTCTGTGTCTTTCTCCTTGGTGAATACCAATGCAAAATACTCACTTAGAACCTCTGGCTCCAAGCACATATTCCTTTGTTTATCCTTCTCCTGTGGTTACACTCCTATTCAATATATGCTGTATATAGCATGACTTGATATTCTCTTTAATCCTACTGTACTTTCCGGATTTTTATGACCTCTTCTAGCTCTTTTAAATCCCTTTTGAGTTCCTCTCAGCCTTCTTTATATTCCTCATGGGCCCTGTTAATTTTTAGCTTCCTAAAACTTTCATATGCTTCCTTTTTGTTGTTGACTAAATTCACAACCTCTCACATCATCCAAAACTCCCTTATTTTGTCATTATCTTTCCTTCCTTCTTACTGGAATATACCAGTCCTGTATTTTGTGCAGCTGGTCTTTTAACAAACTCCATATTTCAGATGTGGACTTTCACCAAAATAACTGTTCCCAATTAACTCTCTCTGACAATAGGTGCCCTGAACAAATTGTACCCTGTCTAATCTTCTTATACTAATGTTGTCTCAGTCTATATTGGTGAAGTTGAAGTCACTTACTACAATAACACTGCTGTTTCTGCACCCTTCACTAAACTGCCTGCATATCTATTCCTCAATGTTTCTGTGGCTATTGGAGTGTCTATTGTATAATCCCATCAAAGTGATTATACTTTTTTTATTTTTGAGTTCTACCCATATAAAATCAGTGTTGAGCCCTCTGAGTGCAACCATGATATTTTCCTTGATTAGAAATACAATCTCTCCCCCTCTAACTCCTCTAAAACATCAAAACACTGGAACATTAAGCAGCCACTTCTGTCCGTCTCTCAACCAAACCTATGCTGTGGCTGCAACATCATAGTTCCACATATTGATCCACTCTCTAAGTTCATCTCCCTTACTCCCATAATGGATGGTAAGGTGTCAAGATAGGCAGGCAGTAAGAGGAGATAAGGCAGTTGTGTGAAGTGAAACATTTTGATAGAAAAGATGAGGAGGAACAATTTTGACATATTGATACAAACAAAAACAGGAGTTGGGTGCATTTGCAGATAAACCTGAAAACAGCAGGACATTATTAAAGAAAATGGAATCCTGCGCTTTACTGCTTCTCTCCTATTTCCTCTTTACATACCAAGCGGTGATGTTAAATATTTATAAAAGTCCACAATTTGCTTGAATTCTGCATGTTTTAAGAAGGATAGAACTGTCCTAAAGAGAATCTAGAAAATATTTATTGGATGTTCCCAGGGATGAGAGATTTAGACTGGAGAAGAGTACTTGGAGCAAAGAAGTTTGAGAGAAGAATTGATAATAGTTGATGAACTTGGGCTGGGATGGTCTAAATAGTGTGAAGCTGTTCTCATGAGCAGGTGTTTCATGGACCAGGGATGCAGATACAGTGCCTATAAAAAGTATTCACCTCCCCCACCACCCCTTGGAAGTTTTCATGTTTTATTGTTTTACAACATTGAATCACAGTGGATTTAATTTGGCTTTTTTGACACTGACCAACTGAAAGAGACTCTTGTGTGTCGAAGTGAAAACAGATCTGTATAGTGTTCTAAATTAATTACAAATATAAAACACAAAATAATTGCAGAAGTATTCAGCACCACCCCCTTTAATATGACACACCAAGTCATCAATGGTGCAACCAATTGGTTTGAGAAGTCACATAATTAGTTAAATGGAGATCTGTTTTTGGACCTGTGTGCATTCAAGTTGTTTCAATTGAAAATAAACCTGTATCTGGAGGATCCAACTGCTGGTGAGTCAGTATCCCGGCAAACACTACACCATGAAGACAAAACAACACTCCAAACGAACTCTGCGAAAAGGTTTATTGAAAAGCACAATTCAGGAGATGGATGAAAGAAAATTTCGAAGTCACTGAGTATCCCTTGAAATCTAGTTAAGTCAATCATCAAGAAATGGAAAGAATACAGCACTGCTGTAAATCTGCCTAGAGCAGGCCAAAAACCGAGTGTGCAAGAAGAGGGTTAGTGAGAAGTCACCAGGGAGACCTATTACATCTCTGGTGGAGTTACAAGCTTCAGTGGCTGAGATGGGAGAGACTGCACATAGGACTGTTGCCGGGTGCTCCACCAGTCACGGCTTTATTTTGAATGGCAAAGAGAAAGCTACTGTTGGGGGACAGAAAACTTACATGAAATCTCAGCTAGAGTTTGCCAGAAGGCTTGTCGACTCAGCTGGAAAAAGGTTCTATGGTTTGTTGAAACCAAAATTGAGCTTTTTGGCCATCAGCCAAACACCGCACATCATCAAAGGCACACCACCCCTACACTGAAGCATGGTGGCGGCTGCTTCACGCTGTGGGGTTGCTTCACTGCAGCAGGCCCTGGAAGGCTTGTGAAGGGAGTGGGTAAAATGAACGCAGGGGGAAGAGATACTTCTTATGGGCACCATATAAAGTGAAAGAAAAAGATGCAGATTGATTATGAGGAAAACCTGTTTTACATAGTGAATAGCTATAATTAGGAACTCACTGGCTTAAGGACTACAGAAAACATTGTATTAGTCTTTCAAAAGGGAACTGCAGTGACATTTGAGATAATTTACAGAGCTGTAGAGATGCAGCAAGGAAATGGGATTGTTCTGTACAATTATAGACATTGACTAGATGTGCTGAATGGCCTCTCCCCTCACCCCAATCTGCTGTTTTCCATTTCCCTTCCTTATTTCACCCGAATATGAATTAGCAGTCGGCCATCAGCCCCTTGACCCTGCTCTGCCAATTAATAAGGTCATGTTAGATCTGATTGTATTCTCAATTCCACATTCCTGTTTACTCATAACTGTTCAACCCTTTGCTCATCAAGCGTCTGTCTCTGTATTAAGAGTATTCAAAGATTCTGTTTCTGCTACTTTTGAGGAAGAAGGTACAAAGACTTAGAACCGCAGAGAAAAACAATTTTCTTGGAGAATGTTTGTCTCCTTTCTGTCTTGAATGAGCCAACCCCTTTGCTTTTAAAGTGTGACTTCTGGTACTGGAATCTCCTACAAGAACAAACACCATCTCCACATCCATTCTCTCACTGAGATCCCATATACATTAATCACTACGGATAAATGCCTAGAGTATCCAAACTTCCCTTGCAAGTTAATTTCTTAAACATATTTGTTTTTACGTTCTTGTTAGCTTCCCATTTTTTAGAATCAGTGCCATAAAAATGTGGTTGCCCTTTTTCGTCATTTCTATACATATTCTCTGCGTTAAACACCTTCTCTCAGAAATCTCTTGATTTTTGCCCTTAGAAAGAAAATCAGATATAGCAGATTTTTCAGTATTTTTTCCTCAAAGCATTTTCTCAGAGACTGTGATATTCCTGCAATGGAATAGTTTGAAAATAACTTCCAGTTATATAGCACCTTTAACATAGCCAAAATATCCAATGGAATTGCATTATCAAACTCAAAAAATATCAGGCAAAGTAGCAGATATTAGGACAAAGATCCAAAAATATTGTTTGAAGAAGGGCACCTTAAAAGGAAGAAAAAAGTAGAGAATGTATCAACTCAATGCAATGACTCAACAAGGCAGCATCCATCATTAAGCTCCTCCACCACCCAGGGCATGGCCTCTTCTCATTGCTACCATCATGGAGGAGGTACAGGAGCCTGAAGACGTACATTCAACATTTTAGGAACAACTCTACCCCTCCACCATCAGATTTCTGAACAGGCAATGAACCCATGAACACTAACAATCCCTGTCCTAATGTGTCATCTTGGACAGAGTAGCCATCACAGACAAATAGTTTATCACAGATTTGAGAGGTGATTTGATACTAGTGTATATGATGATACGAGGCATTGATAATGTGGATAGCCAATACATTTTTACCAGGGTGGAAATTCCCCAATGCACAAGGGAATAAAAACATAATTTCAAGGTATTTAGAGGAAAATATTGAGGGGCGGGGAGAATGTCAGAAGTAGGATTCTTTTGTTCTTACAGAAAATGGTACAGTGTGTATAGAATGTGTTGCCAGGATTGGCAGTAGAGGCAGATACATGAGGGACATTTAAGAGATGCTTAGTTAGGCCATGGATGAAAGCAAATGGAGGACTATGTAGGAGGATTAAATTTGCCTTCAAGTAGGTTAAAAGATGGACATAATATCTTGTGCCGATAGGCCTGCACTGTGCAGTACCATTCAATCGTCTACCATCTACCTCATGAATAACAAAATGAATGACTCCGTTCATGTGCTTCCTACAGAGAATATCACAATATCACAATATCACATGAGATAAAAATTAGAGGGGACACTAAAATTAGAGAGGGGCCATAACACAAGTGGAATGGATTGCCAATATGAAAACAGGGATTGTACTTTAGCCCTGAATCTTCAACCCCAATCGACCGGAGATGCTCAAGTTTATTACAGACGGTTTACAGAAGACAGTTTACCCAAAGGGTGAAGAGTGTACCCTCATAACCATTCATTTGCTGGATCATCTCTTCGACTAAGCCAGTGAGAATAGGAATAAAGTTTGTGGTCGGAATTGCAGGAGTCTACATCCCTTGTAATGAGGAAGGGGCTTTATTTTCCAGGGAATCCAGGTTGTGATTTATGGTGGAAAATGTTAAGGTCTTTTGTATGTAACTGGAACCCTTGGAAGCAGTGCATTTGTAACTTGGATACTCCTTTGGAACACACACCACTGGTTCTCAGTGCAAGCTGATAGATTTTTTAAATCTTCTTCGACTTGGAAGCCACTCACTTGGCTTTCTTGTGGTTGTCCTTTTACATATTTTATAGGGACAAAATAAATTGTTTTGGAAATTAAGAAAAAAAGTATAATTGATGATTCCTGTGGTGAAAAATTGAGAACTTCAAGGTCATGCTTATTCTTTCATTCTGTTAGTTTATATATATTCTAACCTCCTCCATCAACATCTAAATAGGTGGGTACAACCTGCTTTATCCGGAGGAAGTCACATTGAAAACCAGAGTCATTTCTGGCCAAAGCTCACATGAGTGCATGAGTTCTAAACTTCTTAAGCTCTCCTTGTCACTGTCATTCTGACTGTGTCGCAATTTGGGACTTGTCAAGGTGTCCACCAGCACATCACAACCTTCCTGCTGATTCTTTGCTTTCACACTGGCAAATCTGGGCATTATATTGTGTGCTCTGGGGCTAGCTTAGCAACTCTATTCATCTTGATAGAGAAGGGCAGCTCCAATGGATATAGGCAAGCTTTGTATAATTTACAATTTTTCATTGGTTAAAATTTGTAGTTGTTATAAATCTGATTTATCTGCTGTTTAAAAAAAAGTGTTTGTTCCTAACTTAAATATTTATCCTTAACTTCTTTAAATAGTCTTGATTTATCTTAATGCCTCAGAGATATTCACAGATGCCTAAAGCTTTGTTCAGTAAAAGATCAGTCCCTTTAAATTGCATGTCCCATTCCCAAAGCTGTTTTTACGGCCAGCAAGTCCGGGGTGCAGTTTAATCAGCTGTCAAAGCATTCCTGACCGTACATTTCCACTGCACAGAGCCTTGTCAATGCAGAGTTGACTTTGGAGACCAGTCAGCTGCTGAAGGTGGTTACGGTGGGTCATCAGCGTGCCATTCACTGAGGTGGACTGTACTGAATAATCCCACAGAATGAATATTAATCTGTGGTATGAGGATGCCAATTGGAAGATTACTGTTTATTGCCCTTCAGCAAACACCACAGGGATGGTGATGACGATGAGGAACTTTTTGGATCCACTGCAGTCCTTGTGAGAACATACTCCCGACATTGTTGGGAACAAGACTTCCAGAATTTATATTTAGTCAGTTTTAATGAGTAACAAAATATTTTCAAATCAGACAAATATGTCTTCAGGGGAAGGGATTTCCCCATTAAGTGTTTGTGATGGAAGGCATGGGTGAGGAATTTGTTGGAAAATAGACTGCAGTGCATTTACCTCAGCCACTGTGCGCCAGCGGCAGAAGGAATGAATGGATTGTAAATCAAGCAGGCTGCTTTGACCTGGATAGCATTGATCTTATTTAAGTGTTGGAAAGCGTTCATCCAGACAAGTGGAGAGCAAACCATCACACTCCTGACTTGCAGACGCTGGAAAGACTTTGGGCAGTCAGGTGGTGAGGATACCTAACATCTGATCTGCTAGTACAGCCACAACATTATCAGCCCATAAAAATTTGTGGGCAAATAGTGAACTCCAGGAAGCTGGTTTAAACAGTGACAATGTCATTGAATATCATGGATAGAGGGCTAGGTTCTCATTTGCTGGGCCTAGTCATTACCTGACACTCATGGTTTGAATGTCACAATATTTATCAATTGATGCCCAAATGTTATCTAGATCTTCACATGTACAGGCATGTAAGAGGGCAAACCAAATTGAATATTGTGCAATAAGTAAACATCCCCTCTTCTGACCTAGAAGAGAGACATTGGTGAAGATGGCTGGGGCTAGGACAACATACTATGGATCTCCTACAGTGATATCCTGGATGGAGTGAGTAACCTCAAATAATAAGAAATATTCTTTGCATAAGATGCAACTCAAGTGAGGGTTCTTCTTCATAGAGTCATAGAACACTACAGCACCGAGACAGTCTCTTCTCCCATCTGCTCCATGCCAAACCATTAATCTGCCTAGTCCCACTGACCAACACCCAGACCATAACCCTCCATATACCTATCAAATTTCTCTCAAATGTTGAACTTATGGCACAGATCAGTACAAAGAGGTATGATTTAGTGGCCATTACAGAAACATGGTTGCAGGGTGGAGAGGATTGGGAATTAAATATCCAAGGATATCAGGTAATACGGAAGGATAGGCAGGAAGGTAAGGGAGGTGAGGTAGCACTCGTAAGTGAAGATGAGATCTGGGCGATAGAAACGATATAAAATCTAAGGTGCATCTGGATAGAGATTAGGAATAGTAAAGGGAAAAATCACTGGTGGGAGTTGTCTATCGGCCTCCAAGTAATAACTTTACACTGGCACAGGCAATAAACAAATATCCGAGGCACGTAAGAATGGAACAGCAGCTATCATGGGGGACTTTAAATTGCACATAAATTGAGTGAATCAAGTTGGTTGAGGCAGTCTTGAGGAGGACTTCATAGAATGCATCGGTGATAGCTTTCTTGAACAGCATGTTACTGAACCTACAAGGGAATGTGCTATCTTAGATCTGGTCCCGTGCAATGAGACAGGTAAAATTAGTAGTTAGGGATCCTCTTGGAAAGAGTGATCACAGTAGGATTGAGTTTCTCGTACAAATGGAGGGTGCAATAGTTCAATCTAAAACCAGTACATTATGCCTAAACAATGGAGACTACAATGGGATGAGGGAGGATTTGGCTAGTGTAGACTGGGAACACAGATTATATGGTGGGACAGTTGAGGAACAGTGGAAGAATTTCAAAGAAATTTTTCATGGTGCTCAACAATATTCCAGTTAAAAGCAGGGAGAGTAAGGGTGGGGAGATCCAGCTTTGCATAACTAAGAAAGTAAAAAGTCATTAAACTAAAATCTTGAGTGTACAAAGTCACCAAGAGTAGTGGGAAACTGGAAGGTTGGGGAAAACTTTAAAAAGTAACAAGGTACCACTGAGCAAGCAATAAAGAAAGGGAAGATAGATTATGAAAATAAACTAGCACAAAATATAAAAATGGATAGTAAAAGGTTTTATAATTACATAAAGTGGAAAAGGGTGACTAAAGTGAATGTAGGTCCCTTGGAGGATGAAAAGGGGGAATTGATATTGGGTAATGAGGAAATGGCCAAGGCTTTGAATGACTGTTTTATATCGGTCTTCACTGTGGAGGAGACATCTAACATGCTAAAGTGAGATGTTATGGTTGCGATGGGAGGTGAGGACCTCGATACAATAGCTATCACTAAAGAGGTAGTGCTGAGCAAACTTGTGAGCCTGAAGATAGACAAGTCCCCTGGTCCTGATGGAATGCATCCCAGGGTACTGAAAGAAATGGCAGAAGTTATAGCAGAGGCTTTGGTGACAATTTGCCAAAATACTCTGGACTTTGGGCAGGTCCCGGTGGATTGGAAAATAGCTAATGTCACACCACTGTTCAAAAAAGGATGTAGGTAATAGACAGGTAACTATAGGCCAGTTAGTTTAACATGTGTAACTCTCACTTCAGCTACTAGCAGGGGTGTCAAACTCATTTTAGGTCACGGGCCGGATTGAGCAAAATGCAGCTTCACGCGGGCCGGATCAGTCAGACGCGTGCGAACGCAGCTTTCGTTGCCTCCGTTTTTTCAGCCTGCTCTCATGTGTCTCAGTCTCTGCTATAACTACAAAGTGTTTCACTTTACAAATTCCATTTCTTATGAAGAAGACTGCCGAGCAAGACTGCCAAATAAACACTAAAAACCCTGAAAACCTGGTACCTGAATAAACTCAGCATTAGCCATATCATACGCCATAGGCGCTTCGATTACTGGGGCCAGCTTTAATAGTAATTAGATATTATCTCGCGGGCCAAAGATAATTCCACCGCGGGCCAGATTTGGCCCGCGGGCCTTGAGTTTGACATATATGAGCTAGTGGCTTAATCTAGGGGATGATAGCTTCCTGCCCGGCCAAACTTGAGAAATCTCATTTGAGTGGATGCTGCGTGATGTGTTCCCCTGTTACAAATCAGTACCACAAAATAACAAACAGTACACAATATGCAATTAAACGATTGAGCTTTATAATTAATTTGACGATATGGTTAGTAAAGAAACAAAACAAAGAAAAGGGCCCATTCTCATGAAACAGTCTAATGCAGAACATTGGAGCTCATGGTTCAATCCACTGGTTTCCTGTCAACCTCCTCCCAGCAAAACCGACCCTCAGACCCTCGCTCCAAGTCCACTCTGTCCGGCGATCTACCAACTCTCTCCATTCGCTCCATCTCTCCCTGGCAAAAGACTGCAAAATCCGTTCTCCCAGACCCACAAGAAACAACAACATCCCTCATTCCAAGGCCCCACAATCTCTAGTCATTACATCTCTAACCATTACATTAGCAGTGAAACCTCACAGTGCGTTACACGTGTAGTTGGGATAATGCTTGAAGTTATCATTAAGGATGAAATAGCGCGGCATCTGGAAAGAAATAGATCCATGAAGTAGACACTGCATGGATTCAGCAACGGCAGATCCTGTCTGACAAACTTAGGCGAGTTCTTTGAGGATATAACGAGTGCAGTGGGTAGAGGGGAACAAATGGATGTTACTTGAATTTCCAGAAGGTGTTCGATAAGGTGCTGCATTTTAAAAAGACTTGTCCAGAAGATAAGGATGCATGGAGTTGGGAGTGATGGTTTGCACAGATAGAGGATTGGTTAACTAATAGAAAGCAGAAAGTTGGGATACATGGGTGTTACTCTGGTTGGCAATCAGTGAACGGTGTGCCGCAGGAGTCAGTACTGTTCACAATGTACATTAATCTGGAAGAGGGGACCAAGTGTAGCGTATCTAAGTTTGTTGATGACACTAAATTCAGTGGAAAAGCAAATTGTGTAGAAGATATGGAGAGTCTGCAGAGAGATATAGATAGGTTAAGTGAGTGGGCAAGGGTCTGGCAGATAGAGTAGAATGTTTGTAAATGCAATTTCATCCACTTTGGAAGGAAAAATGGAAGATTCAGGTTATTATTTAAATATTAAAATTGCAGTGTGCTGCTGTGCAGAGGGACTGGGGAGTGATTGTGCATGAATTACAAAAGATTGGTTTGCAGGTGCAGCAGGCTATCAAGAAGGAATGTTGGTCTTCATTGCTAGAGTGATTAAATTTAAGAGCAGGAGGTTAGCTGCAGCCTCATTAGTACCCAGTACAGTTGTAGCATAGAGTACTGTGTGCAGTTCTGGTCTCCATACTTGAGGAAGGATATACTGGCTTTGGAGTCAGCGCAGAGGAGGTTCACCAGGTTGATTCCAGAGATGAGGGGGTTAGACTATGAGGAGAGATTGAGTCGCCTGGGACTGTACCCACTGGAATTCAGAAGAATGAGTAGAGATCTTATAGAAACATAAAATTAGGAAAGGGATAGATAGAGGCAGGAAAGTTGTTTCCACTGGTTAGGTGAGAATAGAACTAGGGGACATAGCCTCAAGATTCGGCAGAGTAGATTTAGGATGGAGACAAGGAGCTGCTTTTCCCAGAGAGTGGTGAATCTGTGGAATTCTCTGTCCAATGAAGCAGTGGAGGCTACCTCAGTAAATATATTTAAGACAAGGGTGGATAGATTTTTGTATAGTAGGGGAATTAAGGGTTATGGGAAAAAGTCGGGTAGGTGGAGATGAGTCCATGGCCAGATCAGCCATGAACTTATTGAATGGCGAAGCAGGCTCGCTGGGTTAGATGACCTATTCCTGCTCCTATTTCTTGTGTTGTTATGTAATTGACCCTGAATCCACCACTTGTACTGGCAGCTTGTGCTACACTCCCGTCTCCATGATCGAAGAAGTTCCCCCTCATGATCCCCTTAAACATTTCACCTTTCATCCTTAACCCATGACCTCGACTTCTAGTCTCGCCCAACTTCAGTGGGTAGAGCCTGCTTGTATTCACCCTATCTACACACTGCGTAATTTTGTATACCTCTATCAAATCTCCCCTCAGTCTTCTATATTTTAGGAAATAGTCTTAACTTATTCAGCCTTTCCTTACAACTCAGGTCCTCAAGTCTCGGCAACATGCTTGTAATATTTTTCTGCACTCTTTTCAATCTTATTTACACATTTCCTGTAGGTAGATGACAAAAACTACACAATACTCCACATTAGGCATTACCAACACCTTACACAATTTCAACATAACATCCCAACTCCTGTACTCAGTACATTGATTTATGAAGGCCAATGGGGAAAAACTCTTTATGACCCTATCTACCTGTGATGCCACTTTCAAGGAGTTATGGACCTGTATCCCTAGATCGCTCTATTCTACTGCACTCCCCGGTGCCCTACCGCTCCCTGCGCAAGTCCTACCCTGGTTGGTCCTCCCAAGGTGCAACACCTCATGCTTGTCCGCATTAACTTCCATTGCCACTTTTCAGGCCATTTCGCCACTTCCCACTGCAAGCTTTGAGAGTCTTCCTCACTGTCCATTACACCTCCGATCTTGTTCTCATCTTGAAATCTGGCGATCCAGTTTACCACATTATCATACAGATCATTGATATAGATGACAATGAACAATGGTCCCAGCACCGATCCTTGTGGCACACCACTAGTCACAGGCAACTATCTACAACCACTTGGTTCCATTGTATGTCTACATTGTTACCCCAGGTACATCCTTAGAAAGAAGTAACACTTGAACGGAATATGGTGGGATCCTTATTGGTAGAGTTAAGAAACTGCAAAGATAAAAAGACCCAGATGAGAGTTATATACAGGCCTCTGAACAGTACCCAGGATATCGCAGAACAAATTAGATAGAAAAGGCCTATAGAGTGCCTATAAAAAGGATTCATGCCATGCCCCCCCCCCCCCCCACCCCGGAAGTTTTCATGCTTATTGTTTTACAGCATTGAATTACAATGGATTTAATTTGGCTTTTTTGACACTGTCAACAGAAAAAAAAAATTTTGTTTCAAAGTGAAAACAGATCTCTACAAAGTGATCTAAATGATTATAAATATAAAACAAAATAATTGATTGCGTAAGTATTCAGCCTCTCTTTAATATGACACACCAAATCATTCCTGCTGTAGCCAATTGGTTTTAGAAGTCACATAATTAATTAAATGGAGATTTTTTTTTTGGAGACCTATGTGCAGTCAAGGTGTTTCAATTGATTGTGGTAAAAATACACCTGTATCTGGAAGGTTCAACTGCTGGTGAGTCAGTATCCTGGCAAAAACTGCATCGTGAAGACAAAAGAACACTCCAAGCAACTCTGTGAAAAAGATATTGAAAAGCACAAGTCAAGAGATGGATGCAAGAAAATTTTGAAGCCACTGAATATCCCCTGGAGGACAGTTAAGTCAATCATCAAGAAATGGAAAGAATATGACACAGCTATAAATCTGCCTAGAGCAGGCTGTCTTCAAAAACTGAGTGTGCAAGAAGGGGATTAGTGAGAGAGGCCACCAAGAAACCTGTGACAATTCTGGAGGAGTGACAAGCTTCAGTGGCTAAGATGGGAGAGACTGTGCAGACAACAACCGTTGCCCAGGTGTTTCACCAGTTGCTGCTTTATGTGAGAGTGTCAAAGAGAAAGACACAGTTGGACAAAAACAAGTCACAAGAAATCTTGGCTAGAGTTTGCCAGAAGGGCTGTGGTAGACTCTGAAGTCAGCTAGAAGAAGATTCTATGGTCTGATGAAATTGAGCTTTTTGGCCACCAGACTAAACACTGTTTGGCGTAAGCCAAATACTGCAACATCATCAAAAAACACACCATCCTTTACCATGAAGTATGGTGGCGGCTGCATCATGCTATGGAGATGCTTTACTGCAGCAAGCCCTGGAAGGCTTGTGAAGGTAAAATGAATGCAGCAAAACACAGGGAAATCCTGGAGGAAAACCTGATGCAGTCTACAAGAGAACTGCTGTTTGGGAGAAGATTTATTTTCCAGCAAGGCACTGACCCCAAGTATAAGCCAAAGCTACACAGGACTGGCTTAAAAACAAGGTTAATATCTTGTAGTGGCAATTCAGAGTCCAGTCCTCAAAGCAGTTAAGAATTTGCGGCTGGATTTGAAAAGGGCTCACGATCCCCATGCAATCTGACAGAACTTGAGAAGTTTTGTAAAGAAGAATGGGGAAAATTTACAGTTGTCCAAATGTGCAAAGCTAATAGAAACCTATCCACACAGACTCAAGGTTGTAATTGCTGCCAAAGGTGCATCTACTAAATACTGACTTGAAGTGGGTGAGTAATTATGCAATCAATTATGTTGTGTTTAATAATTGTAATACATTTAGACGAATTTGTAGATACTTTTGACATAAGTATCTTTTCTGTTGATCGATGTGGAAAAAAAAGCTGAATTAAGTCCACTGTGATTCAATGCTGTAAAACAATAGATTGTGAAAACCTTTGGGGGAGGGTGGTTGGGATTACTTTTCGTAAAAAGGGCAATGCTACGATAGTCAAAGGGGATTTCAGTATGCTGATAGGTTGGGAAAATCAGGTTGGTACTGGATCCCAACAGAGGGAATTTGTAGTATGCCTGAGATTTTTTTTAAAGAGCAGCTAATGGTTGAGCCCACTGAGGGAAAGGCAGTCTGGTGGGTGTTGTGTGATGTACCAGATTTGATTAGGGTACACAAGGTGAAGGAACCCTTGGAAGGCAGTAATCATAATATGATGGGATTCACTAAAGTTTGAGAGGGAGCAGATAATGTCAGTTGTATCAGTATTACAGTGGAGTAAAGGGGATTACAGAGGCATGGGAGAGCAGCTGGCCCAAGTTGATTGGAAGGAGACATTAGCACGGTTGACAGCAGAACAGCAATGGCTTGAGTTTCTGGGAACAATTCAGATGGCACATAATAGATACATCCCAAAAGTAGTAGTATTCTAAAGAGAGGATGAGGCGACTGTGGCTGACAAGGGAGGTCAGACAGCATAAAGGCAAAAGAGAAGGCATATAATATAGCAAACATTTAGTGGTAAGTGTGAGAATTGGAACCTTTTAAAAACAACAGGAGGCAACTAAAAGAGCAATAAGGAGAGAAAAGATGAAATATGAAATTAAGCTGGCCAATAATATCAAAGAGGATACCAAATTTTTTTTGAGACATGTAAAGAGTAAGAGAGGTGAGAGTGGATATCGGACTACTGGGACATAACAATAATGACGTAGTAATTGTGGACAAAGAAATGGCAGACAAACTTAAGCATTTTGTGTCAGTCTTCACTGTGGATGACACTAGCTGTAGCTAGAAATTTGACAATGCCAGGGGGAGAAAAAAACCAGAGGTCATGGGTGAAGGGGGGAGAAGTTTAAAGGGAACATGGGGGGGGGGGGGCTTCACGCAGAGAGTGGTGGGAGTGTGGAATGAGCTGCCAGATGAAGTGGTGAATGTGGGCTCACTTTTGACATTTAAGAAAAACTTGGACAGGTATATGGATGAGAGGGGTTTGGAGGGATATGGCCCAGGTGCAGGTCAGTGGGACTAGGCAGAAAAATGGTTTGGCACAGCCAAGAAGGGCCAAAAGGCCTGTTTCTGTGCTGTAATGTTCTATGGTTCTATGGGAGAACTGAGTGTAGTTGCTATTATTAAGGAGAAGGTGCTTAAGAACCTGAAAGGTTTGAAGCTTGATAAATCACCTGAACCAGATGGGTTAGATCTTGGGATTCTGAAAGAGGTGGCTGAAGAGATTGTGGAGGCATTAGTAATGATCTTTCAAGAATCACTAGATTTTGGAATGGATCTGGAGGACTGGAAAATTGCAAATGTCTCTCCACTTTTTAAGAAGGGAGGGAGGCAGACAGAAGAAAATGATAGGCCAGTGGTTGGGAAGATGTTCAAGTCCACAATTAAGGATGAAGTTTTGGAGTACTTTGAGGCACATGGTTTCCTGAGCAGGAAATTTTTTACATGGCCTGAAAACTGTGCAGCACTTTATTAAAACGTTATATAAAAGAAAATTCCAGCTGCACTGCAACAAGTGGTCTATGCGCAGGAGCACTTTGGTTAGCCACACAGCTCAGAGGGAACAGTGGTATTGGGACCACTTCTTTTCATGTTGTATGTCAATGATTTGGATGATGGAATTGATGGCTTTGTGATCATATGAACATTGGTAGAGGTGGCAGCTACAGTTGAGGATGCAGGGAATCTGCAGAAGGACGTTGACAGAAGGGAATGGGCAAATAAGTGGTAGATAGGATAAATTGTAGAGAAGTGTATAGTTATGTACTTTGGTAGAAAGAATAAAGACTGAGACCGTTTTCTGAACAGGATGGAAATTCAGAAATCAGAGGGGCAAAGGGACAGAGTCTTCGTGCAGACTTCCCTAAAGGTTAACTTACAGGTTGAGTTGGAGGTAGGGACGACCTTCTTTTCTAGTGGACTAGAATATAAAGTAAGGATTTAATGCAGAGGCTTTTTATGCATTGGTCAGACCACACTGGGGATATCGAGTAGTTTTGGGCCTTTTATCTAAAAGATGTGCTGGCATTGGAGAGGATCCAGAGGAGGTTCATGAAAATAGTACTGGGAATGAAAGGGTTAGCATATGGCTTGGGGGCTGTACTCACTGAAGTTTAAAAGAATAAGGGGTGATCTCATTGAAACCTATTGAAAGGCCTAGATGGTGAATGTGGGGAGGATGCTTCCTATAGTGGGCATAAGTCTAGGCATAGCCTCAGAATAGAGGAACATACCTTTACAACAAAGATGAGGAGGAATTTATTTAGCCAGAGAGTGTTGGATCTGTGGAATTCATTGCCATGACAGGATGTGGAGGCCAGGTCATTGGGCGTTTTTAAAGCAGAGGTTGATAGGTTCTTGATTAGGAGGGGCATCAGTGGTCACAGGGAGAAGGCAGGAAAATGGGATTGAGAGAATAATAAATGATGGAATCGTGGAGAAGATGTGATGGGCCAACCAGTCGAATTCAGCTTTGTCTTTTATCTTTGCCCATCAGCAGCTTTTGACATTTCACGGTCCGGCAGTCTTGGTTTCTGGACCATTGACCAATTCAAATTCAGCAGTTTCAGCCCTGTAAAGATGCATCTAATTTAAAGTATAGCTTAGGGACCCAGTCTTCGGAATATCAGGAGCCTGCCTGGACTTGCTGGCCACAGAGAGCATCTTGCTACTACTAGTGAGTACCTGGGCACATTCTGCTTAAGGAAGGCCAGGCACTGTACAGGGCCACCCTCTTCCCCCTGAAGGGCTTTGACAGTGGATGGGGCCTTGCTTGCCATCTTCCTCAGGTTCACCAGCCTGAGGAAAAGCAGCAGCATCAACATTTGATGGTGCCATCAGGCAGACCAAACCCAGCCGATAGCTTTTGTAGCTTATTTTAAATACAGTACAAGCAAGGGATTTTAATGACGTGGTCACTGTAAGGATTTTGGTCAGAAGCTCAGAAACACATTAATGCTCAGAGGGCCATGTTCTATAAATGTTTTGTGCAATACGCACAACCCAAGCTTGAACTCAGCTTCAATTCATTGTGCTAAGCACATCCTTAGAACCTTCTTGCTTTGAGGGAGGTCTTGTGGGAAGTTATGAACAAATCTCAGTGCTGCCTGCAGCACAGTTCCAGTGGTGTAGGAGTGCCTGCAGGGGGCACTGTCTACTGCACACAGAAGTTGCACATCCAACACTGCTGTAAGGGGAGCTCAGAGTCACAAGACCCTACTGAATGAAAGTTAGGCAGTGTACTTACTTGTCTATCATCAGGTAAGACAAATAATTAAAGGCTGTTGAAGGTATGCAACCATGTGCGACTAAAATCAGCAGTCACCATCACCACAGAAAATTTTAAGGACTATCTCAATCTTGCTTTGTGTGAGTAATGTAAATGACTTAGTTCCATACTAAGTTTGTATTACCTAACACAACCCAAGGATCGCTTAAAAGCATTTTGTTGCAACTCCATTAAAAAGTATGCAAAATTCAAAGGAATTAAATTTTATTAAACATCGCAATAACAGGATTCTTTATTTACAACAGCATTATTTAACATCAATTAAGCAAATGACCTCAGCAAAAGCAATATTAGTTAACAACTTGCATAAATGTATTTAATCTTTTTGAATATACCTAAGTTGGCATAAAATGCTCACAATAAGGATACAAACATGGATGCCCAAAGGAAAAAAAAGTGTTTAGTGTGAACTAAAAAAAATACATCTCTGAACTTGCAACACTGTAAGCCTTCTGCTGAAGAAACTTACTTTACATATTGCTTAGAATTTGCAATTCGTCAATATACACCACTCAGAGATTTGGGGTGGGGGGAAGAAAAGTTTACAAATAGTGCCCCACTACTGACCACAAAAGGAACAAAGTAATGTATGTAAAAAAAAACGAAGCAATAATCATGGGTCCATATTGCAGTAGGCAACCATTATTTCTATTTATCTGACAAAAAAATAATAACTGATGACACATCCAAAAAATTTTACACAATTCACTATACAAACAATATAATACAACAAAGAGCTGCTAGGAATATACAGGACATAAAAACATATCTAAGGCATTATGCTAATTTATAGCATTTGAGGTTCCTGCACTGTACTAAGAAATTGACAGATCTTACAAAACAAATTCAAGCTCTAAATGAAAAAGTAGACGGGGTTTGCCTATCAAATTGAAAATCCATAGAATTGTTTGTGCAGAGAACGGGTCTGCATCCAGTCAACAATCAACTGTGTAGAAATACTATAAAATGATGTTGAATGACACCAACACACCATGGCTTAGCTGTACTGTATTTTAAAATCAACTCAGTGAAATCTTTGGATTTTGCAAAACAGAGCAACACAGCCCTGCTTGTCTGCAATGTTACACCACTAGAATACATTGTTCTTAATGTTAGCTTTGATTCCTTTTGCTTTAAGTCTGTTAGAGGAAAATGTTTAAGATTGAACATAATACAATCAAAGATGTTGCTTCCCAATGAAAGTAGCTCCCATGATCCACTTTCTAAGAGAGTAGACCTTTATGCATTCAGATCTAGAGGCGATATAAAATGGGGTTTCAGTGCAGAGTTTAAATGAACGTGTGAAACACACCTACCCACCCCCCTTCCATTTAGATATTTGTGTTTAAATCTTTTGGCTCTGTAGGTAACTACACAGTGGTTATTTGCACACTTTCAAAAGTAATAACACCCTGTCACAAACCATATATTTCAAATTAAAGCAGAGATATGAAATAGGGTAAATACAGAAAAGCTTGTTGGATTATTACACAATGTTCCCATAGACATAAATGCAAAGGTCTAGGCTCTAAATGCCTGCATTTCAGAATACTTTTCTATTTCACAGCAGTATTTACATAAAGCTATATCATACCAAAGCAATCTGAAACACAATGTTATTTGGACACACAGATAGAATACATTTCTTTATCAAATGAACAATCTATAGCTGAGATGTGGCAGCTTTTCCTTTCTAAAAGCAACTGTTGAGGCAAAAACAGGTCTGTATTCAGTTTGTACAGTGATCAATATGATCAGTGTGGGTTTTGGGCCTTAAATGACAGCATGTTCCATACAGCCTGACACAAAAACAGTGAGGTATCAGGACTCAGAATGTTACAGCTTGAGAGAGAAACTACATAATAAAACACCTGCTTCCAACCCATTCAACACATTTTTCCCAATTTAAATCACAAATTAGACTGAGAGAAGCTACATGCACCAAAGTAGCAGTTTGGGGTTTTGGCATGATATTCAAACATTTTGGAAATCTAAAAGTGGCTGCAGAATATCTATTAGAAGAGCCATTTAAGACACTGGCCTCAAATGCTACTGAAACAGACTTGTTAGCTACCTATCAAGGCATCATGATTCTTTTATTTACAAAATAAACGAGAGACACTGCTGCTAAGGTATCTAATATAATACTGTAGTACCTCACTTTAAATCAGCAGCTTAAGAATTTTACTTCATCAAAATACCACAAGTATGTAAAACATAATGCTCTCAAGTAAAATTTATTGCTTGGTTACATACATCACTCTTGTATAGCTAACAGCTTTCCAAAAGTCATCAAATCTTATTTTACAAAATACTGTACCATATGAAAATGTTATGGCTGTTTGTGTTCTCTTACTTGTGGTGACGTCTGAATCTAGATCTACACAATTTAGCTTTTGGAAACTGCCACTGACTTTAGGAAATCATAATGAAGCACTAGGGTTCTGCAGCTCACAAAAAGGTCCGCCCTCAGCACAATCGGACTGCAATGAACAATTTAGTTTAAAACAATAAGCTTGAACAGTCCATAATACCTTAATTTTTATAGCTCACAATGCAAGCATTACTATCCCATGCAAGCTTATGCGAGTAAACTCAACTAAACACACCAGAAGCAAAGTCATGAGTGTGAAGGTGAATTTAATAGTTATAATGATTGGATCTAATATACATATTAGGATAGCATTGCGTTGGAACTAAACTGCATTGAATAGTCTGCCTTAATGGAACTGCTGATATTGTAGCATTTGGTATATTGTGAGAGTATGTTTCACAATATCTGCTTAATTTTTCAAAGCCAAAAGCTTTGATTGGCTACATAATAAATGCAGAATGAAGAAGACACTTAAACCCCCTCCCACACACCTATCAAAAGAAACTCAACAAACCTTAACTCCAAACATATTCAGGGGTCAATAGAATGGTTAACATGATGAATTTTGCATTAGAGTAAAAAAAACTATGTGACTTGATACCAGAACGGCAATGAATCCTGTAATGCAATATTGGTTCTGTACAGAAGATAGTACGCACCATTTTGTGAGTTTCTCGTCAGATGCAGATTAAGTTTTTACCTACACGACCCTGAAATTAAACCCCTTTGTACAGTTCAGTCCCAAACCACATGATTGTTCAGGGACAATTAACAGAATTAGAAAATTAACTTTAGTAATACTCTCCATGATTACTGAGTTGCAATGTTAAATCACCATGAATTAGCAGTGAAGCTCAACACAGGGCATCTCCTCATTTTAAAAGTCCAGCTAAAATAAAAAATAACTCTTCAATTTTCCTGTCTGTGCATTAGTACCCAGCTGGGTATTCAGAAACCCGTGACTTTTCAGTTAACTTTGACCAGTGCTAATGAAAAACATTATTTGCTGGAAAATTGTACAAAATGGACAAGAAATGTACACCAAAGAGGGAAACATTTTATACTTGCTTTTGATATTCTGCCATTGCAGAATTATTTGAAAGTATTGAGGTGGAGAATTACCTAGCTGCTTTCAGTGATACACCTGGACTCCGTGCTGCACCTCAGCCTGTGTGGAGGAGAGGCTGGATCACACTGGTTGACAGAGATAAGGCCGCAAAGGAGCCGAAACAAGCCAGTCTGTTAGTCTGCTGCTACCGGTGGAAGGAGCACAGCCCGTGAGGAGCAAACAGTCATGCTCTTGAAGAAGGGACGGTGGCGATGGTGATAAGGTAGCTGGCCTTTAGCGCCGAGGGGAGTGATTAACATTTGTAGGATGGGAACTTTTTTTTTGCAGGAAGATCGGGTGTTAGTCGTCGAATTGGAACTCTGTCTGGGTGTGTGACAGACTCTTCTGTTGTACTGCAGAGGGAAATAGTTACAAATTCCTGCCTTTTGTTGGGGCACTGGAGTGGGTCTGGGGGCAGGGTGGCATTAAGGGCTTTCCTGAGACAGTCCAAACGACCAAGAGAAAACTATTCTGCATTTTGTGCATGGGTACAGAACATGAGTCCCCATCTCTGACAGGCTATCGGATCTAGCATGTAGATCTGGCCTGGGAGAACAATCAGGAGTCTGAGTAAGTGTGAGTGAGAGAGACACAGAGAGAGAGAGAGAGAGAGAGAGAGAAAGTGAAGAAGCTACACATTTGGTCACCTGTCTAGATTGGTAACCACAGCAAAGCATTAGATTGGTCTTATTATGAGATGTTGGTAATTCTATATTTTTCAATCAGCATGTAACAGTTATGGTCAGATAAGTTAATCTGGTGTGAGAGGTGGGAGTCTGTGGAGCTGATAATGTTTAATAGGTAGCCTCAGTCTGCAGAGCCAAAGTATTATATTATTTCATCAATATAATGAAAAATTAGGGCAAAAGTTTCATGCACCCTGGATATTTAACTGTGACTGCAGAACACAAGCACAGCATGAAAAGATAATGCACCAACTCTTGCTGACAGAAGTCACAAACCACCTGAAGTCTATTCCCCACTTGGCTTTATCAGAAACAAAATTCATATTCCATTTAAATACCTTCCAAATCAAATTCTTTATTCTTACAGTTTTCAGCTTATTGGTATGTTTATTTATATTCACAGCAGAACCTTTTAAAGAAAGGCTTCATTTCTAAATACTGAAGGGAAATATGGCTGAAAGCCTGCACACTGGATTAAATAGCAGAAAAGTCAGCAACCACCGAGGATCAAAAAAAAAGCGCAAAGAGCTGATCGTTCTGCAAAACGACGATAGAAATACATTCATCGGACAAGGTTCGAAGCCGATGTCGATCTGTTGTGAGGACAGACTTAAGTCACACTTATGGTGAATGCAATTAATGGACAAAGCAGCTTCGGTAGGCAAGTACGTTGCTACTAAGGAGCCTGTCACTCTGTTAGCAACACTTGTAATAAGAATTTCTCTGAGACTGGCTGAGAGTTCAATTGGCTGCTGCACTTTTCTTGGCTTGATCTGGTGGAGCTTGTTTGTTGGTATAATTGTTACCACCTAAATGTTGACCTTGCACTGTACATCAGCAAGCACGTGGACCTTCTGGACCTAGTTGAAGACAGGAGGAATAGCAATCCAGATGGTCAGCAATATTTCTGTAAGATTGAAAAGCACAAAATACATATTTAATTAACAGAGACAAACACAAGACAACATAGTAAAATTCAGTGGATTCAGATCAGTAAGCGATTATGGAAACCTAGGAACATCTTAGCCATTCTCGCTGGTCTCTAGCTCAAAGAGCAAATTTGTTTTAAGTACTTCTTAAAAACAGCTTGCATACAAATGAATAATCTTTCCTGCTGTTTGATTTGCAATGCACCTTGCTTCTTGCCCCAGTGAGTGTGCAGTAGCAGCCAAGGAGTTAACAAGTCATGCACAAAGTTACACAGTTTAAATGTTTTAAAGTATTGCCTTTTAATGAGACAGCATAGATTTTTTTTGTAAAAAAAAAGGATTGTGTTGAGACTTGTTTTGCTTTTACATACACTAGTTAATAAATCTCTGTTGTACTAATGGAAATGTAATTAATTATTTATTGTAACTGGTTATTGGAGCAGTCTTGCAATGAATCTTTCATTCTGAAGAAGGGAAAAAAAACTTTTAACTTCACATCAGCAACAACTATCATCCAAAAGGCAGCTTCTGTGGTAAATATTTAATGGCATCTGCTGTTTAAGATTAGCAGTCTATCAATAAGAGCAGGTGACACAATATCCCAACATTCATTGCTGGGACTTGGCTTCACTTCAAACTAGATTGATGAGATAACATTACCCACAATATCTCTAAGTTTTAACCCAAGAGGTGCAATGTCAATTTACTTAAGGATTGAATTCATGGGAGAATTGAAAAACTTACATGGAGTATTAAGGAGAGAAAGATGTGGGAAATTATAAAATCTCACTCTGGAGCTGCAGTGAAAGAAAGCCACTAGCCACATTGAGGTTTGATGCTACCTTTTATTCCTGCCATTTATCCTGGTACTGCTGTCATTATCAGGCAGAGTGGCCATTCTAAATGCCTGAGCTCATATTTGTGCTGGTTGATTTAATAACTGTGGAGGCTTCACCAAAACCTTTAAGTGTAACCAAAAACAAGATTTGAGGGATGAGGCTGAAGCTCACTTTGTTTTGTTTATCCCACAGAGAGCCAAGTGGAGCTTGGGCCTATTTGAGTTCCCATAGCTGGAGTGGGTGGAGTTAAAGGAGAATTTGCTTAACGTGAGAACGAGTTCATACAGGTGGAAGGGATCTGTGGAGGGCCATCAGATCATCATTGAGTGGCGGCGGGGGCGCAAATGTAGAATGGTTGTATGTCAAAGTCACACAGATCCTTTGGTCCATTAAGTCTGGACCAATCATTAACCTACTTGGCTGACAGCCAACCCTTCTTTGCGAAATGGGAGGAAACAGCAACACTGGGAGACAATGCAAACTCCACATGGACAGCAGCCAAGGTGAGGATTGAACCCAGGTTTGTGAGGAAGCACCTCTGCGTCACCTTTGTGGCCATTGCAAGGACAAGGCTTTTTGGGCCAGGAGACTGGAAAGCAGCATAGTAAAGGGGGGGAAAAAATCAAGGTGGTATGAGAGCAGGATGAAATCCAGACAGATCTGCTTGTGAATCCCTAGGAGGACCGTGCAGTGTGAACAGACTGCGGTGGGGAAAACTATTCTGGAAGACACATGGATAATCTGTGACTGCCTGTGGCCCAGGTAAGGCTAAATCTCCTCTTTAAAAAAAAAAGCTGAACCCACTGGTAAGGGTTTACTTCAGGATGTGTCTGACAAAATTAGCAGCGCAATACCAGTAACAAAATGTTTAGCAAATAATTTTTGATAAGTTTTGTCAGGGAATGCAGGAAACCATCCTGCTAACCTTTGTAAGTTGTAAGGCAATGTCCAAATAAAAATAATCACAACCAATGAAGAACAAAAACCAAGCCAATTTAAAACTTCACAAAAAATTGTTCCAGATTTTAACAGAAAAGCATTAATAGAGAATTTAAGTAACTTTTAACTTTATAAAGCAGATCGGTGGATGACAAAAGTTAAGGAATAACCAAAGATGAGACCAGAAAGAAAACCTATAAAGAGCATGTACCCAAATTGGCAATAATCTTCTTAAAAGAATAATCACCTGCCATGGTAATTTTGAGCAGAGATTATCATCGATTAATGAATTAGTAACAATAATTATGGACTTTAAGGAAGAAGCACGAGTTCTGTTGCTTATTTATGTGTATTCATTGTTTTACTATTATTAAAAGTGCAACAGGACAGATTGAAATTAATAATGCATTTTAGAAAACCTGTTAAAATTGCTAATATTAATCCCTTTAAAAGACAGCTAAGTATTTATGCAGACGCTAAACTATGTACAATATTTACCATTATTATTACAAAATACCCAGTGTTCACTCGCTAATGACAGAAGGAAAACAACATCAGCAAAATGAAGCCAATGCCAACTGGCCCATCATTTCTTATCCATACACTGATGTGTACACTGTGTCTGGGACGATTTCAAAATGTACCATCCAACATCACATGCTCTTGCAACTGTCCAGCTGGTACAAAGCCGGCATGAGATTTTTGGATTGTTAGAAAAAAACATCATTCACTGCTTCATTTGGTGGTAAAGATGATCATGATGTATCTTTTTATTATGGGGGGGATTTAAAGAATCTTGGGGTGACACTGCATGCCATGGGTTTATCCATGGCACAGGATCACCATTTGCCTGATAAATGGCAGGAAGTGCATTTGGATTTAAATTTTCAGGAACAAGCTTTAAGGTATAATTTTCAGATAAGATTATATAAACTTAAAAGCACCTCCTCAATTTTAATGGAGTATTACAAGCTTATTTTGATGCAGCAAAGGATTCTACAGGGCTATAAACTGGACATTATATGTACATTAGTTCCAATACTTAATTATGCAGTTGTAGAACTAATTACCTGCGTGGTCCAGCCTCAACTCTTAACTGAATATGCACTTAAATAATTCATCTATTTCATAATAAATTCAAAATACACATAATAGGACTTTAATTGGAATTGGGTCATCATGGTACTTAATGTAGAATATATTTGCAGCTAAGAGCAATTCAAAATGTTCAGTGAAAATGGATTACTTTTATGATGCGCATGTTGCCACAAAAACAACCGTTAGCAAAGCAGTATATCTATGACACTGCTGACTGGAAGGATACATTATTTATACAGTATAAATAAAGAGCCACTGATCAACTATGATTACGTTTTAAGTTTTTCTTATAAAAATTTTATATTAATTTTATCTTCAGGCTCATTTTCATAAGCACAGTTCGCATGATGGTTAATTACGTGATAATGACTAACATTCAGAGAGTCACAAAGTAATAGCGTGCGGAAATAGATCCTATGGCCCAAATCACCCACGATGGCCAAGCCCACCTAGTGTAGTCCCTCTTGTCCATATTTGGTCCCTATCCCTTTAAATCAGGGGTTCACAATCTTTTTTGTGCCTTGGACCAATACCATTAAGCAAGGGGTCTGTGGATGCCAGGATGGGAAAGCCTGCACTCAACCTTTCCTCTTATCTTTTCCATTTAAAATACTTATTTGGTGGTTTCACATACTTGTATAAAACCATTATGAAAGTAACTGATGTACAGACATCAATTCTTTTTTTGTCTCCCGACTGGAGGGGAAATGCAATGTAAATTGTATGACAGTTCATTTTGGCATTAAAGTATCGATTCCATTAATGTTCTAGGTTATCTCAATGACGTTATTCACAACCCACAGTTGCTTGTGATGGGTGTCTTATTATGCTGACTAACTTGGAAAAAGTGCAAGAGATTTGATCCTTTAGACTGAAAACGCTTCTGCCAAGAAGAGTGTAGTATTTTAACCAATTTCTTTTTAACCACCTCAGCAGCAAATATAAAGTGAATAAAAACATAAGAATGGGACTCAGGATTCTGGTCAACTAGTGTTCGTGCATTCTACCATGTCTGGTTACCAAAACATTAAATGAAAATCAAAAGATGCTGGAAATCTGAAATAAAAATAGGAAAAAGCAAGAAGCATCTTCCCATAGATACTGCCTGACCTTCTAGCATTTTCTGGCTTTACTTGGTCACCACAACATATGCACTCTCTCTCTACATCAGGATGCACAATATTTGAGAGAATTGCTTCAACAGTGAAAGGCAAACTTGAGAACTCTTTTCAGGTAGGTTTTCTGAAAAATAGTTGCTGATTCAGTTCTTCCTCAGGACTTCCCCACACCTCCATCTGACCCCGTCACATATCTGACAGCTCACTCACCTCCCACATTTTCCTATCATGATCCTCCACTGCCACTATTCTCTATCCCGCCCTCAGCAAATTTCCTATATGATCCAACTTCCCTGGACCACCCACTAGCACCACCAACTCCCTCCTGTCCTATCTCCATCCTCTGTCTCACCAAAATCCCATCCAACACCATTGCAATGATTTTACATTGAAATTTCACCCACCCAATAATCAGACACCTAATCCACAAGCAGCTGATCCTCTCTCTTTCTCTCTAGGCTAGCGCTTCCCAATGACATCTGCTTCTCCAGGAATAGAACCCGTGACTCTCCCAATTTCCTTTAAGGCCTTATGAGGGGTGATTGATAAGTTCATGGCCTAAGGTAGAAGGAGATGAATTATCCAGTTCTCATTACATGCATGTGCAGTTCAACTCAGTGAAAATGCAGAAAGTTTGAAGTTAATAACTCATCTCCTTCTACCTCAGACCACAAACTTATCAATCACCCCTGCCTTGGACCACTTCTGGAGGTCCGAGATGCTGACTTCTACAAAGAAGGATCTGTATGCTCCACGACCACTGGACTAAGTGTGTAAATGTAGGAAAAATAAATGTCTAGGTTTTCTAAAATTGACTCCTTCTACCTCAGACCACGAACTTATCAATCACCCCTCGTATAATGATGCTGAAGTCCACAGTGGGTCTTGAAGTAAAACTTCCTGTGTGCAAGGTGAAAATGCTTTTTGTGGCAGAATTGTGTAGTATTGGGGTTTTGAATGAAATTGTTGAGGGGTTCTATTGCTTTCTTAGTTTAGCGCAGCTTTTCAAGCACATACAACCGTTAAAAGCAGGACATTAGCCACATTAGACCTGCATTCTACATGCTTGGTTTACGTACTGCAGTTTGGTTTTCAA
The DNA here is from genome assembly GCF_048418815.1 of Hemitrygon akajei. Taxonomy (NCBI): domain Eukaryota; kingdom Metazoa; phylum Chordata; class Chondrichthyes; order Myliobatiformes; family Dasyatidae; genus Hemitrygon; species Hemitrygon akajei. The sequence goes on along the minus strand of NC_133124.1, from coordinate 34,351,115 downwards.
CACAATCATCTCATCTAAACTCATCATCAAGCTTCAAGAGCAGGGCCCGTGTACCTCCCATGCAAATAGATACTTGACCTCCTCATTGACAGACCTGAACCAATGAAGACTGGCAAAATCACCACCTCCTCACTGACCATTAACACGGGTGCAGTGCAAGGCTGCGTGCTTAGCCCCCTGCTCTAGTGTGACTGTGGGGCTAAACACAGCTGCAACACCATCGTCAAATTCACCAATTTGCACGACAGTTGTTGGACAAACCATGTGTGGTGATGTGTCAGCTTACTAGGGCGAGGCAGGTCACCACCACCATCACCTCTCGCTCAGTGTCAGCAAAACTAAAGGGCTGACTGCTGACTTCAGGAAGGGGAAGGAGAGTGAACATGCACACCACACTGAGGAAACGGCAGTGGAGCAAGCCAGCTGCTTTAAATTCCTTGGCATTAATGTATTGGATGATGCAGCCTGGGCCCAGCACATAGATGTAATCATAAAGAAAGCAAACATCTTTCTTAGCAGGTCAAGGAGGTTCAATCTGTCACTAAATACACTAACAAATTTCTACAAATGTACTGCTGTAAGTATCCTGAATGATTGTATCGTGGTCTGGTGTGGCAATTTGAATGTGCAGAAATGTAAGAAGCTGCAGGGAACCCAATGCATCATGGGCACACAGCCTTCCACTTTTGCTAGTATCTACAGGAGGTGCTGCCTAAAACAGGCAACTCTACATCAAAGAACCCCACCACGCAGGCCATGCCATCTTTTCGTAGTTAACACTGGGCAGGAGGTGCAGAAACCTCCAGTGCTATACCACCAGGTTCAAGAACAGCTTTTTCCCTTCAGCTATTTGGGTTCTTGAACCAAACACCATATCCCTAATCAGAGTTTAGCAACACCATGACAATCTTGCACTGAAACGGACTTTATTTTTGCTTATTCTGTTTTCTTGTAAAAATTATGCATAATTTACATTAATTTGTTTTTCTTGTAAATGCTGTTTATACTGTATGATGCTAATAAGTTTATATGATGTAAGTTTTACATTACACCTGTACATATGACAAACAACTTTAACTTAATATTTAAAATTTGTAAAAAAAATTTTAAAAATTAAAAAAAATCCAAGGCCAAACCACATTGGAGTTGATTTATTATTGTCACATGTATTGAGATACAGTGAAAAGTTGCCTTGCATACTGTTCAAACAAATCAAATTATTACACAGTGCATTGAGGTAGTAAAGGTAAACTTTACTACTTCGGACAACGACAATGCAGAATAATGTATGACAGTTACAGAGAAAGTAGACAATAAGATGCAAGATCATAATGGTGTTGATTGTGAGGTCAAGAGGCCAACTTATCGTACTACGGGCCATTAATTTTAGGTCTTTGTTTGCTTTGTCTCCTTTCTGCCTACACTGAGATTGCTTATATTCTCTTTCTTTATGCTACAGCCAATACTTACCCAGTCAGCAACTTTAGAGATGGGAAACATAATTTTTTAGGTGAGCCAATAGAGAGAAAAAAACACCAAATTGCCTTTTTCAAAAATGCATTTACTTTTCTTTTGCTAATTTTCACTTTTGAGAAAGTTCCATTTTTCAAGTGTGTGAGGTATCATTGTGGAAGGTGATTGGGCAAAGGACGGAGAAAAACAATAAAAACACATTTCAGTCCCCTACCTAGAAGTTCAGACCAATTACATATTGATTAGAAATGCAAGAGCTGATATTCTCTGCCTGCACTTGAGAACTAAGAGCAATGATTGTATCTGGCCATAGCTGGAACTACAGACCAAGGACTTTTCAGAGATACAAAAGTCTGCAGAGATGCTGATATCTGGAGCAACACGTAAAGCACTGGAAGAACTTAGCAGGTCAGGCAGCATCTAAGGAGGGAAATGGACATTCAACATTTTGGTCAAGACCCTCTGAGGCTTTGTGTGTTCCTCCAAAGGCCATTCAAGTATCCATTTGATAAAACTCATCGATCCAGCAGCTGAAATATGCCTGCAACACCACTATAAAAATGAGGGAAACTTCTCCCCATCTCATAAACTGGTCCTAACTGTCTTTACATAGAAAGTTATAGTTCAGTGCTCCTTGAGCTGTGCTCCATGTTAACTGCAACATAAGGCATTAATAGAGAAGAGCTCTGCCTAGCGTTTCTGGTCATGATTCAACATTGGTGGCCACTGTATAGCAGTTGGCACGAAAAGTGTCACCTTCCTTTCATGGCAGCCCTTTCACTTTGCCTGTTGGCAGTCAAAGGCTTTTAACAATCACATTTAAAAACAAAAATAGTTATGAAGAATGAAAATTAAATATATTAGAACACTAATATCTAAAATCATCAGGTTAAAATATACTGAACATTTACCAGTGCATCACTGAATTGAACCAAACCACTGCCTACATCACAGCCATTCTAGTTGTAAGCATATATCTGGATCCCTTCTTTAGCAATTCACTGCTATTACTGGATCCAGAGGTGGGTTTATGAAGGCGTGCCTGAATTTGACTTCCAGTATTGCTTGGACTTCTACTTTCAATTGTGTCAGCAATCATCACAATGCAGGCCAACATGCTGGCAACTTTTATAAAGCAACCATGAAAGGATCACATAGGACACCACACAGGCTCACACCAGCGAAACAGTTTGTCACAGAAACACTAATATTATGGTACATAATTATGTTTGCCTGTTGGCATTAATGCTTCAACCTTTCAGCAAAGGGCAGCATTTTACCAATAGCATCATTGGTCGATTTCATACTTTAAATGCTTTCCAGTATAACGTATTTTACACTTAAGTACTTTCAATATCTGAAAATGCCATGATCCTTTTCTGAGATGCATTTGTTGAAATCTTAGCACCTTGAATATCGGGCACTACTTGGCTGCTAATGCAGTCTTCCTGATATTTAGAAAAACACTGCCCATCTCTTACCTGTTCAGCACCCATTGAGGACAATCCTGATGTAGGCACAGAGGTCATTGAGGTCATGTTAATCTGCCCTGACATCTGATTCATGTTGTTCATACCAGCAGTATTGGTTGCCATAGAAACACTGACATTCATGTTGTTGCTGTACATGCTGGTGTTTGCCTGCTGTCCAAACTGTGGTGGGGACGGCTGTGAAAACATGCTGAGAGGGAAAACAAAAATCAAGGATTAGATTGAGTACATTTTCCTGAAAACTTTTACTTCTTGGAGTATATCTGTCAGTGAATCTTAAGGCACAATTCTTAAGCAGTAGACAACAAGGGCATTGCCTGCCACACTCAAGAGCTGAAATATTAAGTCTCAAACCCTCACTGGTGTTTTTATCTGATACAGGCTGAATTACTCCATTACTCTCCTCCGGACACCCTTTTATTTTATTGAGATACAGCACGGATAGCCCTTCCGGCCCTTTGAGCCACACCGTCCAGCTACCCCGATTTAATCCTGGCCTAATCACAGGACAATCTACAATGACCAATTAACCTACCATCCGGTACGTCTTTGGACTGTGGGAGGAAACCCACACGGTCACGGGGAGAATGTACAAACTCCTTTCAGGCAGTGGAGGGAATTGAACCTGCGTCACCTGTACTGTAATGCGTTGTGCTAACCACCCAATTGCAATTGATAAAGATGATGGAGTCATGGAGTCAAAATGCAGGTAACCCATCCCACTCATTCCATGAACTCCTTACCGTATCTATGTAAAGCATGGTTCATTTTGAATGGCAAAAGGTGGGTGGACAGGCTGAAAATAATAAAGGGTTTCTAGGGACTACACAGTAACTGTGTTACTACACAGTTTTGCAACTATAATGGCAACATCCATCATTAAAGTCCCTATCACCCAGGTCGTGTCCTGTTCTCATTGCTACCATCAGGAAGGAGGTACAGAACAAGCCTGAAGGCACACACTCAACAGCTTCTTTCCCTCTGTCATCTGATTTCTGAATGAACATTGAACCCATCAACACAACCTCACTACTTTTTAAAACTTATACTTTTGCATTACTTATTTTAACTATTTTAGATATATAAATATTATATAAATTTTGCCCCCCCCATCATAGGACAAAATAATTAAAATAGTCCCTCCAAAAAAGCATGCTGGTAGATTGAATACCCAACATACCCAAGATCAGGGCCTGCTAGATCAATACTATTTACCCTTCTCCACAATTCAATCACTCCTCTTTGCATAAGCACAATGTGACCTTTTTATTCTTAAAAAAAAAATTAGAAACAATGAGAAGGCTCCATTTGCTGCCAACCACCCCAAGTGTCTTGAGTGCAGTGGTGTATGTATCTACATCTGCCTGCTTTCTCAGCTGTCTCCCTCCGTAGTGGAAGTACGGAGGTGTTGGGGAAAGTACCTGTTTCCATTAATGCTTCCCTGTGGCCAGCCATTAATCTCAGAAGGTGATTGGTAGGTAGGTGTAGGCTGAGACTGCTGTATCATTGGACTCTGTGTATGACTCATCCTTGGAGACATTAATGGGCTTTGGGGGGTTGTCGACCCACCAAATCCTGCATCAGACTGCTGATTCATTCCTGTAAAGCAAACCCCATAAAAAAACAACTTTGAACAATGTACAGTTTAAAAAACAATCTTAATATTTTAGTACACTCTATGTATTAAAATTATACAATTGAAAACTTCTCCTTTAATGACAATTAGTCACATTGACAAGGAAATCTAAATAAATGTCAACATAGTTGACATATTTTCTTCCACTTGCAACTCCACTCATTTAATGAATTTACTGTGAAGAATGGCAGTAAATTATTAATTTTAAAAATGCACCCACTTCTCCATTACCAACAGAGCAATCTGTCTCTGAAAATATCAAACACCTTCAAAGAATATTTGTTGAATGAAATAGTGAGACAGCAAAACAGCATCAGCCTTCTGTGTCCTCAATTGTTTAACCTGTGCCCAGAATATCTGAAGATTAATTCTGGTACTTTAGAATGATTTGCCTCTTCAATCAGCTTATTTTGATCTTTGATTTGGTTCTATTAAAAATGTCTCAAATGCACAGTAAAGTCAATAAATGTGTGGAGGTTAAATTGTCTGAACTGCAATCATATTCACAAATTTCAATAAACCTTTGTTTTTATTGTCTGAAGTAGCAACTTGTCCCTAAGAATTTTAATAGATGGACATGAGCAGGAATTAGCATTATATAAGTCTGTTTCTGAAGGTAAATTCCCCAGAGACTGCTGAAAATTAATGCATTGTACCTATACATCTAATTAAATATATTTACTTCTCAACTTATTGGCATTCAGCTCCTGAAATTTAATTTTGAATGTTTTCCCAACAGTGCCATTCAAAACTTGCACCAAACCTAAACCTAGCTTTGTCATCCACGGCCCCTTTTTCATGTATCGTAAAGTGTAGCTCACGATGAAATATTCATGGTCATAATAAATTAACTCCACTGGCGTAGAAGATGGATGACTTTCACAGAAAATGGCTACGTTAGGCTTTGTCTCCTTTATGCAACTATGCATGTTACTTATTAAGAAATTTTAAAAACTTGAGAGATTATGTTTTATCTTTTCCTCTTATCGATCTTACTTTTTCTCTGTTTATCGAAGACACTGGAATCTTGGCTAATACCGAAATTCTCCAGACCTACCCTCTGAATAGAAACAGCAACCTTAGGAAGTCAACTGTGATCTGACTAGCAAATATAGGAGAGAATATGAATCAGATCTCCAGCTTTCTCAGTCTATAACACTGTGCCATTCCATTTAAATTCATTTCCCTCAAGAGTCAGCAGAATAGTTTAGCTAACTCTTGGTAGGAAGGCTCCTATTTCCCACAATAGGATCAATGTTAGAATTTACTAGTCCTTAAAAATTTTATAAAGACAGCCACTACTGAACAAATTAAATGTGAATGAAACCTAACTGGCACTGTCACTTTCAAATAGAAGAAATTTTGAAATGAGATCTAATTTTATAACGATAACATGCAGAATTTACTCTGGTGGAGATCAACAGTGTACAGGGATAAGAGACTAGAATATTGGATTAATGAACTAAATCAATCTCCATTTCTCATTTTTCTCTAACATTTAACTGACATTAAAATGTTACTTGTCAAGTATCATTGATCCACTTTTTTCACTATTACACGATTTTATGTCAACATTTAAAATGGAAAAAGGTCTACAATTACATGTCACAATAATAACACTAGTCACAATCTGCGGCCAAGAAGACCGAATATTTTCACTATTAAGCATGAGAGAGGTTTATAATAGTACTGATTTAGTTACGCCTGGGCCCGTAACACCCTACTTAACTAATCTGAAGGCTCAATTTGGAGAACAAATATATCAGAAGGTACAAGAAAATATTCATGTGAAATAAAGCATTTTCATTTGCTATCACTGAAAAAAAATCTATGACAAGAGTTTACAGGCAACAAAACATCTTGAGAGCAACAACTGCTATAATTCTTATGAGAGGTTTCTTCACCTAGGGAATAACATTCACAGTACCCACTGAATACTCAAAGTAGATTATTCCTGATAATAAAAACCTAGAGAATGTTTATTGCAAAGTGGGAAAACTTTTATATATGGAATTCAGGATCAAAGTCACTATGTTTGGAATACATTAAATTGCTACCATATTTGGAATGTTTCTATCATGTAAGATTCTTATTTTGGTGTAATATTTAATTATTTAAACTGGCATTTATAAATGTCCCTTTCACATCCAAACAAATAGGGTGAATGGTGTATTAACGTGGATTTAATTATTGCATTACAAATATTTAACCAAAGCCTTTATAGGCATAAAAAGCACGGCCCCAAGAAAAGTTCCACAGATATTCAACGTAGTTCAATTCTGCTCAGTGCAGTTTGGGAATTTATAAATTTCAATTCAATGTTTACTCAGTCTTCTAAGTCTAGTAGTCCACTGTTAAGAATTCCACTGCATCCTGAATCAATGTATTGTTAGTGGGTAAAACATCATAAGAGTCTTGTTTCTTGAGAGAATACCTAATTCAACTCCTTTGGACTCTTTTTGTTGATGAGATTTATAAGTCAAATAATGACTAATTTGACCAGGGTTCAATTTAGTTCTGTAATGTTTACGTACAGTTAAAAACTTTTCTAAAACAAAATTGCAAGTGCTATGTTATTTTAAACCATTTTGTACTGTAATTATCCAGCATTGATTTTGTACAATTCAAGTCAATGCCAGATATTTGAATGATTAACAACTGACACTGAAAATATTTAAAAAAATATAAATAGCTTTCTGTTGAACCTTTACAAATTTCATCATTGGCACAAAGCTTACTTCAACTCAGAACAGCTCTTCAAATTTGGTTCTGCATTATGTGTTAATTTTGCAGATGAGATTTCATTGTGAAAAGCACGAGAAAAGTAAATCCCTACAGTCAGGGCACAGAAACAAATTCTGCAAACATCTTTGAAAGGACATACACAATTTCACTCATGAATTAGTGGTGTTCTTTCCCAAGCAAAAAAATCTTACTGAAGAAATGGGTCTTATTATTCTACTGAGAGACAAAAATTAAATGTCAAAAATATATTCTAGGATTTCAGAGGATACAGCACATGCCATTTACCTCACTTCGTCTGGAAATATCCACTTAAAACTCATTTAGTTTAGCTTTGTTCTTTCTTTACATTGTAAATGCTCCCTTTTCCAGTCATTACTAATAAATTACATCAGCGTCCAAGCAGAGCTTGCAGTCGGGCACCTCTGTTATAGAATTTTTTCTGGGTATTGCTCTGATGCTAGGTCCAACAACTCATCCACATAATTTTTGAAAACCAATGATCAAAACAAACTAATTTTAAACATATCTGCTGATGTGAAATATCTCATCAATGGATTACTTTTGTGGCATTTTCCAGACTTAAGATCTGCCCTTTAGCCAGTTAGGAAAGCTTCTGTCCCTCTGCTATCAGACTCCTGTGCAGTCCATGAACCCATACACTCATTACTCCTTTTTCTGCACCATTTATATTTGTAATTTATATTATTGTCTTTGCACTATATGATTACTGCAAAACAACAGATTTCACGTCAAACATCAGTGATAATAAATCTGATTCTGAGAACTGTGTTAGACAACGAAAGCATGCAAGTTAGTATTGAATTTTCACATTCACTTGTAACTAAAGGGAAGGTGGGTAAGGTTAAATAAGGTAAAGACATTACAAGCAACAGCTCCACACCCAATGCAAAGCCAAATTAATTTCCCATCACACAAAGACAAGGCAGAATGCAATCTTTACAATAAATAGTTTTGCCATTCTAGTAGTTAACAGCACTCAGAGGAAAGGCAGTACCTGAGCTGGGAAACTGGAAGGCATTTTGCTGCATTTGGGGACTCATTACAGGCCCAAACTGTCCTCCCACATTTCCTATCATTCCCTGGTTAGCCAGATTCATCTGGGAGCCATGCAAGGAGCTGTGAGAGAGGAGCTGTGACCCAGGATTTGGGGACACCGGGGGGAAAGGGCTGGTGGAAGGTGGTGGGGAAGTAAGCCCAGTACCATAGTTCGGAGGGTATGGGAACTGTTGTGGTGATGCCTGAGGAATCCGAGGAGTGCTCATGGCAGTTGCTATGCTACCAGAGGCTGCCATATTTGGTGGGATGTTCAGGCCCTGCTGCCGCATCATCATGGTTCTCTGTTGCACCTGCTGCTGCTGTTGCTGCTGAATCAATTGCCTTTGGCGCAGGTGCTGATTCAGAAGTTCACGCTGTCTCTGGGCCAGCATCTGTGCATTTATAGGTCCCTGAAACAAGAAATCAAAATTCGTCTCTCTCATGCACTTAGAATCTTTCTCCAAATCAGTTTGTAAGGAGCTGTGTGCTTTCACCGCTAAACATGGTCTGTATCTTGACATCTTCCTTACCTAGTGTAGGAGAGGTTGGGGCTGAAAACTAAAATCAACATTGTTTATAATGACCCCCCCCCCCCTCAAAACAAGTGTCTGAAATAACTGTCCATATCAATTCCAAAAATTAATAATAGAGCAAGTTTTTCCAAAATTGGAATTTATTCTATTAACATTTATAACAAGTTGAGGGGATTTTCCAAATAAAAATCCTGTTTTATTTATATCAAGGTGACAGTCTGAATTATTTTGTGGTTTCTTATCATCTCTGCATACTGCAAAATGTTTTTGCCCAATTAATCCAAATTCATTTAATTCCTGACAGGTTTTAGAGAAAAAAGGGTGATGACATTTTGTTTAGTCTTTTACACTAATTTATCATATATTAATATTCCAATCTTTAAAACAATACAGATTACCATTGAAATTGGCAATGTTTTAACACAATGTTTTTAGTTAAACAGATAAATTATTTGAAAATTGCAAGAACAATTTTAGTGTCTTCTGGTATATTTTTCATTGATCAAAAATGTGTATTTAACAGGTATGATTTTAAATCCATATTACATGTAGGTCTGAAAAGTCTTTCCTTCCAATTCTTTTGCTCCCTCACTCAAAAGTGTAGATTCAAGAATAATTTCCCAATTCATTTTCCTAAAGAGGCACTATTTTACATTTAAATAATATTGGTAAATATATTAAAACGTTTCTGGTGAGGTTAGGATGTAGACTCAGCTTCTTGGTCTCTGGAAATACCAGAAAAATTGCCCATCATTTTACTGCAAGATGTACAATTCACGCTCTTGATACCCAATGACCAAGTCAAGAGCAGGAAGCAAGTCTAGATCTCTGACCTGGATTGGACTTATTCAGTAAATGAATGGGGAAACCATTATTTGAAGTGAAGGACTGACAGAACAAGTCAGAGTCGTCTCACAGTGTTTTCTAATGCCTACCTGACCACTCATCTGCGGTGGCACACTAGCTCTTAGAGGTAGATTCATATTTGAGACAGTGGTGAGTGGGTTCATCAGTGGCTGTCGATTCTAACAAAACACAAATTACAAAATTAGTGATTACAAAAAAGATGCTGATTGTTTAATAACAAAAGCTGAAGAAGCATAGACATTGCAGAAGGAGCTACAATCAACCCAGTGCCATAGTACTTGACAAATGCATCAAACTTGTGTATAAGGGATTGAGACCAGGATTGGGTTTAACAGTACTCCTGCCACCATCCACCTCTCCCTCTTTCCCTGTTGATCACTATCTGTTTTAATTAATGGGGAACAAGATTGTATATGAGTTACAAGAGACAAGTCTTGCAGAAGCAATCTCCAAAAATTGAGCAATGCCAAGTCAAAAATTTTTTTATTAATCAGACAGGACAGCAAAAGTTTCATTGCTTAATGCTCGTCTGTAAGGATATAAATATTTATTATGTTAATATGGTGCTGCAATGCTTCTAAATATAAACTCTACAATCAACGATAATTGTGAAAGCTTCCTTGCATGATATATTTTTAAAAGGAATACTGTGCTTTCTTCTTCCTCCAAAAGAAAATGTGTAAACTAACAGAACATTTTCTTCAAGGAAGCTTCACATTTCCACTGCCTTTTTCCATAACCTCATGTTATCCAAATACGCTTTAAATTCAGGGAATCACTGTTAAGTGTGCTTGTTGCTTCATGTAGGAACCAGGGAAGCTAAATTGTGAAAAGGGCTGTAATACCAGGACTCCTTAACTCTTTAAAATACCACTTGATCTTTCACAAGCATCTTGAGAGAAGATGGGCAGACAGTTTATCCAAAGGAGAACACCTCACACAGAGCTGCATCCCCGCAGTAATGTGACGGATTTTCAATCCATTTCGGGTGTTGGAATTTCTGAACTTAACCTCACAATCTGAGTGTGGGGACTACATCACCCCTGCCTTGTGTGCAATCATCTTACGTGGCAAGTGTGGAGCAAAACGAATTGAAGGTGGGGGGGGGGGGGGGCAGGATCAATTTCTCAGTGCAGGCTTTCTGCCTCAAAAGAAGCAGCTGGTGATGCCACAGTTTACACTGAAGCCTCAAGGGTGTCGAGATTGAGAAGAGGCAATGCAGGCTGCAGCTGAAGACTCAATGGAGGAATCCAGCTCATCTTATGGACTGTGCAGCCCCTCCCCCCCCCCCCAAACAGCTCATTCTTCTGGGATCAGGCACTGTCTTCACACTGGAATGGGTTCAATGTTATACCAGCTCCAAGGACGAACACATCTGGACCACAGATGGAATCCATAACTAGACGTAGATACAGGGATTAGGGCTGGTGAATGCAGGTCTGTCCTTGCATTATACTGCTAGGCACAGGGCTATTACTGCATACAGTATTGGAGAGCGTAGGTGTGATGCTGTAGAGCACTGGGATACAGTACCGATGGGCACGGATATGTCACTGAGTAATACTGGTATGCAGTGCACGTGGGCACAGGTCTATGCCAGCATAACACTTGGGGCACTGCACTAGTGGGCACAGCACTTGTGCATATTACTAATGGGACAGCTCTGTCACTGTGTAACATCATGTAAGGGTATAATATGGTATCTGGTTGGCACTGACTAAAAATTCCAGTTCATTTGGACAATTGGTAGAAGCAAAAGAGGATGTTATCATCCCAGATGCTGCCTACCAAATATTTGCCTCATTAGAGAGGGGAATGTGTGTGAAAAGAGGGATAATCAGATTGAGTCAATGCCAAGGAAATATGTACACCTTCCAGACCTGGGCAAGTTAGAAATTTTTGCCCTCAAAGAGGAACGTGCTCAGCTACAGCTTTCTTTACAATAACTTAGCTTTTACGTTTTTGTTTCAGAATGGCTTAGAGAACTGCTTCTGGAGTTTAGTGCAGAAGGTAAGTGCATTACTATTTGTTGTCCTTGAAGCCTTTGTTGAAGCTGAAGCCGGAGCTGATTGGGCTGGTTAGGCACCATCCCAGATGACCTCAGTGCAGGCCTTGGTTGCATACGTAACATCGGGTATCCTGGGCGTTGTCCCATTTGAGCTGCCAAAGGATGAAAGTTAGGTTCCTGCATGGTAGAATAGTTTCCTTGTACTACTGTCGTCTGTGGACCATATGGCTGATTATAGACTTGAGGTTTTTCTACCATCATTGTGGACTTCTGGCTCGGAAAAGACTCTGGCTGGTGATCCACACTTTGGCTCTGGAAAAACAAAGGCAAAACTTAAAGTTGGTCTTTTCTCCTCCCTAAATATTATTTATTCTTTGCCAATTTGCACAGGACTCGGGTAATAACACCAGATTGTCACCCTTATGATCCTGCTTCTCAATTTTGCCTCATCATTCCTCACAATCCTTTCGTTCAACCTCCTTCCTCAACTTACCCACAGAATCCACAGGGGCCTCCCACTCCCCCTCCAATTCCTTCTCTGTCCTTAACCCTAGCACTGTTAAGCAACATGCACTTTGAAACTCTTTGCTACTGTGAAGTACCTGTTCCCCTAACTATGCTATTATATCACAACTGCATTTCACTTTTCTCCCCTCACTGGAATGGCTCCCCGTGCTCTGGCGAGTTTGCACTCTCTCAATGCAGTACCACCCGTGAAGAGACAGGAAGTAGCGACATTGTACCTGCTGGACTATGGTTCTTTCGGAACCCTCCTCCCAGTGCCCCAACCTGCCTCTTCTATAGTCATTGCCAGTCTCTGGACTAAAGCAGATGTAGTCTGGTGTAAAGATAGTTAAGGGAATGGGTTAAAGTTGAGAAAGTGGAACTGCTTAGCAGCAGATCAGGCTCAAGGATTCTCCTGGTAACTCTTGGCTCCTACTTCTCAGTAAGTTCACACCGGAGGGTTTTTCTGCTCGTAGTGTAATCTGCAATTTTGTGAGTCAGAACTTACAGTGGCACCTTCTTGTTCTCTACCTTTTCTGCAGGTATGAGCATTTACCTGATTAACGAGTTCAGGTATTCCAAGTGCCCGGTCAATTTCCTCCAGTCCCAGTTCATCAATATTCTTTAGTGCTGAACGTAACTGGTCTAGAATGGCACCCTCATCATTTGTAGCTTCCGTTGGTAAAGATGGACAAAGCAGGTCATCTTGAGAACTGCTGTACGACTGCCTACTAATGTGAAAAAAAGATTGTACTTAAGATGTTCAGACAGGTTTTTTAACATTTCTCTGTGTGAAAACCACAAAATAAAATTGTAGCATCGCTATAGTCAAAATGATTGTTTTTCAAACAGAATATGAATAGTATCGGTTTGCAGAAGAGTTTTACTTTTAATTAAGAAAGATCAACCATATTTGGATTTTTGCACATCCCTGATGAAGGGTATTTTCCATTAAGCATCTATTCCAAAATTTACTTTATTGAAGCCACAATCAAATAAAGATATTTATTTGCAATAAATAAGCAACCAGGCTAGGTGCACTTTTTCAACTACATGTGGCTCACCCTTCCCACTTTCTGTAAACCCCACCTTGAATGATGCATTTCAAGCTCCACTTTTACACAGATTGTTTAAGTTTATGCCTCAACATCCTGTATATCCTTAAATGTGTGGTAAATATGAGCTTCAGCAGGAAGTCAGCTATCGTTTCAGCTGATGCCTCTTTCTGTGGCCAATGCAACAAGCCGGGGGAAGGGGAGTGGAACAAAATGTGGAGGAAATACACAAAGAAGAGTGGTGTTAGGAGCCGGTGCTAGTATGAGTACCCAGGACATCTTCAGGGAGCGGTGTCTCAAAAAGGCAATGTCCGTTATTAAGGACCTCCAGCACCCAAGGCATGCCCTTTACTCACTGTTACCATCAGATAGGAGGTACAAAACCCTGAAGGCACAAACTCAGCAATTCAGGAACAGCTGCTTCCCCTCTGCCACCCGATTCCTAAATGGACTTTGAACCCTCGGACACTACCTCACTTTTTTAATACATACTATTTCTGTTTATGCACTCTTTTAATCTATTCAATATATGCATATTGTAATTGATATATTTATTTATTATTATTTTTGTTTTTTTGTTTTCTCTTCTGTACTATATATTCCATTGAACTGCTGTTGCTAAGTTAACTAATTTCACGTCACATGCTGGAGATAATAAACCTGATTCTGATTTGCAAAGGATCGGGATCTGCTTTCTGTTTTGTTGTTTGGGGCAATGTTCAGGCAAATTGGAATAAGACCTTAAGATAAAGGAGCAGAATTAGGCTATCTGGCCCATGGAGTCTGCTCCACCATTCAATCATGGCTGATCCTTTTTTAGACCTCCTCAACCCCAGTTCCCGGCCTTCTCCCCGTGACCTTTGATGCCATGTCCAATCAAGAACCTATCAATCTCTGCCTTAGATACACCCAAAAACACTCAATGCCTTTTATGCTCACCTTAACCATCAAAATATGGAGGCACCTTCACAAACCTGCATAGCACTTAATGACCCTGTGATTTCAGTCTGTGAGGCTGATGTGAGAGCATCCTTTAGGAGGGTGAACCCACGGAAAGCATCTGGCCCAGACGGGATACCTGGCCGAGTATTGAAGGCCAGAGCTGATTCACTGGCTGGAGTCTTCACCAAAGTCTTTATTTAACCTCTCGCTTCAGCAGCCTGAGGTATCCACCTGTTTCAAGCAGGCTTCAATTATACCGGTGCCTTTAGAAAATGGTAATCTGCCTCAATGACTCATCCAGGAGCACTTACATTCATTGTGATGGAGTGCTTTGAGAGGTTAGTGATTAAACATATTAACTCCTGCCTGAGAAGCGACTCGCATCCACTCCAATTTGCCGACCATTACAACAGGTCAACAGCAGATGCCATTTCATTGGCTGTTCACTCAATTCTGGAACATCTAGATGGCAAAGGTGCATAGACCAGGATGCTCTTTATTGATTACAGCTCGGCATTCAGTACTACTAATTAATAAGCTTCAATCCTAGACCTTATCATCTCCTTGTGCAACTGGATCTTTGATTTCCTCTCTTGCAGACCCCAGCCAATTCGGATTGGCAACAACATTTGCTCCATGACCTCCCTTGCCATAAGTGCACCACAAGGCTTAGCCCCCTGCTCTACTCACTTTATACTTCAGACTGTGAGGCTAAGCACAATTCCAGTGCCATATTTAAGCCTGCTGACAACACCACTGTTGTTGGCTGAATCAATGGTGATGGTGAATCAGCATATAGGAGAGAGATTGAAACCACCTCTCACTCAACGTCAGCAAGACCAAGGAGATGATTATCGACTTCAGGAGGAGTAAGCTGGAGATCCATGAGCCAGTCCTCATCGAGGGATTAAAGGTGGAGAGAGTCAGCAACTTTAAGTTCCTCAGTGTTATCACTTCATAGGAGCTGTCCAGCACTTCAATACAATTACAAAGAAAGCATGGCAGTGCCTCTACTTTCTTAGCAGTTTACAAAGATTCAGCATGCCATCTAAAACTCTTGACATATTTCTATAGATGTGTGGTGGAGACTATATTGACTGGTTACATCACAGCACAGCATGGAAACATCAATGTCCTTGTATGGAAATGTCTACAAGAATATGGCCCATTCCATCATGGGTAAAGCCCTCCCCACCACTGAGCACATCTACATGGAGTGCTGTTGCCATTAGGAAGGTAGCACAGGAGACACAGGACCAACACCACCATGTTCAGGAACAAAGAGTTATTATCTCTCAACTGTCAGGCTCTTAAACCAGAGGGGTTAACTTCACTCATCCCATATCTGAACCGCTCCCACAACCTATGACCTCATTTTCAAGGCATCTTCATCTCATATTCTTGATATTTATTGTTTATTTATTATTTCTGTTAATTTTTCCCTCTTTCGTTTTGTATTTACATAGCTTTTTTTCCCACATTGATTGTTGTCCATCCTGCTGGGTGCGATCTTCCACTGATTATTCCACTGTGTTTCTTGTATCTACTGTGATTGCCCACAAGAAAATTAATCTCAGGGTTGTATATGGTGACATAAAGTTACTTTGAACTTTGAAGTTACTTTGAACATTAATAAGATTATTAAGGGATTGGACACACTGGAGGCAGGAAGCATGTTCCCGCTGATGGGTGAGTCCAGAACCAGAGGCCACAGTTTAGGGATAAGGGATAGGCCATTTAGAACAGAGATGCGGAAAAACCTTTTCACCCAGAGAGTGGTGGATATGTGGAATGCTCTACCCCAGAAAGCAGAGGAGGCCAAGTCTCTGGATGCATTCAAGAGAGAGTTAGATAGAGCTCTTATAGATAGTGGGGTCAAGGGATATGGGGAGAGGGCAGGAACGGGGTGCTGATTGTGTATGATCAGCCATGATCACAGTGAATGGCGGTGCTGGCTAGAAGGACCGAATGGCCTACTCCTGCACCTACTGTCTATTGTCTATTGAGAAAATTACAACATCATACATGCCGTTTGGCCCACGATGTTGTAGCGACCTTTTATCCTACTTTAACATCAATCTAACCCTTCCCTTCTACATAGCCCGACATTTTTCTATCATCCATGTGCTTATCCAAGAGTTTCTTTACTGCCCCTAATGTATCTGCCTCACCACCATCCTTGGCATTTAAGAGAGATTTAGACAGATACATGGTAAGGGAGATAAGCAGGGCTATCCCTAGAAAAGCAGACCAGCATGGACTAGATGGGCAAAAGGACCTGTACCTGTGCTGTAATGCTCTACGACATTCCCATTAACTCTTCTTGACTTTCTGTGCCAGTAACCTACACTAAGCTGTAACTTACAATCATCAGCTAACTGAACAGCACACTTTGGCTGCTATGAGGAAACCAGGAAACCACAGGAGGTCCACTTTGCAAGAACTTGCTAACTTTCTACATACGGCAACCAAGGTCAGGACCAAATCCAGTTAACTGCTGTGTCACCATGTCGCCCTAAGATGTATACTCTTAATTAGTTAAATCAACATAACCCATGTACCCACAGATCATTTCCACTTTGATATGGAGAATATCTCTTTCATGTTATGTGTTTTTTAATGCTGCATCAAATCTGGAGTAACGATCATTTCGTTCTGCAGAATGACAAACAATCTTGAATCTTGAAACTCTCATAATAGTTTTACTCCTTTCCAATCTGAAGTTGTCAGCTCCCATTTAAGATCTTTGAACTATTAATAGTTCAAATGCTGCTCTCTCTGTGAAATGGTAAGATACTGCTGGAATAATGACCATCAACTCAATTCAAATTCTTTGAAAAGACAAGTTATTTAGTTATAAGCAATACTGCAACTTACCGATTTTGACTGGCAAAAGGCCCCTGATCAATAGGCATTATACTGTCAGGCCAAGGTGCTGTTTGGTTTGGAGGTGCTTGTTGCTGACCATACGATGAACCTCCCATACCCACCTCAATTTCTGATGACCCTGATCAAAGTGAAAGGTAGCAGAAAAGCAATTGCTTTTTAAAGTGGCATTTGATACCTTTTAGAGAATAATACATATTTTTACAAATGTAGAAGCTTTTCTTAACAAAGTAAGGCATTGGAATTTAAAAAATGCTACAACATACCCATCATTTGTGTTTGGAGCATCGATCTCTGACCAGGCTGACTGTTCGGTCTCATTGGAATAGCAGAAGTAGGACTGCCGATCATGCTGCCTTGCAGTGTTGTCCTGCTTATTGTGTTGGATCCTGAGCTGCCCGTGGTGTTCACAGCAGAGCTCGACTGACACCAGTCTACAGAAGCCATGCTGGGTCGGGGGACTCCACTTGCCATACTACTGACCATCCCTAGGAAGGAACAAGGAAGGCTGGAGAGTAATCCTGCTTCTGGAATTCATTTTCCTTTCTCAGGCAGTACACGTTGTATAAATCCTTATCGTGCTACTTTGACAAGTTCTTGTCATCCATTTATTTTCAAATCTGAAATTACTGCAGAGCTCTTCATTGTAGAGACATTTTCCCGTTGGTATGCAGCACTATAAAACACTACTCCCAATAAAATCGAGTCATTTAGTCACAATAATATCAAAAGTTCAGTGAACGTGCATAATATCTCTTCTGTGGACTACAAATACTGTAAAATCTTGCTGATAGGAAGTGTTGCTTTATGTACGAGTGACAGGTGCCGAGGAGTGTGGATAACCCTAGCTTCCTTCCTGAGGAAGTGAATCACTTTTGCTACCAAATACGTCAATGCTTTACTTTCCAAATGAGCTGAAGATAAGTTACTAAAACCCAACAGCAAGTGCTCTTTTTACATGTAAAACAACTTATTGCGACTGAGAAATTTAATGTATTTTTAAACGTGCTGGCATACAAGGCCAGAAACTAATTATTCAGTAGAGGAGGGGGGGGGGGTCAATGACACCTTTCAGTCAAAATTTTAAATATTACACAACACAGGAAAATTACACAAACATTTTTCCGATGTTTGTCTCTAATTGCAACTCATAATGGGTATACCCTGTCTGGGGAAATCCTCCTCCTTCCATTATGATCAAAGAATCACGTCAATTATGCTCCTGCTACTTAAGCCAGACCACTTCCACTGATTTATCACAAATGAACTTTTATGAATGATTGTTTTAAAGCAAAGTCACTATAGGAAGCATTATTATTGACTATAATGACACCTTCAAGTGGTATACATGATACTGTAATGTTAGAGTCCTCTCTTAATCAGTTGAAAGATGGCATGCTAGATTATAGCATTTACTTAAAAGTTTATTGAATGAAGTTTTTAAATTGAACAGGCATTTCAGCTTTCAGTTCTTTGAAATACAAGCCTCAAATGGCACTTTGAAAGTTTGAGACAGGTATAGTACGCATTTGATTTTGGTTAGTGGGAGTTAAATGCTGGGGAAGAGACGTAGTGCACATTAATCATCATTTTCCTTTTGAAGTAATTTCAGTTAGCTGCCAATTACCTCATACAATACTTCATGAATTAATTTTTTTTGCACTATTTATTTTGTAATTTATATTAGTTTTATGCCTTTGCACTGTACTGCTGACATAAAGCAACGCATTTGACATCAACCAGGACAGTGATGATAAACCCAAAATTCACTGCACTCGCATAATTAAAAAATAAGGCAGCCATTAAACATACTTTACAAATGCAAACATGAGGAAATCTGCAGATGCTGGAAATTCAAACAACACACACAAAATGCTGGTGGAACGCAGCAGGCCAGGCAGCATCTATAAGGAGAAGCACTGTTGACGTTTCGGGCCGAGACCCTTCGTCAGGACTAACTGAAAGGAAAGATAGTAAGAGATTTGAAAGTACCCCATCCCTGACATATTTAGTTGTTTGCCTTTTCTCCATTTCCCTCTGGTGCTGCCCCCCCTCCCCCTTTCTTTCTCCTGAGGCCTCCCGTCCCATGATCCTTTCCCTTCTCCAGCTGTGTATCACCAATCACCTTTCCAGCTCTTAGCTTCATCCCACCCCCTCCGGTCTTCTCCTATCATTTCGCATTTCCTCCTCCCCCCGCTACTTTCAAATCTCTTACTACCTTTCCTTTCAGTTAGTCCTAACGGAGGGTCTCGGCCCAAAACGTCGACAATGCTTCTCCTTATAGATGCTGCCTGGCCTGCTGTGTTCCACCAGCATTTTGTGTGTGACACTTTACAAATGAATAGAATACCACCTACTGCTGTTACGCCAATTCCTCTCTGTCTCCACTCACAAGCACACAATGTGACCATTTTTTCAGAAAGACACTGTTCTAGCTCAATATTCAACACCATTTTGTCCTTATATCTGAAAAGCTCTCAGAATTCTTTTAATAAAAACAAGGTTACTTAGTCCTCAAGAGTTTCTTTTGCAAAGTGAGTAATCAACAGCTTCAATTACACCTTCGAGCCTAGCCAAACGGATGTCATATAACACATTCACTTTGTTCTTGACATTTCAAATTTCAGGAAAAGTATTTGACCTAACCAAGAAGTGCCTAGTCCTACTTCTTAAAAAAAATCCATTAATTGGATGTGAGTCAAGCTGGCACTGACAGTATTTACAGCCTGCCCTGACAGTTCTTGAGGAGGTCATGAACCATTTTCACCGCAGTTCCCTTAGTGAGGATAACTCCCACAGTGCTGCTGGGAGCCACGAGTTCCAATTTTTAGATCAGGTGATGAAGGAATGACAAAATGTTTCAGTTTAACATATAACCAGGAGGGGAGATCACAGGCAGTGTGCCTAATGGTTGCAAGCTCTGCCAGAAAACTTTGGTTAGGTGTTTTGGCCCATCTTGCAGATTCTCTGGTATATAACACTGGGAAGTCTGGTACAATCTGAAAGCAGGGTTTCAGCAAGAGATCCACAGTTCATTTCTTAGGATGTATCCAACGAACTGATACGACAGAAGGGTCCTCTGGATCATGGAAATTAAAATCCGCCAAAGATTACACAGTTAGATTGTGTTCAACACAACATACTCTCAGTGAGTACTCTCAATAGGCAAAGGGCAAGACGTGACTTGGCTTGGCTTTATATCTGTGTGCAACTCACAAAGCCAAGGAGGATAGAAACTGAACTAAACCAGTTTAGACAATGCCATTGCAATTATATTAGGCATTTCAGTACTTTAACACTGATCACATAAATCTTCTGATACCAGGACAAGCAAAGGAAGCAAACACTTGAAAAGTGTTTGCATTAAAAAGAAAGTCTCCAGAAAGTAAGGGTAAGATTACTTAAACATGGTCTCTGTACCTGATGTCTCATGAAAAACATTGCTTTTGGGAGTGAAGATACATGATACAACATTCTAACTGCAATAAAATCTTCACATTCTCTGCCTCAGAACTGAATTGATACCATCACCAGTTGGCAGGTGTACAGCATCAACTCAACTTCTCAAATATTAAAGGGCATAGACAGAGTGGACATGGAGAGGATGTTTCCTGTAGTGGGGGAGTGTACGACCAGAAGGCACAGTCTCAGAGTAGAAGAATATCCCTTTGGAACAAAGAGAAGGAGGAATTCCATGGGGTGGTAAATCTGGAATTCATTGCCACAGACAGCTGTGGAGGCCGCTATTGGGTTTATTTAAAACAGAGGTTGACAGATTCTTGATTAGTAAGGGTGCCAAAGGATAAGGGGAGAAGGCAGGGGAATAAATCAGCCATGATGGAATGGCACAGCAGACTAATTCTGGTCCTATGTCTTATGGTTTTCATGCATTGCAAACTCTGCAAAGAATATATTTCATTTACCTCTCTAGAAGAAAACAACAGCAACAACTTACACTTAAGAGATTTTTTTTAACCTGTTTAAAAATGTGCCATGATTCTTCAAGTTAGCAAACAAAATCTGATCTAGCCACTAAAGAAAATGTTAAGGTGAGGAGAGGGAGAGGGGGAAGAGAGGAGGGAGGGGGGGGAAGAGAGGAGGGAGGGGGGGGAAGAGAGGAGAGAGGGGGGGGAAGAGAGGAGAGAGGGGGGGGAAGAGAGGAGAGAGGGGGGGAGAGAGAGAGGGGAGGGGAGGGGAGGGGAGGGGAGGGGAGGAGAGGAGAGGAGAGGAGAGGAGAGGAGAGGAGAGGAGAGGAGAGGAGAGGAGAGGAGAGGAGAGGAGAGGAGAGGAGAGGAGAGGAGAGGAGAGGAGAGGAGAGGAGAGGAGAGGAGAGGAGAGGAGAGGAGAGGAGAGGAGAGGAGAGGAGAGGAGAGAGAGAGAGAGAGAGAGAGAGAGAGAGAGAGAGAGAGAGAGAGAGAGAGAGAGAGAGAGAGAGAGAGAAAGAAATAGAAATTTAGGGAGGGAACTACACCCACGAGAAACCAGCTCAGAACAGAAGATGTTAGAGACAGGAGGTCATCAATGGAATATGCTCCACTGGTAACTAAGGGCCCAGGAAGAAAGGCAACTCCGGACTTTAAGCTCTAGGTAGCTAAAGGCAAGGCTATACAAGGTGAAGCAATTAATGTTGGGAACATGGAAATGATGATTTAGAAAAGCTCAATTATTTTCGGTTTGTAGAGTTGAGCCAGAGACAGAGGAAGGAAATAGTGGAGGGAATTTAAAGTAAGAGATGAATGCTTTTATTTTCCTGTAAATGCCTGCAAGAAAATGAGTCTCAAGGTACTGTACATATACTGTAAATGTACCTTGTAATAAATTTACCGAGACTTACTTTGAATTTGGTATTGTCAATGAGTGAATGAGCATAATGCCGATGGCAGAACAGGACTTTTTGTAGAAACACATGCAATGTGCTGGAGGAGCTCAGCAGGTCAGACAGTATCCATGGACAGTTGACGTTTCGGGCTGAGACCCTTCATCAGGACCTAATGAAGGGGTCTTGGCCCAAAATGTAGACTCCTGATGAAGGGTCTTGGCCAGAAACGTTGACTGTTTATTTCCACCCATGGATTCTGCCTGAGCTGCTGAGCTCCTGTACCACACTGCATGTGTTGCTCTAGGTTTCCAGTATCTGCAGTACTTCTTGTAGGTTAGTATACAGAAAGTAATGTTTTATATGAGTTCACTTTGGTACAGGCTGAAAGATGGAAATGTGGCTGAGAGGGAAATGGAATGGTTAGGTCCATGAGGGTATCAAAAGCAGTTTGACTGAGGCACAGGCAGTGACTGATGTCGGTAACCAAGTCGACCCACCCTTGGTGATTAGCACAGATCTGAATGGAATTCGACACCACATTACAAATGGTCTGGTTCAGCCACAGTGGTCTAGTGTCCTGGTCAACAGACAGGAATTGTGACATGGACCGAAGTCCAACCTTCTGAACAATTAAGAGTATAAAACACTTGTTTTAACATTTGTCAGTTAAAGTAAGAGTAGGGAAAGACTTGTCAGGTAATAGTGAGGACAAAGGTGAAGCCTGACATTTACAGACGATCTGCAAATGGACAGTTAAGAACAAAATACGCAAGGGCAGTACCATCCAAGAGAGTTGGCTCCCTTGGTCGAATACATTAAAGATTCCAGATAGGTAGAGAAGATGAGGCAAGATTATGCATTTCCCTCTGTAATTACAGTTCTGGCAATACTAGGGACAGGAGTTCCAGTGGGTGAGATGACGTTGTGTGACTGATAGGTTTGAGATTACTGCCTGGTATGGAAACACCAATGCCCTTCAACAGAAAATCCCTCATCACGGGTAAAACTCTCTCTGCCATTGAACACGTCTACACAGAGCACTGCCGCAGGAAAGCAGCATCCATCACTGGGGACCCCCAGCACCCAGGCCATGCTCTCTTCTCACTGATGCCATCAGGAAGGTGGTACAGGAGCCTCAGGACTCACACCACCAGGTTCAGGGACAATTAGTAGCCATCAATGATCAGTTCCTGAGCTAAAGAGGATACATTCACTTGTCCATCACTGAACTGTTCCCACAACCTATGGACTCAGTTTCAAGATGCCCGTCATCTCACATTCTCAATATTTATTGCTTATTTAATTATTATATGTATGTTTTTCACTTTCTTTTTGCATTTGCACACCGGTTGTCAGCACTGTTGGTGAGGTCTTTCATTGATTCTTTTCTGGTTATGGATTTTTTGGGTACGCTGGCAAGAAAATGAATCTCAGGGTAATATATGATGACAAATTGTATTTTGATAGTGAATTTACTTTGAATTTGGGCAGTGACACATTTAATGAAGAACGGGAAGTTGTTAGCGAGTGGCTTGGAAAGGAAGAGGGTTATTCTGTGCAGTGGTGTAAAGACAGCAAATCTGAAGAAAAGCACAGTGAGGAAGGGGATTGGGCAGTGAGTGGGAGCGGTACTGCTCAAGGAAGGGGAATGATTATAAAGAGCAAAGCACGATTTGATGAAGAAGGGCCAGCTGATGCAAATAGAATGGAAATGTTAAACAAGATGCTTTCATTTAGGACAAAGGTTATCAGTAACTGGCGACATCTTGTTTGAAGCCACTATGTTGATGATCAATGATAAGGCTAAAGGAAGGATCTTGGTCTCATAAATAGGGAGTTCAGAGAAGACAGATCACACTTTTGTGACAGCATTGACAGGAGTGAGAGAGAGAGAGAAAGAAATGAGGCAAGATTCACTCCCACTGCTGATCTGGTGGATGAAAGAGGATGAAGCCATTAGATCCACGCTTCTGAGAAGAGATTGGCCTAGAGGGAGGGATTCCTGGATTATTGATTGGTGGAATCAGCTTGATATGGTGATTGGTCAATAAGGTCATCAAGGAGAGGTGATAGGATGTGACAGCGATTAGGGAGGCAAATACTCAATCGATAGAAATGACAGGTGGTGTGATGACAGGAGGGGCAGAGTGAGCGTGAGACAGCAGGCAAGAGAGTGAGGGAGAGAGAGCGTGAGAAAAAGAGAGAACGAGCGAGAGAGAGCAAACTAGGTGAGGGAAACATAACAGGAAAAAAGAAAGAGCAATGTGAACACAGCTGAGATAATCTCTGTTGTGAAATGCTCTGCTGATAACCACTCTTTCAATTCAGACACAACAGGTTAGTTCTTTAAGTGGAGAAGCGGAAAAACAAAAAACAAATACAGCTTATAGAACTTTCATGCTTTGAAGTAAGGAATTCTTTAACTTACTTGATCATATTCCTAACCAGAAATAGAAAGATTAAAAGAAGCATCAAGCTGCAACAATTCTAACACTGATGAACGTACCTGCACTGACTGCCAAGCCTCCTTGACTACTCAGCATTGTCTGATTGCCCATCACTTGCTGTGACATTACAGCAAATGGACTGCTGTTTCGTATTGGTGGGAATGGTCCTGCACTTGTCTGACCCTGCATGTGGATGTCCAGTCCTGCGTTTCGGCCTTGTTGTGGTCTGCCTGGCTGCACAGCTCGAGGATTATTGAAAGCTGTTGTTTGAGTTAGAAGAAAACAAAATGTGCATTAGTGACAAACTGTGCTATTAGACATTTACTCTCCCAAAGCCTTAAGAGCCTTTTGTCTCAATCATACAATGAAGATAAATTGTCCATTATTTGCTGACAAAATAGAGAGTACATGCAAATTTTGCAGCAATTTCAGATAAAGACCGATTCACAGTGTACAGGAGGACCTATGAACCACTATCTGAGGTGCAGGCTCTTTGGCATTCACTCTTAGTTCACCACTGGAGTAAACTGATCAACACAAGGTTGCTGGGTTTTGCTGAACACCCAAAGTAAACCTGAAATTCACCATTTCCTAAAATACCTCCTCTATAATGTTCTATTAACTCAGAAACCAATATTGGAGAGTCAAGCACCTACAGTCCATCTGCCACAAACTGAAGTTCCGGTTAGCCGACCATTTTAATTCCTGTCCCCATTCCCGTTCTGACATGTCAGTCCATGGCCTTTTCCTCGGCCACGATGAAGCCACTCTCGGGGTGGAGGAGCAAAACTTTGCATTCCATCAGGACAGCCTCCAATTTGATGGCATGAACAATGATTTCTCCTTCCAATAATTGTTCTTTTTTTTCTTTTTTCCTCTTCTTTCATTCCCACTTGGCCTCTTACATATTCTCCTCACTTGCCTATCACCTCCCATTGTGTCCCTCCTTCTTCCCTTTTTCTCATGGACTACTCTTCCTTCCTACCAGGTTTCTTCTTCTCCAGCCCTTTACCTTTCGCATTCACCTGACTTCACCTATCACCTTATATCTTGTCCTTACTCCCTTCCCCCCACCTTTTTATCCTGGCATCTTCCCCTTTCTTCTCTGGTCCTAAAGAAGGGTTTCAATCTAAAATATCAACTGTTTATTTATTTTTATTTGCTGCCTAACCTGCTGAGTTCCTCCGGCACTTTGTGTGCATTGATTAGTATTTTTCATTGACAAGAGTTATTTTGAGTCCAAGTGTAATTTTCTGTGCAAGAAATTTGGCATTTTTAGTTGGTACACGATTGTTCATTTTGCTCTGCCAGAAATGGCAACTTCTGGTGCATCTTGAAAACAGAGCCCTGCAAAAAGCCTTGGGACATTGATGTGATGTGTATGTCAGGCTGCTACTGAATCTCCCGCTGACCACAGTCCCATTGACTTCGGCCATTAGTTACTTCATCTTCCACGGCTATCCTGATGCAAGTTTCTGCTCTCCATGGGGATGCATTCCATTTACTTTACAGCTACACTAGAAAGAGCAAGGCCCCACATGCATGGGGGAGGTGGGGGGGAAACAAATTTCAAAACATTTGTAGCTGAATTACAGTAAATACTGAAAAAAAAGTTTTAAATTTTCACTAATTTTGAGAGCTGCGGAGAGGGAGGTCAGAAGCCCCCTGATTAAGGGTGCTTGATGTTCTTCCGAAATGTGGGATCGACAGGTTAGACAGTCCAGTTCTTCATGGTACATAGATACATAGCTCCAGGTGCGTCCATTCATACTTTCAAAAACAAAGTTAAACAATTCAAGAACCTGAGGGAATCTTGGTCTGATTTGTTTCCTGAAAGAACCTGCCCAGTGAAGTCATGATGCCAACTGACTTTAGGCAATTACCACAGGTGAAGATGGTGGGCCTAGGACATAGCTCCTGATTTACTCTTGCAGTGATGTGTCTGGAGTGTAATGACTAGTCTCTGTAGCTATAACCCATCTGTTTGCAGGTGTGACTCAAGCCAGTGGAAGACCTTTTTCCTGTTCGTCACTAACTAAAATTACCAAGCTTCTTTCATGGTACAAACTCTCAAATGCAGCTCAAAGTCACGTCTGCCAACAATGCAATTTAGACTGAGCTGCCCACTACTGCACAACAGCAACTTGACAACGAAGTTATATGGTTAACATGAGCTGTTCACAAGCAAGTTCTTAATATATTTAATATTAAACAATTAACAAATCACTATGCAAAACAGGTTCTCAGTTCATAAGGTTAGGATGTTTAAAACATGAACATTTTATACACTTATTATTAACTGAGGGATTGAATGAGGTAAGCAATGGTAGTGAGGGTTAACCCAGGCCTTGTAGATGACACTACTACATCTTCATTGATCTACTATGTACAGTCATTATGCAAAGTGGAGTCACAGTCAATGTTGAAGCTTGCTTGGCCTCCATAATGTGGTAGAACACAGAGCATAGAGATCTACAGAACATTACAGGCCCTTTGACCTACAATGTTGTGCCAACCATGTAATTTACTCTAAAAACTGCCTAGAATTTCCCTACCACATAGCCCTCTATTTTCCTAAGCTCTGTGTACCTATCTAAGGGTCTCTTAGAAGACCCTATTGTCTACCATCGTCACTGGCAGTGCATTCCACACACCCACCACTCTCTGTGTGATGAACTTACCTCTGACATCCACACCACCCCACCCCCCGTACCTACTTCCAAGCACCTTAAAACTTTGTGCTAGCCATTTCAGCCATGGGGGAAAAAAGCCTCTGGCTATCCACATGATCAATGCCTCGTCATCATTTTATACACCTCTATAAGGTCACCTCTCATCCTCCGTCGCTCCAAGGAGAAAATGCCAAGTTCTCTCAACCTATTCTCATAAGGCATGCTCTCCAATCCAGGCAACAACCTTGTAAATCTCCTCTGCACTCTCTCTATAGTATCCACATCCTTCCTGTAGTGAGGTGACCAGAACTGAACAGAGTTCTCCAAGTGGGGTCTGACCAAAGTTTTATATAGCTGTAACATCATCTCATGGCTCTTGAACTTAATCCCATGGCTGATGAAGGCCATCACACCATAAGCTTTCTGAACAACACTGTCAACACATGCAGCAGCTTTGAGTGTCCTATGGACACGGACCCCAGGATCTCTCTGATGCTCCACACTGCTAAGAGTCTTACCATTAATATTATACTCTGTCTTCAAATTTGACCTACCAAAACACCAGACTATCCATAAAACCCCCAAATTTGTGTCACCAGCAAAATTACTAACCCACTTTTCTACTTCCTCATCCAGGTCATTTATGAAAATCACAAAGAGGAGGGGTCCCAGGACAGATCCCTGTGGAACACCACTGGTCACTGACCTCCATGCAGAATATGAACCATCTACAGCCACCCTAAGTATTCTAAGGTCAAGCCAATTCTGGACCCAAAAAGTGAGGTCTCCTTGGATCTCATGCCTCCTTACTTTCTGAATGAGCCTTGTATAGGGAACCTTATCAAATGGCTTACTGAAATCCATATACACTACATCCACTGCTCTACCTTCATCAATGTGTTTTATTAAATCCTCAAGGTATTCAATCAGGCTCGTATGGCATGACCTGCCCTTGACAAACCCATGCTGACTATCCCTAATCAGATTATCTCTCTCCAAATGCTCATAAGTCTTGCCTCTCAGAGCCTTCAACAGCTTGCCCACTACTGAAGTAAGCCTCACTGGTCTATAATTTCCTGGGTTATCTCTACTCCCTTTCTTGAACAAATGAACAACATTTGCAACCTTCCAATCCTCTGGTACTTCTTCTATTGATGATGCAAAGTTCACTGCCAGACGGTCAGCAATCTCCTCCCTCACTTCCCACAATAGCCTGGGGTACATCTCGTCTGAACCCAGTGACTTATCTAACTTAATGCTTTTCAAAAGCTCCAGCACATCCTCTTTCTTAATGTCTATATGCTCAACCGTTTCAGTCCACTGCAAGTCATCTCCACAATTGCTAAGAATTTTTTTCCCCTGGTGAATACTGAAGCAAAATATTCATTAAGTAACTCTGCTACTTCCTCCGACTCCATGCACACGTTTCCACTATCACAGCTGGTTGATCCTATTCTCACATGACTTGTTCTTCATCTACTTAAACAATACCTTGGGGATTTTCCTTAATCCTGCTCACCAAGGCCTTCTCATGGCCCCTTCTACTTCTCCTAATTTCATTCTTAAATTCCTTCTTGGCAACCTTGTAATTTTCTAGAGCTCTAACTGTATCTGGCTTCTTGAACCTTTCATAAGCTTTTCTTTTCTTACCTAGATTTTCTACATCTTGTGTACACCATGGTTCTTTTACCCTACCATCCTTTCCCTGCCTCAATGAAACATACTAATGCAGAATGCTATGCAAATGTTCCCTGAACATTTGCCACATTTTTGCTGTGTATTTTCTTCAGAACATCTGCTCTCAATTAATGCTCGCAAGTTTCTGCCTAATAGCATCATATTTCCCACTACCCTAATTAAATGTTTTCCCAAATTGTCTGCTCCTATCCCTCCCCAGCGTTATGGTGAAGGAGACGCAGTTGTGATCACTACCTCCAAAATGCTCTCTCACTGAGAGATCTGACACCTGACCAGGTTCATTTCCCAATACCAGATCACGTGCAGCCTCTCCTCTAGTTGGCTAATCTATATATTGTGCCAGGAAACCTTCTTGAATACACCTAACAAACTCCACCCCAACGAAACCTTTTGCTCTAAGTAGATGCCCATCAATACTAGGATAGTTAAAATCACCCGTCACAACAACCCTATTATTATTGCACTGTTCCAGAATCTGCCTCCCTATCTGCTCCTCGATATCCCTGTTACTATTGGGAGGTCTATAAAAACACCCAGTAGAGTTAATGCCCCTTTCCTGTTTCTGACTTCCACCCACACTGACTCAGTAGACCATCCCTCCATGTTTTCCTCCTTTTCTGCAGCCGTGATACCATCCCTGATTAGGAATGCCACGCCCACACCTCTTTTGCCTCCCACCCTGTCTTTCTTGAACCATCTAAAGCCATTCCTGCCCCTGAGACATCCAAGTGTGTGTAATGGCCACAACGTCACAGGTCCACGTATTATTCATTTTTGCCTTATTTATGATACTCCCTTGCTGAGCCCCTCTAGGAATTTTCTAATTTTGCAAATGATCAGAGTCTGCTTTCACTCAGTGACGTTCTTATCTATGCTAGAAGTTGTAGGTTCTGTTTCTAACATTATAGAACTTGTAGATCCTTCAGGACAATACCAAGACATGCATCTGGATTAATATCTCTTTAGCTTCTCCTAGTGATAGGAAAAAATTGAACAGCAACAAAATTTTCCACTGTTCATGAGATCAGTCACGAAGCATAAATGCATTTCCAAGTTCACACCAGGGGGCATTGATACCATAAAAAAAGAGAAGCAACTAGTTTAATGAGCTCACAACTCCAGCTTTCTGGCTGAGGCGTGCAGAACCAGGAATCACAGTCCCAGAAAAAAGGTGGAGACAATTTCCGACCAAGACGAGGAGTGATCTAATGTTGTCTGATGAACCTTCAGAATTCTCTAAACCTGGACAGCTGTCATAAAGTTCATTCAGAACAGATCGATTATTGGGTCAAGAGTATGTATCTGGTGTCCGAACATTGATGACCAGCCGTGTTCTTGATGGACAGCGGAGCAGCCAGGAATGGCTGGATAGTCCATTTCTGCTCCAAATACTCATACAAATTCTCAGCAACAGTATTACATTAAATAAATAAATTCTAGTAATTTACCATTCAAAGGAAGGATAGTGTATTTTTTCCCTCATATATCCTTCAATTTTAAACTAGAAAGGCCTGAATATGGATGAAACATAGCAAAAGTGTGGATGAAGTATGTTTGCAACATGCATGCAAGAAAGGAGGCACAGAAGAAATAATACCATTTACTAATCTTAAAAAATTATTTGAGACTTTCAAAAGTTGTATTATCATTTTAATATGAATCTCAAGTGATAGACATATTTCACTGTATTTTTCAGTACGTGTGGCAAATAAAGATAATCTTTAGTCTTTATCTTAAAAGATTAAAAAAGGTATGATAGCAGAACTTTAAAATAAAAAATTCTAATAAATCAGCATTCATACACCCATGAAGACAAATATACAAAGTAATTCAATTTTTCTAATGTTAGGTTATAGAATGAATGAAAACATGATTAAACATTAAATCTGATGCCATTTGTGATAACAGTCACCAAGCTACGTCGATTAACAATGGCAAGGTCAATGTGGAGGTGAAATCGATGACTGACTTGTGTCAACCTTCAGCTCTGAGGAAAATATAATCAGATGACCTACTGTGTTGCCTACATAGCTTATGATGCAATCCGTTAGGTAACATATTCGTCAGAGCTGACAAACACAAAGACAGGAAAGGAAAAAGAAAGTGATTTACAAAACTCAATAGTTGCAGTTCCAGCGCTAAACAGCAGATGGCGAGCACACTGTTCCAACAAACATAACAAGGACAAAAAAAGACACTAACTGTATGATCTCTCATCTTTCAACTACCTAAACCAAGCATACTGAAAATCAATAGCTTTCAGTACATTTCCAACAGATTGCTAGATCAAGCATTGGGGTCATTTATTGTAACTGACGCTCCTGGTGTAGCCTCCTCTACATCAGCGAGACCCAATGCAGATTGTTGGATTGCTTTTGTTCCATCTGGTCTAACTCCCAGGATTTCACAGTGGCCAGCCATTTTAATTCCACTTCCCATTCCCACACTGTCTAGTCTGTCCATAGCCTCTTCTGGTGCTATGTTGAGGCCAGGCACAGACAGGGGGAGACAACACCTCATATTTAATCTCCAACTTGATGACATCAACATCGATCTCACTAACTTCCAGTAACCACTCTCCCGACCACCCCACCCCTTTGTTTACCCATCTCTCTCTTGTTCCTTTACCCCTTCTCGCTCCCTTCCCCAGTCCTCACTCACACTTTCCTCCCTTTCGTTCTCCACCTCTTTCCTTTTATTTTATGATCTACTGACCTCTCATCAGATTCCTACTCTTCCACCTATCATACACCAGCTTGAAGCTTCATCCTCCTTCCCACCCTTGCCCCTCTCACCTGGATTCACCCATCAGCTCATGCTCTTCCTCCTTCTTAGTCTGCCTTTTGCCCTCTTTCTTTTCAGTTCTGTGGAAGAGTTCTAGCCCAAAACGTCTACTATTCTTTTCCCTCCATAGATGCCGCATGACCCACTAAGCTCCTCCAGCATCATGTGAGAGTGCGTGCGTGTGTGTGTGTGTTGCTGCAGCTCAATCAAACTGTGTTTTTATGACAAGTTCAACCAATAGAGATAGGCAGTGGATTGTTGTTCAGTGATGAGCAGATTATTTTTGTGAGGAAGACAGAGGGAATAAAGAATTATTTTTGAAAGGACAGAAAAAGGGAAGAGGAAATGATTTTTGTTAGGGGGGCTGAGCAGAGGATTATATATTTAAATTATATTACTACAAGGATGATGCAGTAGGTCATGATTTAACTCCAGAAATTTTGTGTTACTTGTATACTGGAAAGAAGGCTCCATTGGTGCAGTAGGTAACAATGACTCCACACTCCTTCTCTGCCATTTAATGAGATCATGGCTTCTCTTCTAATTTCAACACCATTTTCCTAACCCTTGATCTTCTAATGTTCAGAAACATACTAACATTTGGTTTCAGTGTAACTGAATGATTGAACTTCCACACCCTGCCAGGAGAGAGAATTCCAAGTTCTCGAGCGTCTCCTTCCCCTCATTCTGGGACTGCGTGCTGGCCGCTCCATTATCCGGGGGGCTCAGCTCGGGTTTGATCTCCATTTCCCACAATCCCACTCTCACAGACAGACCCTGCAGTGATTCAGTGCAATGTAACACATATTCCCACAACTCCCTCTGCAGCATCTTGACAAAATTCATATATAGTCTCAACATCTTGTATTCATTAAGTTGCATACAGTCACTGAAACCTTAGTACAAATGTATGGCAGGGAGCTGAACCCTGTTAGGAGGATTGCAGTACTGAGCTGCCTGGTCCACAAGACTAAATAAACTCAGGTAATCAAAAAGACGGCAAAGAATGGGTTGCAATGTATTCCTTACTATGCATGCAAACACTTTTGTTAGTTTGGAAATTTGACAAGCCAAACACAACTCCATTTGAATATTAAAAACTATGCACTATGAATGTTGGAAGTTTAAAATAAACAGAAAATGATAGAACACCACATCTGCTGAGCAGGAAACTTAAAACTTTTTTTATATCAGCATCTTAAATTGACACAAAACATTAACACTGGTTCTATCTCCAAACCTGCCGCATGCCTTGCTGAGTATTTTCTGAGCTTTAAATGGTTTTGGCATGGACTAGATGGGCTGAAGGGCCTGCCCCATGCCGTACTTCTCTCTGACGCCAAGACTCTAAGTGTTGGAAGTTACTTTCGGAACGAAGTCGAGGTTGGCTAAAGTGAACACAGGAGACCCTTAGCAGCAGTGGGTGAAGAGGTCTGGAATGCCAAGTACCCCATCGCACTAAGATCAGCACTTCGCCTTTCCTTCTCTAACCAATAGGCAGGGAACACAGCATCAGAACTGTGTATCAATGGACAGAAACATGTAATCCCTACCCTCACCTTGGTTGTTGATCAAAGCTGGGCGCATTATTAAAAGTGAGGCTGGATCCAAGTACGTAAAGTAAACCAACGAAAATCACTCTGTTCCCGCAGTTCACTCATGGCTCTATTTTGCAGGACTACACTAACTATAGATTATGAAACTGCACATGTTCAAGTCCAAAACAGCATATATCAAAGCAATGTAAATCACGTATGAAACTCTTACCATTTTGTAACATCCCAGATAACGGACTTGGTGTTCCAAGTGGCGACGCAGAGACGTTTCCATTGCCAATTTGTAGGAGGTCCTGGAAGATGGTCTGCTTGTCAACTGGTCCACTAGCAGAAACCGCTTTCATGTCTGGGAAAATCTGCTGTAGCTGACTGTTCTGCAGGTCATCAAGAATTTCTTCTAAGTTATCCAAGTCACTGCTGATCTGCTGTCAACAACAAAGCCAATTACCACCCATCAATTTTGTGTTCAAGCCCAATTGGTGGATACTAATTAAGTACTGAGGCCTATTTAATCATTTTTAAATGATCGTGTACCACCCGGCCCCCAAATTCCTTTTTTTTCCTCAAGGAGGAATGATTTTTTTTTTGTTCGGGTAGGACATCATGGCCACACAGCCTTGTTCCGTCTCTCAGTCTCACACCATTAAATGTGAAGAATTAGTGACCAGAAGGAGGCACTACAGAGAAGCTCGATGCCCACCAGCAGTCAGTGCTCATGCACTTTACTCAGGCGGGGCAGGAAATAAAAACCCTTCTTAATTGCTTCGCCCCTCCATGCCCCACAGAAGGCTCACGTGCAATGCTGAAGCCCAGTTGGGCCAACAAGGAAAGGGAAGGAAATCAATTGAATGTGGTGCAGCCACCCACTAAATCACCAGACAAGTTATAAAATCTTGAACACACATCCAGCCAAGATAGAACATAGAACACTAGAGCCTAGTGCAGGCACTTTGGCCTATGTTGTGCCAACCCGTTTAATCTTCTTGAACGTCAATCTCCAACACTCTGCAAGTCCTAGGCACGTATATATAGCTAGGGTGCCTAAGACTTCTGCACAGTTTTGTATATTATGTCTTTTCAATTGAATTTTATGTCTTGAGCTAATATAAAGCTAGGTACTCTTATTTCAGTTTCCAAACCAATATTCACTACTATCCAAATTTTTTATGCACCCTAGCGCTCTCTCTCTATATATACATATCTGTGTGTGTGTGTGTGAGAGTGTGTGTGAGTGTGAGTGTGTGAGTGTGTGTGAGAGTGTGTGTGAGAGTGTGTGTGTGAGAGTGTGTGTGTGAGAGTGTGTGTGTGAGAGTGTGTGTGTGAGAGTGTGTGTGTGAGAGTGTGTGAGTGTGAGTGTGTGTGAGAGTGTGTGTGTGTGAGAGTGTGTGTGTGAGAGTGTGTGTGAGAGTGTGTGAGTGTGAGTGTGTGAGAGTGTGTGTGTGAGAGTGTGTGTGTGTGTGTGTGTGTGTGTGTGAGAGTGTGTGTGTGTGTGTGTGTGTGTGAGAGAGTGTGAGAGTGTGTGAGAGTGTGTGTGTGTGTGAGAGTGTGTGAGAGTGTGTGAGTGTGTGAGTGTGTGTGTGTGTGTGTGTGTGTGTGAGTAAGATTTTTACACAGCACTATAACTCTTCCCTCCCACGCTGCCCTCCATTTATCCATCATCCATTTAAGAATTCCTTAAATGTCCCTAACGTATTTGCCTTTACCACCATCCACGAACCCAGCACTTACTCCATTAAAAACTTACCTCTGACATTCCACCCACCACCTCCCCAGCCCCATACTATCCCAAAACAAGGGTGCAAAGCTCTTGCACATGCACCCTGAAATGGGGTAATTCCTTGAAATGAGAACTGTCCTAGGAAAATACTTCATTAGGCCCCGAGGTATATTAGCAATGCGAAGTATACTTTGCCATATACCATTAAAATTTTATTCATTTCGGGACCATCCACTTAACATTGATGTGAATTCAAATTTAGGAAATCAATTAAAAAGATATCCCTTAAGTGAATTACTTAACAGTAATCCCCTGAAAGTTCAGCCGTCATAAATGGTTTAAACACAATGTTTATCTAAATGGGATTAGCGCCATTCAATTCATTCAACTGAGATTATACAAACTAGGAGCAGGAGCAGGCTGAAACACGAGAAAAACTGCAGACGCTGGACGCAGATTTCTCCCGGAGCCAGGAGGAGGCTGCTTGCCACCTTTGAGTCTGTTCTGGGACTTAAGAGATCTTGGCTGATTTGTTTTAATGTTAACTCTGCACTCCTCATTCCCCAGGGTAACATTTCACCCAAACCCTTATCGGGAATTTAACCACCTCTGCCTGAGACATCCAAAAATTCTACTTCTACCACTCTTTGAGAAAGACCCTCAGAGACAAAACAAGCCTCATCTGTCACAACAGCTTTTAAAAAAAACTGGTCCTTGGTTCAAGATTCCACCTCTGGAGTGATCAATCTTTCTAATTCCACCCTGTCAAGTATCCTGAAGATCTTGTATCAGAGTATTGTAGGATTTAATTACCATTATACTTTAGGCTTGTGATACTGGTTTCCTGTTTGAAACTGCTAAGGATCTAATGAGATACTTCACATTGAATTCAGAAGACTGGATTGTAGTTGTGCTAATGTTTAACTTTTTATCATTTGTACGATTTGTCCTAGTTTATAGTTTGGTTGTCAGTTTTTGCATATGTATAGTTTTTCATAAATTTAATTGTATTTCTTTATTTTCCTGTAAATGCCTGCAAGAAAACAAATCTAAAGATAGTCCAATATGGTGACATAAACGTACGTTGATAATAAATTTACTTTGAACTTTGAATCTTTATGTGGAGATCACATTACCAACAGGTCTAGGAAACTGCAGGAACATCTGGAAACATGATTTAAGTTTAGGGACAGGAATAAACAGTCAACATTTCAGACTGAGAACTGGACGGGAAGGGAGCAGAAACCAGAAACCCTGGGGAGATAGGGATGAGTATAAGGTGGCAGGTAATAGGTGAGACCGGGCAAGGGGAAAGGTGGGTGGGTCAATAGGTGAGACCAGGGTAAGGGGGAAGGTGGGTGGGTCAATAGGTGAGACCAGGGTAAGGGGGGAGGTGGGTGGGTCAATGAGGGATGGATGACATTAGAAGCTGGGAGGTGATAGATGGAAGAGGGTACAGAGTGAAGGAAGAAGGAATTGGATAGGACAGAACAGTAGAGTAAAGGGAAGGGAGAAGAGGATGGATGAGAGGGCCAGCAGAAAGGGGGAAAACAAAATGGAGGGTGAGTGAAAAATGGGAGTGGTTACCACAAGTTAGAGAAATCGATGTTCATACCATCAGGTTGGAGATGGAATAGGAGGTCTCCTCCAATCTGCATTTGGTTATCATCAGCAGGGGCCATGGACAGGAATGTCAGAATGAGAACGTGAAGTTGAATTGAAGCAGATGGCCACCAGAACATCTTGCCTATTGTGGTGCAGAGAGCGAAGGTGCTTGACAATGTGTTGTCTTTCACTGATGTAGGAGGCGGCCCAGGATACAAAGAATGTTTGAGGCCTTGAATGGTGGTGAGGGAGGAGTACTAAGGGCAGGTGTAGCACTTTTCATTGCAGGATGTGCCAGAAGGGATATCGGAGAGGATGACGAATGGTCAAGGGAGTCGTGTAGAGAAAAATCCCTGTTAAAAGTGAGGGGGGGGGGGGGTGGGTGGGAAAGAGACAAGGAACGATGTGTCTGGTGGTTGGATGCTGTCGGAGACAGTGGAAGTTACGGAGAATGATCAGCTGGATACGCAGGCTCATGGGATGGTAGGTGATGAATTTTGTGCCTCCAGAATTGTGTGCGTGTTGCTTGAGATCCTTGTGTTACTGATTAATTCTGATATTTTTCAAACTCAGTATTTGAAGTACATTGTCACAACCACATTACGGCTTCTCAAACTGATGTTGCATTTTTCTGATTTGTGTCTGAATACATGAAGAAATATTGGTTAAACGTGGTTCAGCTCAAAATGGTCTTATTTTTCTGCATACCAGTGGTACACTTCATAAGTTCAAAGCAAATTTATTATCAAAGTAGATGCATGTCACCATATACAACCCTGAGATTCATTTAGTTACAGGGATTTGCAGTAAATACGAAGAAAAACCATAGAATCGATATAAGACCACACACAAGCTGGACAAACGATCAATCCGAAAAAGACACACTGTGCACATACAGAAAGAAAAAACTCAAAATAATAATAATATCGAGAACATGAGATAAAGAGTCCTTGAAAGTGAGTCCATAGGTTGTAGGAAGAGTTCAGTGATGGGCCAAGTGAAGTTGCCCCCACTGACTCAAGAGGCTTATGGTTGAGAGATAATAACTGTTACTGAAACTGGTGGTGTGTATCCTGAGGCTCCTGTACCTCCTGTGTGATGGCAGCAGCGAGAAAAGAGCACAGCCTCGGTGGTGAGGGTCCTTGCGGATGTGCTCAGTGGTGGGGAGGGCTTTACCTGTAATTCATTGGGCCATATCCATTACTAGTTGCCAGCTTTTTGGTTCCCGAATACTCCCATATGCTTAAAAATGTGAAAAACTTTCACGACTAAACGATAATAACAGCAAGGACCCTAAAGCATCACTAAATTTTAATGTTGTGAATTGGCAATTAGTCTTCCATCAAATATAGTTCAGAAGCTTCAAACAAAAAGGGGGGAATTCAGTAGTATTTATATATTACTTACATCTTCTCTGGTCCTTCAGACATAAGAGCAGAATTAGGACATTTTGCCCGTCAAGTCTGCTCTGCCATTCCATCACGGTTGATCTATTATCCCTCTCAACCCCACTTTCCTGCCTTCCCCCTGTAACCTTTGATGCGCTGACTAACCATGAACCTATCAACCTCTGCTTTAAATATACTCAATGACTTGGCCTCCACAGCCATCGGTGGCAATGAATTACACAGATTCACCACACTCTGGCTAAAGAAATTCCTTTTCATCTCTGTTTAAAATAGACGTCCCTCTATTCTGAGGCTGTGCCTGCTGGTCCTAGACTCACCAACTACAGGAAACATAAAAATCCACATCCACTCTCTAGGCCTTTCAATATTTGATAGGTTTCAATGAGACCTCCTCATTCTTCTAAACTCCAGCAAGTACAGACCCACAGTGATCAATCGTTTCTGACGCACAAACCCTTTCTTTCTCGGAATCATTCCTGTGAGTCTCCTTTGGACCCTCTCCAATGCCAGCACGTTTTCTTAGATAAGTGGCCCAAAACTGCTCACGATACTCCAGGAGTGGTCTGAACAATGCCTATAAAACCTCAGCATCACATCATCAGGACATAATTATGTCCTCTTAAAATGAATGTTAACATTCCATCTGCCTCCTTACCACCGACATGACCTGCAAGTCAACCTTTAGGGAATCCTGCCCAAGGGCTCGCCAAGCCCCTTTGCACCTCTGATTTTTAAATGTTCTCCGCATTTAGAAAATATTCTATGTCTTTATTCCTTCTACTAAAGTACATCACCATTAACTTCTCCACACTATATTCCTTATGCCACTTCTTTACCCATTCTCCCAATCTGTTCAAGTCCTTCTGCCGACACCCTGTCTCCTTCTGCCTCTCCACCTATTTTTGTAACATCTGAAAACCTGGCCACAAAGCCATCAATTCCGTCATCCAAATCATTGACATATAATGTGAAAAGAAGAGGTCCTAATACCAACTTCTGTGGAACACCACTAGATACCAGGAGTCAATCAGATTAAGCCCCTTTATTCCCACTCTTTGCCTCCTGTCAATCAGCTAATCATCTGTAAATGCTACTAACTTTCCTGTAATACCATGGGCTCTCATCTTGTTAAGCAGTCTCATGTGT
The DNA here is from genome assembly GCF_048418815.1 of Hemitrygon akajei. Taxonomy (NCBI): domain Eukaryota; kingdom Metazoa; phylum Chordata; class Chondrichthyes; order Myliobatiformes; family Dasyatidae; genus Hemitrygon; species Hemitrygon akajei. The sequence continues at coordinate 34,312,067 of NC_133124.1, read as the reverse complement.
GGCATCTTGTCAAAGGCTTTCCGAAAATCCATGTAAACAACATTCACTAACAGGCAGGATAGATAAAGGAGAGTCAAAGAGTTCTAACAGATTTGTCAGGCAAGATTTCCCTCAAGGAAACCTTGCCTACTCAGGCCTATTTTGTCAGGTGCCCCCAAAACTTCATCCTTTATAATGGCCTCCAACATCTTCCCAACCACTGAAATCAAGCTAAGTGGCCTATAATTCCCTTCGTTCTGCCTCCCTGTCTTCTTAAAGAGTGGAGTGCCATTGTAATTTCCCAGTCCTTCAGAACCTTGCCAAAATCCAATGATTCTTGAAAGATCATTACGAATGTCTCCACTATCTCTTTGGCTACCTCTTTCAGAATCCTGGGGTGTAGTCCATCTGTTGCAGGTGACTGATCTAGCTACAGACCATTCAGCTTCCCCATCACTTTTCCTTATATCATCTACACCCACTTCTGCCCCTCGACACTCTCAAATTTCTGACATACTGCTAGTATCTTCCACAGCGAACACTGCCACAAAATACTTATGAAATTCATCCACCATTTTATCGTCCCCAATTCTACCTCTCCAGCATCATTTCAAGGTCCAATTCAAGGAATATTTAACTACAAAAATATAGTTTTATAATCATTTAAGACATTAATCAAGGTTCCCTTTTTTGGAGGTCCTTAGTGTTTTGTTCAATGTGTGGTGTATGCATGTTGTATGTGCATGTGTGTGCATGAGACCTTCTGAGAAATGACAAACTGGGAAAATTGTGGGCGTCATTCCCAAGAGTGCAGTGGAGCAAAGGTGACAATATGGCATCTGCTTCCAGAGATAATGAGTTAACCTATTTTTACATTATTAATTATTCCCAAGTTGGCCATTTCGGCAATGAACATCAATACAATTCACATAATGGTGAAGAATAAATGTATTGGTGCTGGTGACTGACAAAGAGCATGAAAGAAACCTTCCGATGACAGAACTAAATTGAATCATTTTCTCTTGCAAAATAACCACTTTTAATCATTTGCACTTTTAATGAAGCATTTAGTAACAACATTATACTGCTTATTAGATATAAATCTCACAGCAAATTGCAGTGTTGCATCTTACTCAAATCAAAATGATCTACAAGGCTCTTAGATTGACTTCATCGCAGCAAAGACCAGATCATATATAACTTTGTTGATAAGGCCATCACATAAAAGAAGCCACACAGATCAGATTTGCCAATGATTATGTCATTAGCTGATCTCAGACACTGTGAGACAGAATTTCTGTGACTTGTAATTTGCATGCACAGGCTGTTGACAGGGTAGAGCTGGAAGACCCACTCAAGGAAAAGAAATTCTATTACCAAGAAACATTTTAGTGCGTAAAAGCTAGCAGTTACAGAAAAATAACTGACAAGTCCTCAGTGTTCAGTTGCAAATACTATAAAGACTAAAATGTATTTTGTAAAATAGAGTTGTAGGACAACTCCTCTGTAAAACTGGCAAGAAATACCATGAACTAACAGCAGAACGGTGCTGTTGGCTCATATGCACCTTCCTTTGCATAATTTATAATATAATAGACAATAGACAGTAGGTGCAGGAGTAGGCCATTCGGCCCTTCTAGCCAGCACCGCCATTCACTGTGATCATGGCTGATCATACACAATCAGTACCCCGTTCCTGCCCTCTCCCCATATCCCTTGACCCCACTATCTATAAGAGCTCTATCTAACTCTCTCTTGAATGCATCCAGAGACTTTGCCTCCTCTGCCTTCTGAGGCAGAGCATTCCACATATCCACCACTCTCTGGGTGAAAAAGTTTTTCCGCATCTCTGTTCTAAATGGCCTACCCCTTATTCTTAAACTGTGGCCTCTAGTTCTGGACTCACCCATCAGCGGGAACATGCTTCCTGCCTCGAGTGTGTCCAATCCCTTAATAATCTTATATGTTTCAATCAGATCCCCTCTCATCCTTCTAAATTCCAGTGTATACAAGCCCAGTCGCTCCAATCTTTCAACATATGACAGTCCCGCCATTCCGGGAATTAACCTTGTGAACCTACGCTGCACTCCCTCAATAGCAAGAATGTCCTTCCTCAAATTTGGAGACCAAAACTGCACACAATACTCCAGGTGGGGTCTCACCAGGACCCTGTACAGCTGCAGAAGGACCTCTTTACTCCTATACTCAATTCCTCTTGTTATAAAAGCCAGCATGCCATTAGCTTTCTTCACTGCCTGCTGTACCTGCATGCTTGCTTTCATTGACTGATGTACAGGAACACCTAGATCTCGTTGTACTTCCCCTTTTCCTAACTTGACTCCATTTAGATAGTAATCTGCCTTCCTGTTCTTGCCACCAAAGTGGATAACCTCACATTTATCCACATTAAACTGCATCTGCCATACACTTGCCCACTCACCCAACCTGTCCAAGTCACCCTGCATTCTCATAACATCCTCCTGACATTTCACACTGCCACCCAGCTTTGTGTCATCAGCAAATTTGCTAATGTTACTTTTAATCCCTTCATCTAAATTATTAATGTATATCGTAAACAGCTGCGGTCCCAGTACCAAAACTTGCGGTACCCCACTGATCACTGCCTGCCATTCCGAAAGGGACCTGTTAATCACTACTCTTTGTTTCCTGTCAGCCAGCCAAATTTCAATCCATGTCAGTACTCCGCCCCCAATACCATGTGCCCTAATTTTGCCCACTAATCTCCTATGTGGGACTTTATCAAAAGCTTTCTGGAAGTCCAGGTACACTACATCCACTGGCTTTCCCTTGTCCATTTTCATAGTTACATCCTCAAAAAACTCCAGAAGATTAGTCAAGCATGATTTTCCCTTCATAAATCCATGCTGACTTGGACTGATCCTTCTACTGCTATCCAAATGTGTCGTAATTTCCTCTTTTATAATTGACTCCAACATCTTTCCCACTACTGACGTCAGGCTAACCGGTCTATAATTCCCTATTTTCTCTCTCCCTCCTTTCTTGAAAAGTGGGACAACATTAGCCACCCTCCAATCCGCAGGAACTGTTCCTGAATCTATAGAACATTGGAAAATGATTACCAATGCGTCCACGATTTCTAGAGCCACCTCTTTGGGATGCAGATCATCAGGTCCCGGGGACTTATCAGCCTTCAGACTCAACAGTCTATCCAGCACCGTTTCCTGTCTAATATAAATTTCCTTCAGTTCATCCTTTACCCTAGTTCCTTTGGCCACTATTACATCTGGGAGATTGTTTGTGTCTTCCCTAGTGAAGACAGATCCAAAGTACCTGTTCAACTCGTCTGCCATTTCCTTGTTCCCCATAATAAATTCACCCGTTTCTGTCTTCAATGGCCCAATTTTGGTCTTAACTATTTTTTTGATATTCACATACCTAAAGAAGCTTTTACTATCCTCCTTTATATTCTTGGCTAGTTTACCTTCGTACCTCATTTTTTCTTGGCATATTGCCTTTTTTGTTATCTTCTGTTGCTCTTTAAAAGCTTCCCAGTCCTCCAGTTTCCCGCTCATCTTTGCTATGTTATACTTCTTCTCTTTTATTTTTATACTGCCCTTTACTTCCTTCAATTTAACACAATATCTGAGACGTTAAGTAGTATGTGGAGTTTTGGATCCTGAAATCTCGTTCCGAAGAGTTCTGCAGCATCACTAACCTCTGCACTCTTGTGAACTTTAGCGTGCACCGCAGTAGCTGTGTTGCACACAGCAACAAATACACCCGGGTTGAATGAGTGCCAGGCAGAGCACGTGTCCTGGCATTCTTGAAATGAAATTTGAAAGCATATCATGAAACTAATAATTGCTTTCACCCTCCTGTAAGTAGGCCATCAGAGACTGCTCATTATATGGGCTGTGCTGGATCTTTGCCTTGTCATGCAGAAGTCTATTGGCACTGAGATCATGCACCAGAACAAGTGATGGGGGGGGAAAGGATGAAGCTAGATTCAAATCTGATTTTATGACCATTACTTATGTCACACTCAATGCTTCCGTAATAATTATACGATTACAAAACCACAAAATGAGAAGTGGTAATACTTGGCTTAAGAGAAATATTATGAAATCTGCTTTATTAAAAAAAAAGGACTCGGGGGAAGAAAAGCTAAACAGGTGTTTTTCATTTCAGCTCAGCCAGAAGACTTAGTACTGCAGTTTGATCATGACTTTATTACACATTGTCGAATTACTACAGACAAACACAGAACATAGAACACTACAGCAGAGTACAGAACCTCTGGCCCACAATGTTGTGCCAACCTTATAACCTACTCTAAGATCAATCTAACCCTTCCCTCCCACATAGCCCTCCATTTTTCTTTCATCCCTGTGCCTATCTAAGAGTTTCTTAATTACCCTTAATGTATCTGCCTCTACCACCACCTCTGGCAGGGCATTCAACACACCCACCACTCTCTGTGTAAAATACTTACTTCATAGATCCGCCCCACACCTTCCTCCAATCACCTTAAAATTATGCCGCCTCATGTTAGCCATTTCAGCCCTGGAAAAAGTTTCTGGCTATCCACTTAATATATGCCTTTTATCATCTTTTAAAGCTCCATCAAGTTAGCTCTCATCCTTCTTTGCAGTGAAGAGAAAAGCATTACCTCATTCAACCTACCCTCATAAGACATGTTCTCTGAATGAAGCAGCCAAACCACCAAAATAATAGATTGGAACAAGTACATAGACTCTGAAAAGGATCTGTGAGGAGTAATATGGGAAGTTAAAAAGAAGCAAAGTGTTGATTTAAAGGAACAATATAATACAATAATGGGCTTTCAATCAACGTGAGAGAACATCTCCAGGAACTTCAAAGGTCAGGCAAAGAAGGTATCAGGATACGTGACTACAAGACATGCACTTAGTAGCAGTTTTTGAGGAATTGCTAAAAGAACAGTAAGAGAGGTTTAGGGAAGGAACTTCTGAATTTTCACCTATGCAAAAAGTGCAATAGCCACTAAACATATTAGGCTAAACAAAACAGCCCCTCGATAATAGGAGGTTGAGTGTGGTGAGGGAGGCTAGAAAACATTGGAATAGTAGAGGCAGAAAGAAGACAAAGCAATGGAAGGAGAGTCACAGGAAAAATACGTAACTGGCCTGAGCTAAGATCTCCTTGGCACCCAGCTCCCGTATTCTCAGTCAGAATACCAATAACTAACTTGCATGAGGGCCGGGGGCTCTTGTGGTGTCAAATCACAACAATATTCCGACTTAAGAGAATTAATTTTACTCTTTACCTCCTCCATAACTAAAGAACAGTAAATATCAATGTAACAAGTTGCCACATTTGGACACATCGTTATAGAGAAGATTTTTACTAAAATACCGTTGGTTTATACCCAATGTCTTATCAAGGGGAACATGTTGGGCAAGGCCTTGCTGGCTTTCCTCCTCACTTGCCCTGCTGCCTGCACTTGGCTTTTCCAAACGAAAGAACAGAACAAGCTGACTATTAATAACCATGAATCATCCAGGCCAATGGAGAAGGGTTTCAGAGATTGGTGGTATTGTAGATGGTGAGGAAGGCAGCCTAAGCCTACAGCAGGATATGGATGTAGATCAAATGGAAAGTTGGATGGAGCACAGACAGAAAAAAATAATCCCAGCACAAGCTGGGTGATTCATAGAGTTATACAACGTGGAAAAGAGGCCCTTCAACCCAAATCTTCTATGCCGTCCAAGAGGCCTGTCTACACTAATTCCATTTGGACCAAAATTCCTCTAAATCTTTCTCATCCATTAAGCTGTCAAATATGTTTTAAATGGTACACCCGTGCCTTCCACCTCCTCTGACAAATCATTCCACATATCCACCACCCTATGTGTAAAAACCTGCCTCCCAAGACCCCCTTTACATCTCTCCCTTCTCACCTTAAACCTTTGCCATTTAGTCTTAGACTCCGTTACCCCACCTATAGCCCTCATAGTTATATAACCTTTAAACAGTTACCCCTCAGCCAACTTCGTCTCAGCCTATACAGTCACTGTTTGTTGCTCCGGCCTTCCAGTTAAGGCAAGATTCCTGTCAGTCTTTCCTGCACCCTCTGTATTTAATCAAATCCTTCCTACAGTGTGGTGATCAGAACTTCACTTAATACTCCGACCTAACCCACCACTTGTATAACTGTAACTTAACGATCCAAGCTCCTATACACAATGCCTTTGCCAGAGAAGACAAGCACACCATATACTTTCCTCATCACCCTGTTTATCTGTGTTACTACTTCTAGCAAACTCTGCACTTGCACCAGAGTCTAGCCGTTCACTGGGTATACCCTGACCCAGTTTTACTTCACAAAAATGTTTCACTTTATACTTGTCCGGGTTAAATTCCATCAGTTAATCTGTGTCGCCAACTTTTCGGTATTTCATTTGATATGCCACCAAAGACGCACCCAAATTTCCATGGATGGACGTGGAGCACTCTGACTGGCTGTATCATAGCCTTCATTAGAGGCTCCAAAGCACAGAACTGCAAGAGGCTGCAGAGGGTTGTAGTCTCTGCCAGCTTCATCATGGGTACAAATCTCCACACCATCTTCAAGAGGCAGTGCCGCAAAAAGGCATCATCCATCGTTCAGTACCCCTCATCCTCTTCTTGTTACTATTACTAGAGGTGGCACATGAGACAGAAGACCCATGCATGCTCAATGATTCAGAGACAGCTTTGTCCCTTCTTATTTCAGATTTCTGAACAGCCCCTGATCACTACCACTTTATTCTTTTTTTTCTTGTACTATTCATTTTGTAGGTTATACTAATTTTACATCTTTGCAATGAATTTTCACATCATATAGACAGAGATATTAAACCAGATTCTGATTTGGATACTAATCATGCCACCAATGTTCTCTTCATTATCATTAGTATGGTGAAGAGTAAAGGTCAGAGGACTGATCCCTGCAGCGCATCACAGGTCTCCAATCTCCACTTCCCCCCTCTTCCTATTATTACCAAACCATTTGGCTATAACTTTGTAAAAAAAACTGAACCAAATTTGTGAAAGGTGATCTCCAACAAACAAAGCCATGCTGACGATTCTTAATCAGTGCTTTCCTTTCTAAATGTTCTTGTGAACGGCTTCTTAGCAACATTCCCACTATTGATGCTAGGCTCATCAGGTTGTAGTTTCTTGGCTTGTACTTGTAGTCCTTCCTAAATATAGGCACAACCATAGCCTTTTGCCAGTCTTCCTGTACCACAACCACGGCTAACAAAGAAATAAAAATTCCTTCCCGCTTTCCAGTATTTCCTAAGATGTACCTGGCCAGGTCCCAGAGATTTACCCACCTTTATGTACCTCAAGATTACCGATACCTCCCTCTCCATAATGTTGATCTGTTTCAGGATATCACCTTTCTCTTCTCTGATCTTACCAGCATCCATGTCGTTCAGCTCAGCAAATACAGAGAAACATTCATTTAAACTCTCAGCCATCTCCTGTGGCCCTGCACGTAGATGATCATATTGATACTTAAGGGGACCTACTTTCACCCTGGTTACTGCTTTAGTTGAACATTCTAGGATTCTTCTTTACTTATCTTCTGGTATCTGACTCATGACTGATAAAGATACAAAAAAACTCCCCTTCTCATTTCCTTATGCATACTCATGTATTCCCTATAATCCTCAAGTGATCCGTTTGATCCCTGTTGCCTCTACCATTCTCCTGACCAGTTCCTTAATATCCCTCACCAACCAAAGTTCCCTAATTCTGCCATCCTTGGCCTTCACTCCAACAGGAATATTCTCATCCTGAACTCTGCCTGTCTTACTTTTAAAAGCAGCCCACTTGCCAAATGTCCCTTTAGCCATGAACAACCTCTCCCAGTCAACTTTAACAAGTTCCTAGCTCCATCAAAATTGGCCTTGCTCCAACTTAGGACTAACATGTGGCGGATGAGCCCCTTTTTCTATTCTTTATCAGTCATTTTTCCATAACAATCATAACAAACAGAATTGCCAAAGTGCTCCCCCACTGACACATTAGCTACTTGCCCAGCCTCATTTCCTAAAATCAAGTTGAGTGCAGCCTCCCCTTGGATAGGTCTGTCTATATACTGCTTCAGGAAGCTTTAAAGTTAACAAATTCTATCCCCCCACCCAAACCCTTAATGCTAGTGCATTTTGGGAAGTTCATCGTCTGCAGTTCTATACAAAGACGTGATTGCTCTGGGAAGATTGCAGGGACATTTCACCAGGATGTCGCCTAGATTGAAGTACTTTAGTTACGGGGAGAGATTGGATAAACTGGGCTTCTTTTCTTCTGGAGTGAAGGAGACTGACAGCTGATTTGCAAAAGATTATAAAATTGTGAAAGGCATAGATAACATAAGGTCAAAATATTTTTCCAATGGTAGATGTCAGAAACAAAAGGGCTTATATTTAAAATAGAAAGAAATGGTTCTAAAAGGAGCCTGTGATCTTTTAAAGAAAGCACAGAGAGTGGTTGAACCAACAGAAATTATTCCGTTAGGCAGAAAGTTATATTGGCAAAACAAAGAACGACATGGTCTTGATGGATTTTGTGTAGTTGGGCAAAAAGCCCCACGATGGGCTCTAGGACTCCAAGTTACTGTTCAGGCTGATAAAAGGCCCCTGAAACGAGGCATTTGAATAGTTTTATATCTGAAAGACAGTACTATTTAGAATCTATTCAAAAAGTTATAAATGGTGTTTACAACATGATAGATTAAACATACAAGTACCCTAGAGAACAAACAAATAACATTAACATAAAATAAAGTCAAACGATCCCTGCACTTAATTTCTTTCCCACAGATTACCAGGGCCATTTGATTGAGGGGGACTGCTGTCTAAGCCAGTGGGAATAGAAACCTAGTATGGGGACTGATACAACAGCACCCACGTTTCAATTCCCATCGTTAGGCTCTTCAGTGCTAAGATCTGCAATGGTGCAGGTCAGTTCCACTGGAATCCAACCTCCAGATAGGGTTAAGTTCAAGCTCATGCAACCATGCATGAATACCCATGAATACAGCCAAACGAAACAGCATGACTGAGTATGCGCAGGAGTGAGAACAGCCGATTCAGCCTATTATTCCACCCATAACACAATCAGTACAGCAACAAGCATTCCTTACGCCCACTGATAAACTTCTTCAATTGATTAACACATCTATAACAAAATCAAATAAATTATTCTGTAAGGCCTACTTGAACTCAAATAAACGAGACCTGCACTTAAAAAAAATAAAATAGTCACGAAGCAAATTAGTTTGTTCTTCTATTTTCTTGGGTGATTCAATACGTTGTAGTACTGAGATGGCCTAGATTTAGTTCTCAAGGTGGACTAAGTTACCTCACCTTAAAATCAGCAACTAACAAGCATCACAATAAATGACCCAAAATGCCATGTGGCCCATCTAGATTCTTCCAGCCAGAAAGATTTCAATGGGGACATATCGCTTAAAAAATATAACAAATGATTACCAAATAAATTCGCGTTTTAACACAAAAGCATATAAATGAAATGCACCCACCTGTTCTGATGGCTCAAAGTTCATCTCCTTCTCAGACTTGATTGCTGGTTTAGTGCTCATGCAGGGATCCAACTTGCTGTCCATTCGCTCGAGTTTAGGTTTAATATTATGCATACTCGTGTCGTCCTTGTCCAGTAGGTATCGAAGTAGTGCATTTTCTTTCCTCTTGGGGCTCATTTGCTCTTGCTTGATTGTTATTTCTCCACCAGTAATTGAACCGCCAACGTCCTGGTTGTGGTGCTCCTTACCTGTGGCCTCTGCTGTCAGCTTTGCCAAGTCTACAGGAGAAGTGCTGTCCTGCAGGAGCCTGTGCAAAATTTTGTGTTTTTCTTTCAGTGAGGGCCCATGTGATGTAGAGGTGTTGGTTGTGGATGACGTCACTGCTGAAGTAGACAGTAGTCCTAATGAATTGCCTGGTGAGTCTTTAATAGAATCCCCAAGAGTACTTGGCAAAGGGGTCGCCTCCATTTGATCTGACTTGGTGATCAGTAACTGTAAAAGTTTGGTATGTCCTTTGCTGTCGTGCCCTCTGCCTTGGCCATCAGTCCTCTCTCCGCCACCAAACGGATTTAAGTTACTTTCACCGCTATCTTTCTGTTCCCCAGAAAGTCCACTTTCTGGCTGGCCAGCCGCAACTTCAGCCGACACTGGCTCACCATACAACCCGAAAGAATCTTTGGAGTCCATGCTCCCCTTTTTGGTGAGCGAAGAACTGATGCTTCCAGGAGAACTCTGTGAAGTCACCATTTTCAGTTCGGGCGACGCCCCATGAGATACCCCATGTCCTTCACTGAGGGCTTGAAGTGCGTTAAGGGAGCTGCTGGAGTAGCTATGGCTATTCCCTGTGCTGCTACAAACCCCGACTGGAGAATGCAAGTTTCCGACGGGAGAAAACTGATTAGCTGAGATGCGGGGGCTGCCGACCATCCCAGGACTCCCACGATGTCTGGGAGAAAGCATGGAGTTCTGTTGCCCAGCAGTCACACCGGGACTACTCCGCGATGGGCTGCTCATTTTGAGTGCATAGTTACTACCCTGAGGAGTGGCTGCTTGCATGCTTGATCCATGATTCATTCCACCGGTAACAAACCTGTTTCCTGGCATCTGCCCCATACCTGTCTGATCCTTCAGGCCATTCATGGCAAAGTTAGAATTGCTGCTCATCGCCATCTCTTGACCTGTGGCTGCAGCCGAAACACCCGCCAGAGCCGGACCACTGGAATTTGGATTCAATGACTTTCCCATTCCTTGTCCAGTCGATTCCTGATTCATCCCACAAACATTTTGCTCTCTGCAGTTTTAAACAAAACGTACAGATCACACCACGGCAATTAAAATCAGACGCATACATTTAAACAGCATCGCCGGAGGGGTGGAATACAGGAATTCTTACGAGCGTGGGCACTGGAGATGGGGTGGCAATGTTCCAGTGCACAAGAGGGGGAACGGTCACGTTTATTTTAAACTTAAAAGACACCTAGCAGTTGCAAACCTCAGCTTTGGAAACATCGAGAAGTAATGCTGCCGCTCCATAAATGCCTGGTTAAACCACACTTGGAATACTCGGTTCTGGTCAACTCATTATAGGAAGAATGTAGAAGCTTTAGAGAGGGTGCAGAGGAGATTAACCAGGATGCTGCCTGGACTACAGGATGTGTTTTTATTAAGATAGGTTGAGCTAACCAGGCATTTTCTCTTTAAAGTGAAGGAAGATGAGAGGCGACTTGATAGAGCTGAACAAGACGATAAGTGGCATAGATCAAGTGGAAAGCTCATGATAGAAATGGCTAATATGAGGGGGCATAATTTTAAGGTGATAGGAGGAAAGTATGGGGGGGAACCAGAGTTAAGCTTTTTACATAGTGAGGCAGATACATTTGGGGAATTTCAGGAAGTTAGATAGGTACACAGATGATTGAAAAATGGAGGGAAGGGTGAAAGTCGGCACAATATCATGGGCCAAAGGGCTTGTACTGTGCTGTAGTGTTCCACGTTCTTTGTAATGTTGTGCAGACATCTTCTGTTAAAGCTTTGCTGAAGCAGGTCTTGCACTCATTGCAAAGACCTGTTTCTATGTGAGGGCCCCAAGCTTCAATGGCACATGTAAATTTTGCATTGATCACCTCAAGATGTGTCAAAGCACCACTGTGTGTGGTGTGTCACTTACTAAGGATATGGAATAAATTTTGCAAATTTAAAAATACATAACATACAGTGAAGTTCAGTGGTGCTGTGTGTGCATATGGTGTGTTAATTAACAGAAACTCTTAGACACAGTGGCAGGGTTCCATTGTTAATTGTGACTACAATGCTCTAGTCAGTGTCGAACATCTTGGAAAGCCAGGCAAGATCATTTTCATTTGATACATGGATTTTCATATCCAGATAGTCATTCTGGGTTAATGGAACAATCACATGGTACTTTCTTGTATGGGGCTGCATGTCCAATTTAGTCCTTGAAGACTAACAATGGAACAAACTCCTGAACAGATGTTGTCTTTTCTCTGTGCAGAGTGTGAGCACATGGAGATGACAACCAACTTTGGAGCAGAGTCTCTGCTATGGCTATCAGCACGTTTACAACTTCATAATGCATCATGAAAAGAGTACGAGGGGAAACAGTCTGATCTTGTTTATAACTGTCTTCCATTCAACCGGATATTTAATTTAACTTGTCTCAGGCTGCTGACTTTCATCTGCATCTCATCTCAGTGGGACATTTCTCAGTCTCCCTTGCACCAAGAGAAAACGCTCATGGAAGTACTAACAAAATACCGGATGCCACATGTACATCTAGACTGCCTTCCACAACTGGTGGCCAACTTGTAGAAGAAGCATCCAGCTACGTGGGAAAGTCTAAGGTCAACGTCACTGACAATGAGCCACTGTGTGAAGACCAACAAGTGTGATCTAGACAACCCGCAGTCCATTATCAAGTCAAAGACCTGGTACAGAATCTGAAACACAAGAGGTTGCTGGAAATCCGGAGGAACATACAAAAAAGTCCTGGAATAATTCGGCAGGCCAGATAGCAACGGAGGACAGGAATAAAGAGTTGGGAGTTTCAGGCTGAGACCCTTCACCAGGACTGGAGAGGAAGAGGAAAGAAGCAGCTCATTTCCCTCTTTTCTTTCCAGTCTTGATGAAGGGCCACGGCCTGAAACATCGACTGTTTATGGAATTGAATTGACCTTATTTCTTACATCTTTCACATACATGAGGAGTAAAAATCTTTACGTTACGTCTCTGTCTAAATGTGCAATCATAGTAATTTATAATAAATAGAACAATCAATGTTACATAGAAATACACTCAAATCAGTGTGAGTTAATCAGTCTGATGGCCTGAGGGAGGAAGATGTCCCGGAGCCTGTTGGTCCTGACTTTTATGCTGCGGTACTGTTTCCTGGATGGTAGCAGCTGGAATAAATTGTGGTTGGGGTGTCCTGGGTCTCCAATGATCCTATGGGCCCTTTTTACAATGTCCTGAATCATGGGAAGTTCACAACTACAGATGCATTGGGCTGTCCGCACCACTCTCTGCAGAATCCTGCGATTAAGGGAGGTACAGTTCCCATACCAGGCAGTGATGCAGTCAGTCAGGATGCTCTCAATTGTGCCCCTGTAGAAATTTCTTAGGATTTGGGGGCCCATAACAAACTTCCTCGACTGTCTGAGGTGAAAGAGGTGCTGTTGTGCCTTTTTCACCACACAGCTGGTATGTACAGACCACGTGAGGTCCTCGGTGATGTGGATGCCGAGGAACTTGAAGCTGTTCACCCTCTCACCCCCCCCCCCCCCAGATCCATTGATGTCAATAGGGGCTAGCCTGTCTCCATTCCTCCTGTAATCCACAACCGTCTCCTTTGTTTTTTTTGCGACATTGAGGGAGAGGTTGTTTACTTGACACCACTGTGTCAGAAAGATGACTTTTTCCCTGTAGGCCCACTCGTTATTGTTTGAGGTAAGGCCGATCAATGTAGTGCTGTCGGCAAATTTAATTAGCAGATTGGAGCTGTGGGTGACAACACAGTCATGGATATACAGGGAGTAAAGGAGGGGACTTAGTACACAGCCCCCAGGGCTCCCCCTCTTTAGAAGCTGCCTGACCAGCTGAGTTCCTCCAGCGTTTTATGCACAGTACAAAATCTTTCTATTACTGATACCACATTCTAATTTGAAGCTTCAGCACATCTGATTTCTGAGGCAAAGCACTAAGTTTTTAATCAAAAGGCCACGGAAAGGATGCTTACCTTTGAACAACATGCCGTGACATGATAAACTGAGGCTCGCTCGCGTTTGGAGTGCGTATAAGCCTGCTCCTTGTTTGTGCAGCAACCATGGTGCCATCAGATAAAGAAAACCGATACACGGGACTCAAAGCCTGACCCTGCCTTAACACTGTAATTCAGAGAAATTGAGGAAAAATGATAAATGGCACACAATGCTTCCTGAAAGCTCTGAGCATCAGATACTATACTTAAAAAAATTAGAATCCTCGCACAGACATGCAGAAGTGCTGGCTACTCATTCGGGTTTCTTTCAAGTAATGATTCTTTGTGACGGCCAACCCAACTACTTTGCAATTGATGCCAATGGAGAATCAAAGGGCTGCTCTTCTCCCCAATATATCTATTTGACTCTCTCCTGACTTAGTGCGTAAACAAGCAATATACACCTAGAAATTTCAGGTTCAATTTCCATTCTAATAATTAAAAACAACCTTAGCCAGAATAGCAGTCATTTGGTCCATAGTTAAGGGTTGGATGGTAGGTTGTGACACTGGTGAAAATCAGAAAGGACTGCAAGTGACGGAAATTTAAAATTAAAACAAAGCAGAAAATTCTGGAATACTCCACAGACCAGGCCACATCTGTGACAGAGAAGAAGTGTTAATTTTTCAGGTTAAAGATCCTTCATCAGACCTGGAAAAGAGACAACAGAAGCTTGTTAAGCTAACAGGAAGTTAAGGAGGGAGGACTACATTCTAATGTACCACAGCGTTCACAATGTAAATGCCGGCTGGGGATTCACCACACAGCACTCCTGCACCCAGTCCGTAGGGATGACCCTGAACTTTCTGTGGCCTGGTATTTTAATTCTCTGTTTCACTTTCACACTGATCCATGCAGGCACACTGGGGTCTAATACAAACTTGAGGGATAGAACCTCACTTTCTGTCTGGGCAGGCTGCAGCCTTCTGGACTCAGTATTGAATTCTACAACAGTCTGGTACAGAGGGGCCACTGTACAGGGTCGAAAAAAGCTGCAAAAATTTGTAAACTCAGCCAGCTCCCTAATGGGCACCGGCTTCCCCAGCATCCAGGGCACCTTCAAAAAGCAAACCTCACACAGAGTGTCCGTCATTAAGGACTCCCATCACCCAGGACATGCCCTTTGCTCACTACTATCATCAAGGAGGAGGTACCTGAGCCTGAGGTCACACAGTCAACATTTCAGTAACAGCTTAATCCCCTCCACCATCTTACTTCTGAATGGATAGTGAACCCATGAACATTACCTTACTATTTTTGTCCTCTCTCTTTGCACTGGCTTTTAATTTAAATTTTACACACTTACACACACACACACACACTTTTTTATTGCTATGTATCTCAACAATGTACCCCTGCCACAAAACAACAAATTTCACAACATATACCAGTCATGTTAATTCCAATTCTAAACTTCAGAAAACTTGACTTCTGTGTGTATCAGCCAGACATCTCTGATTCTGGCTCAGTATCTGTTCTTGTCTTTTTTTTTTAACCCTTCTGGGAATGGAGGACATGCCCAGCTGACCCGGTTGGCAAGTCTTCTTCTGCACTTCTCAATTCTCAAAGTCTTAAGAATGCTGCCTCTGCCCAACAGCTCCTATCACGTATTGAGCAGACGACATGTTCCCATGATCACAGTGGTTTTACCCATCTTCCCTCTAGTTTAACAAGCTTCTTTTGTTTCCTTCCCAGTTCTAATGAAGGTCGCTAAAACAACACTCTTCCCATTGACGCAGATGGACTGGCTGAGTAGAACGTCATGGTAGCCGTGCTATTACAGCTTGGGGTTTCGGAGTTGGGAGTTCAATCCTCCATAAGGAGTATCTGTACATCCACCCCGTGGGATGTGCAGGTTTTCTCTGGCTTTCCTCCCAAAATCCAAAGACGTACCACATAGGTTAACTGGCCATTACAAATTGTCCCATGATTAGGTTAGGGTTAACTTGGGGATGTCGGGTTGCTGGGCGCTGTAGCTCAAAGGGCCAGAAAGGCCTAGTCCACACTGTATCATAAAATTTTGCCAGCAATTTGAGCTGTAACACTTGCAAATACAGCACTCAATTCAAGGCTCACACAGCAAAATACTGAAGATTTCTGCAAAGCATGAATAAAACTGGCCAGAAAAAGCAAGGGCATTCCATTTAACAGAAAGAGAATCTGAAGAAATAGCAGGAGCACACAGCAAACCCTTAGTAAACATTAAAGCAGCTGAAATTAAATTAAAACTTCAAGCCTAGCAGTCTTATCAGAATTGCAAAGTTTTCAAGTGCACCATTAATCTGTCTTATTGCTTTAAATATACAGATTTATAGTACATTACTTGTACTGTTTTTATATTAGATTTAAAGTTTGAATTTTTACTTTACAGTAACCAAGCAAGTTGCTCAGATCATTTTATTGTGTATACTCGAAAGCCTCACCTTCATGATGATGCCTCTTAGCAAATGCAATCTCTTTGTCATTTTGTAGGTGAAATCTTTGAATGCACCTTCGCACTAAGTCTTCCCAGCCTGGCTTCATTGATGCACGTAATGCATTTATGTCCAGAGATTTCAGTTTGCCTTGGTTTTTTTTTTAAAAAAAAGAGGAATAAAGAAACTAATCTCATATGTCAAATTTCCAAAATGAGAAATTCCCAAATTTAAAACAGTCACATTATTTTACCTGATAAATCATGTTTTGTGGTAAAACTTTCAGTATTAGCGAATTGAGATCTCTCCTTCACAGGAGCCCTCCTTGCAACACAGATTAAACAGGACTGCAAATCTGAGGGCAGGAAAAAATAAATTTTCAGTAAAGTTTAAAACTTTGTTATGTAACACCAGAAACATAGAAAGCTTACAGCAGAGTACAGGAAAGCTGTGCCGAACATGTCCCTATCTTAGAAATTACCTAGGGTTACCCATAGCCCTCTACTTTTCTGAGCTCCATATACCTGTTCAGGAGTCTCTTATAAGACCCTATCGTATCTGCCTCCACCACCATCGGAGAAGTTGGCAATGAATTATAATGCACCAAACTTTAAGTGCAACAATCACTGATACACCAAGTTATCTAAATTCAGTCAGAAAAACTATAGTATTTGTCATGGGCCATAGAGCGTTAGAAATTTTATTCCATTTGATCCCTGGGTAAAGCCGTGATCTTCAAAGGAGATGCTGCACATGATGAAAAGACCAGATATTCTGGCATTGGGACAGATCTGGAAACAACATCCAGGATGATCATAAATGTCCTGTCATCGCCGATGGACTGGACTCTGAAAACTTGATCTTGTTGCTCAATCACACTTTGTTTCAGCGTGGCCACCGTTCTCAAGTTTGAACAAAGAAATGCCATTTTTATACAGAAATGACTCGTTGAATACAGATACTATTTGGTAACCTTGGGCATGTTCAAAATCCTTATTTGCATGACACTACACCAATCACACTACAATAATACCAGAATTAATAGCCGATGTTAAAGGCCAATAATACTTCAGAATTAGTAAAGTAACTGAACAATAGCAAGTGTCACTCTAGAATCTTCCCTGTGCATCCTTATCTTATCTAAATATATCATATGGCTCCGGTCCCCTGCTGTACAAAGAGAAGTTATGCTCTTCCACGATCTCTTTTAAAAGATTTAGCTTGCTTGGAGTGACTGCATATTATTTGTAAACTATCCTTGCCTGGGCATTACTTTAACCCTTACCTTGCTGCAACTTCCACAATCCCCCAAAGTTCTCTGATACCAGTAGGTTTACGTTATCAAATAAAAATTGGGAAAAGGTTATCGGTAAACAGACAAGCACGCGTTTTGGAAAAATTTATTTTAAAAATTGGCCTCCTATTTCTGGAGCCTTTTGGGAATAACGAAATTATAAAGAAAACTGAGAAATTCATATACTGTCCCGAGTTCTAATTTATTACACAGATTTTTGCCTTTACTTAAGAAATTTGTGGCTCAATGCAAGGGAGGTTAACACTAAGGTATAAAAATTCTCATATCAGGGACCCCCCCCCCCCCCAATATTGGGAATAAGCATAACCAAAAACAAGTTGAAGTACTTGAACGTAGGTCAGCCACAAGCTTAATCAAGAGCTCTTATTGACATTCATTTCCCCTGTTATCCATTCTGCAGCATGCCAGTTAGTTTCACATTGTGGGAAATTCAGGATTATGGAGATTATCTGTCAAATCTGTCCCTGCTCGGACTTCCTTAAACTCAACGATCCAAGCTGGGTATGAAACCAGTGCCTGCGCGTGACAATCAATGCCAAATCCACTTACATGCAGCTTATCACATCTATCAGAGGGGCTCTGAAATTCTTATACAACGTGCATGGTAACACAGGCAACTCAGCTGATGATATTTGATGCAGTTAACCTCCGTTCAGCCCATCTCTTCCATAATTTAACAGCTACGTTCACACACAAAGTCCTAAGATTGTAAATTAGAATAACATTCCACTAGCCTGGCCGTCTATTACCCGATCTCAGTTGTCACTTCTTTTTATTGATGCAACTATTTTTTTTAGTTCTAAGATTATAGAATGATTTTGCTATCCCCCACTGAAAACCACCTACTCAATTATTGATCTACCCATGACCCCACTTTTCCATCTCAGGTTCAAAACTCCTTTATGTAAAAAGTAACATCTGTCTGTGTAGAGATGCCACTAATTCCACTAATTCCCTTGTCTATTCTGCGTCTTTTTCTGACCCTTACAGGGAGGGTAGAGGTAGAGGCAGGAATAGAGGTTACATCAATTTTTAAAATGCATGCAGATTACACCCAGCTTTATCATAACGGTTGATATGACAAACCGAGATTTGCTATCACCCAACAGTGTTATACACAAAATTATTTTCATCTTGCTTTCTGCCTCTATTTAAAACGCAATCTAAAATTATTTGACAGCAAGAGGCCAATGGAACTGTAATACCAAAGGGCGTACCTTTTACATTTAAGTTGAGAAAGGGTTGTTTCATACGTATGGGGCACATACTGCACATCTCATTGTTTTTTAACAGAGAGAGTGGAGGGTACCAGGGTGGTTTAGAGGCAAATATGATAGAGGCATTCAAGAGGCTCATAGATAAGCACATGAATGTACAGAAAATAGAAAGATATGAACATTGTGCATCTCTTATGAACTGTAAAGTCTGAATCACTGATTTATTGATAAGCGCCAGGGGAGCTGTGTGGCAGTTGCAGTGAGGATAGGCATCTACAGTTGCCCAGGGGAGAGGTGTTGGAGTCGGTATGCTCCACTGGAGGTGGTGTGGCGTGATGGCTAGAGCCAGTGCTGCCCCCTGGTGTTCATTCAGCAGATGACAAGCTCTATTCAAGTCAAGTCAAGTCAACTGCAGAGTGCTGCTACGTTCATGGACACAGGGTCTTGGACAATATATATTTTTTTTGCCTGTATTTTCCTGACATTGTATATGTGCCTTGTCCCGTCTGTGACCATTAGTATTGTATTTTGCACCTTGGCCCAGGAGTAATGCAGTTTCGTTTGGCTGTATCCTTGAGTATTTGTTTATGGCTGAATGACAAACTTGAACTTGATTATGAAGGCCTAACGGGTTTAGTTTGGTTGGGCATTTGATTATGTAGTTTGGTAAAACATTGTAGGATGAATGGCCTGTTTCTGTGCTGGACTGTTCTATGTTCTAACAAGTATTTGCTACTGCACATTTATTTATTTTATCATGTTGAAGATCTTGCAAATGAAACAATGAGTATTTTTGCTGATGACTGAAAACCACATTTTCTTGGTGAGTAGCTGATTTTCTGAGACCCAAGATGTTACAGCAGTGAGGAGTGTGTCAATCGTACCTGACATGCACTATTCATAAGTTCATATTAGTCAACTAACACAATCATGATATGGAATCTGTTGGCCAGAAAGAATGACAATCTTCAAATCAGTGAATTCAAATGAATCAAAGGCAGTGGAAGCAGTCTTTGTTCTTGCCGTGTGCTTGGGGGATGGAAGCTGCCATTTTGTGAAGACACTCGATTCTCCATTTTGTGAGCTTGACATGCTGGACTTGGATTAGTGTTTTAAAGAAGGCACAAAGACTCTTCAGGTAATCTGCTGAACTGGAGGTCATTTTCAAATAAGGAGTTATTTGTGAGGTGTTCTTTGGTTGGCTATAACATGCAGGATTGTGAACGCCTGAGGTGATTCAAGCTCATTGCTGACTGAGAACAAAGAGCCAGGAGTCAGCAACTGTCCCTTGATGGGAAGAGGATAATAGACGGATGCTGGCTTGGACCAGAGCCAATGACCAGGTGTTAAAGGCCAGACACATGACCTGCAGCCAGTGGCACGGGAATGCGACATTTGAATTGATAAGCAATGGATATAAAAGTGGATGCTTTGTGTGCGCCGGGGGCGGTAACTTCGAAGAATAACCATCGCAGATACAAGTGAGAAGAACCCTGCGTGACGCACATGGAGAGTGAATTGGGACCACGAGGAACAAGGAACGCCTGGCCAGCGTAAATTCCTCCGCCCGGGTAATACCTTTGCTATTCTTTGACTATCCAGGAGAGACAGGGATACTTAGCAGGTGTGCGCACAAGGTATTTAGTGTGTGAATTCACATATTTGTTAGTTTGAACAATAAGGGTAATTGTCAGTAAATACAGATCTCTCTGTGTCTCACTCAGAATTGTTGGAAGAGGTAGAAGCGGTATCTCTCTCTCTCTTTTTCCAACAAATCTCACAACCTGGAGATGATACAGAAGAACATAATACAGAATATTGTTTCCACATAACTGAATTTCTGCTTTATGGAACAGAAAGTTCTGGAAATTCTGCTGTGCTTGCTAGGCACTGCTGTGGAACATCAGAAGTTTGAGTCACCGGGCCTTATTGTGCTCAACACCAAGGGTATGGGCACAGCCAACAGAAATTTATGCTTCTCTGGGAACATAACGGGTAGTCATGTCTGTGGACCAGTTTGGTCGATAATGTGGCTGGCTGCCAGAAGCCCAGTCAGGTCAGTGACAGTGGAGCCATCTGAGCTTGATGCTTTGAGCAGTGGTGAGTGGGATCATGCAGAGGGCCAGGGGTAGAAAGGAGGTAAAGTGGATATCTGTGGGGGCGGGGGGCTGCAGAGGGAATAAGGTACGGAGATCATCATCGTCAATTGTGTTCTTTGTCAACAGTGAGTACTTGGATGAAGATCAAAAGAGCTGCTGGACAGGGTTGAAAGGTAAATGGGTACGTCGGCTCGGGTCCTTCAAAGCAATGAGGTGAACTTGATTGCAGCAGTTAGGAGAAATTTGGTTAAGTACATGGATGGGAGTGGTATGGAGGACTATGGTCAAGGTGTGAGTTTCTGGAACTAGGCAGAATAAGAGCTTGGCATGCACTAGATGGGCTGAAGGGCCTGCTTATGCACTGTAGTGCTCTATGACCCTGTTGACTAAAACGCTGTTTCCATGACAATGTGCTACAAGTAATCCCCTTTGCTCCAAATGGCCCGTTGCATGAGGACATGTTAGCCTGTGCATAGAAGATATAGAAATCATCATTTAGTCACAGAAATATAGAGCACACACAGTCCTTCAGCCCACTGAGTCCATGCTGGCTTATTCTTATCTCCTCCATCTCAGTACTTACCTAAACCATAGGCACAACTCTCAACCCATTAATACCAACCCACGTCTTTGGGACTGGGTGGAAACCAGAGAAGCTGAAGGAAACCAATGTGGTCATAGGGATAAGCTCCACACTGACTGCAGCAGAGGTCAGGGCTGAAACTATATTGCTGCCTTCAGCCATGAGAAAGCAGCATCGCGTCACCTGGGCATAAAGGCAACTCACACCCAAGGTGCCCCCCGGAATCTCTGCAGTGTCATGAATCCCTCAGAAATGGTTATCACACTGTTTTACTGCAAAAAATGAATTTCCACTCACACAGCTCTGAAAATAATGGCATTATATGACCTAATTGCTAACAGAGGTTTCTCTTTATCACTATAATTTGAATTGAACAGTGAAAATACATATCCAATCAGCTCATATTCCTTTTTATGTAATGTATATCTGTTATATATTTTAAATTATTACAGTAAAGGTTAAATATGGATTATTTTGTATATGGCATTCTTCCGTTACTACACAATTTTTGAAGCAGCTGAGGTACAGTAGGTTTCTTAACACTCTCAAATGAAATGTTTTTGCTATGCATGTTTATAAATCATAAAAACAGTGGAACCTGGTATGTCAAACTGACAATTAAAATTTGAGAAGGATTAACATTTATATTACTGGTACTTCGCCGCTCACTGTCCATTTAAACAAAAATGTGGAAATTTTGTAATAAACATTTTTAGTATTTGTTATAATTTAAATACAACTACTAAATTAACTCAAACTACTTTAAAGAGCAAACTGTGATAAGTATAGAAAACACAAAGTACACTGCAGATGCTGTGGTCAAATCAACATGTACAAAAGCTGGATGAACTTAGTAGGTCGGGCAGCATCCGTTGAAATGAACAGTCAACGTTTTGGGCTGAGACCCTTCGTCAGGACTGAAGGAGGAGGGGGCAGGGGCCCTATAAAGAAAGTGGGGGGAGGGGGAAGGTGCGGGTGAAAAACCAATCAGAGGAAAGATCAAGGGGTGAGGGAGGGGATAGGCAGGAGAGGTGAAGAAGGAATGTAAGGGGAAAAGCACTACGGTTAGTAGAAGGCGGCAGAATCATGAGAGCGGTGATAGGCAGCTAGAAGAGGAGGCAGAGTGAAAGTGTGATAGGGGAAGGGAGAGGGAGGGAATTACCAAAGTTGGAGAATTCGATGTTCATACCAAGGGGCTGGAGGCTACCCAGATGGTAGATGAGGTGTTGTTCCTCCAACCTGAGTTTGGCCTCATCATGGCAGTAGAGGAGGCCATGTATGGATATATCCGAATGGGAATGTGAAGTGGGTGGCAAACCGGGAGATCCTGTCTGTTGTGGCGGATGGAGTGGAGGTGCTCGACGAAGCGGTCCCTCAATCTGCGTCGGGTCTCGCCGATGTAGAGGAGGCTGCACCGGGAGCACAGGATGCAATAGATGACCCCAACAGACTCAGAAGTGAAGTGTTGCCTCACCTGGAAGGACTGTTTGGGGCCCTGAATGGTGGTAAGAGAGGAGGTGTAGGGACAGGTGTAGCACTTACGCTTGCAGGGATAAGTACCAGGTGGGAGATCTGTGGGAAGGGATGTGTGGACCAGGCAGTCGCGGAGGGAACGATCCCTGCGAAAAGCAGAGAGGGGTAGAGAGGGAAAGATGTGCTTGGTGGTGGGGTCCTGTTGAAGGTGGCTGAAGTTGAGGAGGATAATATACTGGATCCGGAGGCTGGTGGGGTGGTAGGTGAGGACAAGGGGAACACGGTCCCTGTTGTGGTGATGGAAGGATGGGGTGAGGGCCGAAGTGCGGGAAATGGAGGAGATGTGGGTGAGGGCATCATTGATGACGTCAGAAGGGAAAACCACGATTCTTAAAGAAAGGACATTTGAAATGTCCTGGAACGGAAAGCCTCATCGTGGGAGCAGATGCGGCAGAGATGGAGGAACTGGGAATAGGGAATAGCACTTTTACATTTGGCAGGGTGGGAAGAGGTATAATCAAGGTAGTTATGGGAGTCAGTGGGTTTATAGAAGATGTCAGTGGACATCTTCTATAAATTGACAACTTCAGCATGCGTGCAGGAAGCAGCACCAATGTAGCCAAGGAAAAGTTGGGGAGCAGTACCAGTACAGATTTGGAACATGGACTGTTCCACATAACCCACGAAGAGGCAGGCTCAGCCGGGGCCCATGCGAGTGCCCACAGCTACACCCTTGGTCTGAAATGGGCCCCAGCTATGCTTCCTTTTGACTGCTCGTTTTAACGGATGCTGCGATAAGTATATTTGTTTTCCATAAGTAAAATGCTGCATCTACAAGTTGCAGTCAAAGGAACAAGTTCTTCTACGATTAAAAGGCAATATACTAGTATCCTGTTGGAACACTGATTTAATTGTGTCAAATACTCCGCAACTGCCAAACAGGAAGAATTCTGGTTAAGCCAAACAAGTAGAACAGAAATAACATGATTCTTTTTTTTAAAAAAAAGTTCCATCCTTTACATTAAATATTTTAAACGTTCCTTCTATGTGGTTCACTGTTATTTTACAGATTTTATTTAACTTTAAGGAAGGAGATCATTTTATGGTTTGAGATTTTGAAAAAAGAGTGTACTATAAATCCGAGATGGACCAAATATAGTTAAATTAAGTGAAATTTCTTTGTGACTATTAACTATTTTAGTTGTTTCTCTCCTTAGTTAATGTAAATTATTCCAAAACACCAAAGCATCTCTTACCTTAATTATCTTATCTCTTATCATAATTTAGAAATGGCTAATAGGATGGCTTCACTGCTTCTATTTTTGCATTATTTATTACTGATCAGATACAAGTTTTTGTAATGAACTGTCAGATATATAACAGAGTGAGCAACTCCCATGGCGTGGAACAAAACAATATGAAGTTTCTATAAATTATCCCTTTTGCAATTTACATGCAGTTAAAAGAACACTCTGCTTCTAAAATACTAAAGAAGCTCGTTTAAAACACTTTAGCTTCAATGGTTGCAAAAATTATGCTGATGTTGTAATGTTTACCAGTTTTTTTTCCCCTTCTCAAAGGCAGCCCTTGTTAAGGAGCTGCCAGTGTCCGGAAGACAAGCAGGAAGACTGACCCGAGGTTACCACAAACAGGAGCCGTAATGCAGCCATTAGGCGGAATAGATGCCTGACTTTCTTTTGCTTCCTGTGGGGATACACCCAATTTCAACACAGTGCTTCCACATGACTGCACGTATGTACATCCCATATAAGAATTAAATGTGCGGATCCGTGCCCTATAACTCCGCATAAACAAAGGGCAATGCTTGCAATCTAGAGTCGTCATATTTACAGGTTTTTAAGCACATTACACGCGATTGACTAGTTGTGGGTTATCACAATGCCAAAGAGATTGCATGAAATCTGACCTTCTCCCTCTTCTTTTATTGACTTTGGTTGAGATACAGCAAAACACTGCATAGTTTCATATTTCTGAGGTGCTTCCTGGTTTTCATGGCCTTCCTCATCAGCTTCACCAGGCGGTTTAACCAACATACGGCAGTTAAAAGTGTGGCTGTTTCGTCTCGGGGTTTCATTGGACCAAGGCACCACAGTAACTGGGAAATATAATAATTCATACACTTCAGTATGAGATAGGAAAAAATAATTTGTAATGTAACATCTTTGTTTCATTCAATGTTAAAATATTCCATCATATGATGCACGTACCACTGTTGCTATGTACCACTTCAAAGCAATGTACCAGCACATTAACATGCAGAAAATAATAGGCAAAGAATATCCTGGAATTTTGCTTTTAATGGCTACAATGACAATCAGTAACCTGGAAGCCAACTATTTTGAAACATGATTGGAATAAATTTAGTCAGGTGGGATTTAAAATCTTAATTTGGTGATTTTATTCGGAGGCACAACCCCTAGAATTGCATCACGACTTCGGTTGTGATTTGTTTCATTGGTTCTTAGCAACCCAGCTAATAGCAGGGTAGCTTCTGAACCCTGATGAGGTAAACGGAAATAAAGCTAACAGCCTATTTTTAAAGCATATGTTTCAGCAGTAAGACCGTGGCAACCTACACAGTTCTAAGGCGGGCTACACTTGGTCAATGGACGAATATGTTGGTGGCCAGCAGGCAGACAAGCGTGATGGTCAAGATGGGAGTAAAGGATCCCAGGTGTTACTGCAGAGCCAAGGAGCACGGGGATAGCACACAACCTCAATTTACTCACAAAAAAAAACCAATCAAAATATTCCTTACAAAATGGTAGCTGCAAAATAATGCAGCAGTGCCAATTCTGAGCCACCAATAGCCGAGCAAACAACTAAAAAGTAGCAGGTGAATAGACAACAGCATTTAAAACAGATCCTTACCGAGAGATTTCGGCAAAAAGTTTCTCACAAACTCTTCGTGATCACCAACATGAAGAATGCTGTACACACTGGAGCTTATAAGCTCCTCTTGGTTGTACTTCAGGTACTGCGTCACGTTCTCAGAAACAAACACTATGTGCCCTTCAAGATTGACCACAAAAAGGAATCCGTCCAAAGCCTGTTAAAAACAGATAATACAAAGTAAGCACAAGTTTTTTAAGACATTCTGCCGTCTTGACACATTTTTCTGCCGAAATGTTAGAAAACTTGAGACTGTGGACAAATCAGTGGCACTTTCATTTTCAAATCTAAAAATCCGCGAAAACATTTTTTTCATCTCCCTCTCAACACCTCAGAAGCTGCTTAGATATATGCAGACCGTCAAACTAATACCAAGCCAATGCAGCCAGTTAGCCCCCTATGCATCCATACAACTTTATCATTTGACGTCCTCTTGAACGGACCCCTCCCCACATCTTCCTACTGACAGATGATGCAGCGTTCATTATGCACCCCTTCCACCGCAAAGCCGACACTAGCAACAGACGAAGGTCTTAAGGGGCTGCACAGTGGCACAGCTGATGGAACTGCTTCCTCACAAGTCCCAGTGACCGGGGATTCAGCACTGGCCTCCCTCAATCCTGTGTGGATTTGACACTTCACCCTGTGGCCACATGGATTTCCTCCAGGAGCACTCAAAGACATGTAGACTGATAATTTATTGTAAATTATCCCTGACTGCAAGCAAGTGGTGGAATCTGGGGAGGACACAGTAAAGTGGGGGGGGGGGGGGGGGGAGAATGTAAAAGGAACAGCACAAGTTGATTGTAAATGAGTGCTTGGTGACCAGAGCAGAGTCAGTGAGCTGAAGGATCTGTTTCATCCGATGCCAAACACCAATCCATCCCACTCCTACACCTAGTGCTAAATGATACTGCACATGAGTAGTACCTCTACCAGGAGTTGGAAGTGAATAATCATGAACCTCTGGATTCTGTGTGAGGTTTCTCCTACACTACCATTCCAAGAGGAACATCTATCCCGCTGTTTGACTATTGAATGGTTCCCTAGTGCGATACGGTTGACTCTTTCCCTCACAATCTACGTTGTTGTGGCCTAGTATATTATTGTCTGCCTGCACTGCATTCTCTCTGTAACTCTAACCTTTATTCTTCATTCTGTTATCGCTTTCCCTTGCACAGCCTTAATGCAATGTTGTAATGAAATGATCTGTATGGACAGCATGTAAAACAAAATCTTTCCTGTACTTTGGTATTGACGATAATAAACCAATATGTGGCTAAGCATCTAACTTGCAGGAAAACTTAGAAAATGGTGTCATCTCAGTCTTTCCTCATGAAAGAAGTTCTTGAGCGATTAGGTACTTTGTGCCTTGTAGTTGATCTATGGTGCAGCCAAGGGGAACAAGCAACTTTTATCTCACCTTTGGAACTCAGCTCTTTCATCCATAATCCCGCCTAACACTGGATTAAGGCCCAGTGCTTGAAAGACCCTGTCAGAAGTGAGCAGCTATGATCATGTTTTGGTAAGAGGTCAGATAATGTTAGTGAACCCTGCCTTCACTTTTTTTCCTCCTTTTTATTCATCTACGGGATGTAGGAATCGCCAGCTAAGCCAGCATTTATTGTCCATCACTAGATGTCCTTGAGGAGGTGGTGATGAGCTGCCTTCTTGAACCCCTGCAGTCCCTGAGGTGTAGGTACACCCACAGTGCAGTTAAGGAGGGAATCCCTGATACTGACCCAGCGACAATGAAGGAACAGCAACAGGTTTCCAAGTCAGCTTGGTGAGTGACTTGGAAGGGGATTTTCAAGTGGTGGCATTCCCAGGTATCCTTGTCCTTCTAAGATGGTAGTGGTTGTGGGTCTGGAAGGTGCTGCCTTAGGAACTTTGGTGTGTTGTTGCAGTGCATCTTGTAGATGGTACACACTGCTGCAACTGTCCGTTGATGGTGGAGGGATTGGATGCTTGTGAAAGGGGTACCAATCAAGTGGGCTGCCTTGTAATGGGTGGTGTCAAGTTTCTGAGTGTTGATGGCGCTGCACTCATCCAGGCGAGTATTCCATTACACTCCTGACCTGAAACTTGGAGATGGTGAACAGGCTTTGGGGAGTCAGGAGGTGAATTACACGCTGCAGGATTCCTAGCCTTTCACCTGCTGTGGTAGCCACTGTGTTTATATGGCTAGTCCAATTCAGTTTCCTGCCAATGGTAACCCCCAAGGATATTGATAGTAGGGGATTCAGTGATGGTGATGCCATTGAATGTCATGGGACGATGGTTAGAGTCTCTTATCTGATCTTAATAATAGTATTGAAGGGTGATACTTGGCTTGATTTGATAATTTTAGTTATGCTTAATCTTAGGGACATAGACCTCAAATACAACAGATTCTTCTCCGCGGAAGATTAACTTAACCATCAGATGTCAGTAATATAGGTTCTCTTATAAGTTTGAGCAAAACCAAAAAGCATTTGAATGAACTGTAGTTCAATAGGCAAGTCATTTAAGAATTGACAATAAAACCGTGTTCCTATAGCTCTTGGTTCTAAACTGACCTCGAGCATCATTGGTCCAAGTGCATCTTTGTCGATGACACCTTGACCCGTGGAGGATACATCAGCCTTCTGCACTGCATCTTCATTTGCAGCTACTTTTTCTGCAAAAACAAGAGGAATTTATTGCAACATGGATTCTTGCAGGATGCCCACAGGTAGTTTAATCCTGAAACCTCTTTGTACTGACTTTAAAGGATATATTTCTTTCAAGCGGCTAGTTAAGAATAAGGTGGCAACATAGTGCGATCAAATAGTCTTATGTTATATAAAAATTAAATAGTTCAACATTTGTTAAAACAAAATGACTTGAAAGTTACAAGACAGTTCTAGTTAGCAATTTAAAATGCGCCCCCCCCCCCCCAATATCCTGCTGATGGGACCAAAGGGATTGTGGAATGATTTCAGCTATTAAAGCACTGCAAGACTTTAGGTTCTTGCTACTGGATAAATGCTTGCCATTGTATTGTTGCACGAGGATTGAAAAAAAAAATCACACTCACTAGCCACTGAAAGACACAAATGACCATTTATTCATTTTTTGTATTAATTGTTCCACCCCAACTATGTAACTTCTCTTCCTAGACACTACTTTAGCCAATATTGTTAATGAGCCTCTCCCCACATGGAATATTATACCAGCTTCTAATTCTACAATCAGCAGCATTCTCAGTAGAGAAAGAAACTACTTCCAGCACACATACCACCTCCTTTCTCCACTTAAAGTCCTTGGACAACTTTGAATGGAACTTTGAACAACCATGGCATTTTCCCAGGAAGTCCACGCCTCTGTGGTGAGATCACATCCTCATTCCTCTACCCATCAGGCAGGACTGCACCTTCTTCCACCCACCTGCAGGACAGAACCACATTCCCATCTTTCTGGTCACACTCTGAGAGCCCCCCCCCCCCCCCCTTCAAAACTTCTGACGTTGCTTTCTGTTCTTATGTCATCTAAGCACCAACTCTTGGTCCACACACTGCTCTTCGGTCTGATCACTGGAAAATGTAATATTTTGTATCAAGTACAAAACATTACTCTCACCCAGCTCCACCTCTTCATCACTCTCAGCACCTCCACTGTCTCCAAATTGCCTGCATCACATACACTTATACAAGTTAAAGATGTCATCCCAATAAGTGTAAGGAAGCCTAAAGCCATTTCACTGGATCTCCATAGTAAATTCCACCTCTCAGCCAATGGCCTTGGAGCTTCCTTTCTACCTGCACTGCAATCTCTCTGCAACACTTTGTTCTGAACTCTCTTGTTGCCTTCCCCTTGCACTACCTTGAGGTACCTATGTGATGAAATGACCTGTATGGATAGTATGTAAAATAAAGGTTTTCAAGCTAGCAACTGCATCCATCACAATTATAAAACAATTTAATAAACCAAATTTAATTTTATTTGACTTGTGACGCCAGCTCTTCTTCCTTGTTATTATTCAACACAAAGCTAGATTGTTAGCAATCTTGATGCCAGATTTATTCTCCAAGGTGAGATTCTGTCCACAATCACATATCAGCCTTACAATCGTTAAATCCCAACTGTAGCCTTGCATCAGATCTCTGCAGAAACTCCTTTCATGAGCTTGATGTCCATAGATTTGATTATTACTTCCTATGAACTTGACCATTCAAAATTTTGCTGTCTCCACTAGGATAATACAGTCGGCCCTCCTTATCTACGGATTCCGCATGCGTGGATTCAACCAATCACGGATCGGGAAAACCCGGAAGTTCACTCTCTAACACTTGTTGTTTGGGCATGTATAGACTTTTTTTCTTGTCATTATTCCCTAAACAATACAGTATAACAACTATTTACACAGCATTTACTTTGTATAGGTATTATAAGTAAGTCGGAGCAGGTACATCCAGTATTATTTAGTGTCAGTTAGTCAAATGTTTGTCTTAGTATATAGTATATATTTTACCTTTCTATGCATATAAAACACTTATGAATTGTATGTATTTCAATAATTAAACCATAGCATTGCTTATTAATAATTGTAGCTTTCATTGGGGCAGGGCCTTTCACATGCTCCATTATTCTCACTTTATCCTTTAAAATTGTTCTGATCATTGACCAACTGTAGCCTAACACTTTTCCAATTACCGATGGCATTTCATCTCTTTCCAATTGCTTTATTATTTCCACTTTATTTTCAATCGTGATCATTTTCCGTCAACGGAACAGAAACACTGCGGATTCAGCAGCAGCCATGGGCAGCGGGTCCCAAACTCCGCTGGGTCCTAAAGTCCACTGCACTGAGACAGGTTAAATAAGGTCCGGAGCTCCGCTGGGTCCTAAAGTCCACCACACTGAGACAGGTTAATAAGGTCCGGAGCTCCGCTGGGTCCTAAAGTCAACTGCACTGAGACAGGTTAAATAAGGGACTTGAGATCTGCGTTTTTTTGTATCTGCTGGGGTCCCGGAACCAATCTCCCACAGATAAAGAGGGCCGACTGTACTTCAAAGCTGAACTCTTTCACCTCAGCTAATATTTCATGAAACTTGGTGTTAAATCTTGTCTGGTAGCAATCTGTGAAGTAATCTAGGGCATTGATCTGCCTTGGATTGTGGTCCAAGGTCACCTTTGACTGTTAGACGCTGTTGCTACAACTGTGTGCTTTGTTAGCTTACTTCAGAGGGCAGTCAGAAGTTCGGCACTAAGGAACAACATAACTGTACAGCAGGTAATGCTACTATCTCGCATCTCCAGCAACTCAGCTTAGGACCTGAACTCTGTCACTGCAAGAAGCTTGTACATTTCCCCTCTTACTCCATGGCTTTCCTCCCAAATCCCAATCAGTGGGTTAATTGGCTAAATAACCCCCAGTGCAGGTGGGTTGGAGCTGATAGTCATGTGGGAAATGCGGAGAGAAGGCACTGCATTAAGAGATACCCTTCTTTAAGGTTTCTAATTACTGTCTAACTGCCTGTTGGACACTTTTATTGATTACCAGTATTTAATTTCCAGATTCTTAGAATTGATTTCAAAACTTTAGATTACCATGCCAAGTTTTGTACATATTATCTTCATTGTTTTTTAAATTCAGAAAGCCCTGTAACAGATAATCTGAAGCAGTAGAGAGAGTCCCACAAATGAAAGGGCAGCTCAACGTCTGTGACGAAGTCCCTGTTGCAAAGTTCGGCAGCCACTTCTATAACCAGCAGGCTATACGCAATCTAGTGATCTTGTTATCGATTTCTCAGAGTAAAGCACTGGCTGCTTCCATTCTGGATAGTAACATTCCAAGATTAAAATCAATTCTCATTTGCAATTTTTACTTCTTGTAAACATTTGGAATACACTGAAAGTTACTGAAAAGGTCACGTATACAGTAGCACAAATAAATTCATATGCAGGGTCACTGCAATATCAACATTAAATCATTCCATATTTAAATGACACTGATGCCTGTTTCAGAGAAGTTGTGGAACAATACTAAGCCAATATGAGCAAGGAAAAATATC
Organism: Hemitrygon akajei; assembly: GCF_048418815.1. NCBI lineage: Eukaryota > Metazoa > Chordata > Chondrichthyes > Myliobatiformes > Dasyatidae > Hemitrygon > Hemitrygon akajei. Next base: position 34,280,212 of record NC_133124.1, on the reverse strand, counting down.
AGTGGCCAAAAACTGATGGCAACGTCAAACAAATGGAAGTGGACAGAATTAAGGTAAAAGAAAATCTATTAAAAGAAGCAAGGCTAAGATACACACATTCTCAAATGATACAGTGCATTTATATAGATGTTACTTGTTGGACGCAGAGTTACTTCAGCTACTATGAGCAAGATGGGGTATGGGGCTGTCCAGGAAGGGGTAGTACTTCTGGTGAAGGAACTTACCGTGTTCACTCTAGGGCAGCTCACTCACCTTGGGTCCCCACCAGATACTCAGCTCTCACCTGTGGCTCCAAGTAACAGTTTGCATGCGACAGTGGCCACACCCAGGTACACCACATTGACAGGCGGGTCAAACCAGGTGGGGGTAACCAGAAGGCCTCATACCCCAGTGAGACAGGGGTGTGCCTCCCCGTGCATGTGAAGTCAGCTCCGGCAGACCGGGTGGACAAGATCCAACAGTCAGGAAGGTGGTTCCGCAATGTTTTGTGGGGAGTGAAGGGCTTGGCGAGGCACAGTAGTCATGGCGATCCACTGCAACTAAGGAAGACCTCAGTTGCGACAACTACTCATACCATTAGACCCAGACTTCCCAAGGTCAAGAGAGTGGGACAACCTTTCCACTTTAAAAACTCTCCCACACACATTTCCTGTCATCATCAGATACAACGAGCAAAAGCCACACGAGTAAGAAATCCCAAAAGCTGAGATTCATTACTGACACATTCAACTAACTGCCAAGTGCCAAAGGTACTATTAAAAAAGAGAGGAGAAAGAGAAAAACTTGCACTTTTAAAATAAACTAATACACAGCAATTGGGGACCCCCAAAATACAAAGGCCCAGATGTGGTGGCAATAATGATAGTGATACCAGAGTTTGCCTCCCATACGGGTTGAAAATAGCAGCAATTTGAGGCCTCAGACACACGTAGTTTAATTTGGAAATTCTAAAGTTGCTCCTCCACAGGTATGCTGTTTGCAAGACAACAATTGAGGGAGAACATGGAACGACAAAAATCGCATCTATTTAAAAAAATACTTTTGCTGTCAAATACCCTGTATGCCTCAATACCCAAGATGCAAGTTAGTTTTTAAAATGGTGTATTAAACCATAATTACTGTTTAACAAACTTGTGGTACTTTAGCTGTCACCTTGAATCTTACAAGTATGATACAGCATTTATTTCAAATGTTACGTACCCGTGACACGTGACAGTGGTACCCTTGTCACGTGACTGGGGTTGAAGTTATACTGGACTTGAGGTAATGGTCTTGTGACGGTGGAGTGATGTCATTTTCCCGCCAGTAGAGGTCATGTGACAGGTTTTTTTTAACAGGGTATAAAAGGAAGACCCACCCTGTCAGGTGGGGCAGTTTGTGGCGGGATTTGCCAAGCTGACTTCATGTCCCTGTGTGATTTAATGTGATGACGCAGTTTAGTTGAAAAATGAAGTTTTATATAATGCCTAAAGTTTAAAAGGTCACTGCCAGTGGTTTCTTTGCTGGTGGAGAGTGAAGATAAAAGTTTGGAAGATAAAAATCGAGGAAAATCGATTTTCGATGGTGGATTGGTTTCGACCTTATTTGATCCTCATTCGGAAGGATTTCGTTGACTATTCTTGCTGTTAATCCCTGGGTTTGACCAGAAAGGATTTGAGAATAGTGTGGAAGGAAGGTCAGTGTCTTTAAGCCGTTATATTTTATAAAATTCTTCGTGGGAAAGTTCGACGCCGGGGAATTGAAGGACATCGACGTGGAAGAGAATTTAAATCGCTTTAAAAAGTCTCTCCTTTTAAATGGACTGTGAGCTTTTGAACTTTCGGCATACCGCTTTAAAGAACTTTTTTTTCCAATACCGCTTTAAAGACTGTTTGGACTGCAACGCTATTAAGAACTGTTTACGCTGTCGCACAGCAGCTGTTTTCCGGTTACGTTTGAGTTTGGTTACTTTTGAGGGGGTCTGTTTTCAGTGTTTAATAAACGTGTTATTTGTTATAAAAACCCTTACCTAACTCATATATATTTATTGTTGCCTGAATACGTAACACAAACTATAAATTGTATAATTATTTGAGAAAAGTTAACTTTATCCTAGTTGGTAAACTGTCTATGGGAACTTATCAAAGTGGTGGGCTACTGAGCTAACATGATGACATCACGTTTGCTCAACAACAGGAACGCTCAATCACATCATTGTTTGAGAAGATGATGCTCGTGCAACACAGGTTGCCAGATTCCTTGTGGAGGATTTATCTGAGTTCTGTTGTAATAGCTGCAGAACCTGAGCCAACGTTTTGCTGTCTGTGGGATGGTCACTGCAATTCAGTCAGCGGCTGGATTTTGTAGTACGATGGGATGCAGTACATGAAAAGTTCTTTTTCACCCCTCTGTGGTCAATGCAATGGCTATTATTTGAAGTGCATTACTGCTGAATGCAGTGGGCTGGAAAGTGCCTGCGGCATGCCCCATGTGCTGGCTCCTGGCTTTTGGAGCTTGATGTAAAGGAACCCTTCAAAGACTGGTCATACTATGATAGAATTCACCCTGAAATTTCAGAAGGAGAAGCTAATATCAGATGATTCAGTATTACAGTGGAGTAAAGGGAATTATAGAAACGTCCAAAGTTGACTACGAAGGAACACCAGCAGAACTACAAAGGCTGGAGCTTCTGGGAGCAATTCAGAAGTTGCAGGAAAGATGCATCACAACGATGAAGTACTTTATAAGGAGAATGAGGCAACCACGGCTGACAAGGGAAGTCAAAGACAGAATAAGAGCAAAAGAGAAGGCATATAACGTACGAAAAATTAGTGGGAAGTTAGATGATTGGGAAGCTTCTAAAAACCAACAGAAGACAATTAAAAAGCCATAAAGAGAGAAAAGATGAAATATGAAGGCAAGCTAGCTAATAATATAAAAGAGGATATAAAATGCTTTTTCAAGAGTGAAAGAACACAAGAGTGGATATCAGACCACTGGACAGGTAATAATGGAGAATGAAGAAATGGCGTATGAACTTAAGACGTATTTTGCATCAGTCTTCACTAGCAGTAGGCCAGAAATGTGAGTGTGTCAGCTGCTTGAGCAGCTGAAAGATCTTAAGGTAGATAAGTCACCTGGACCAGATGGACTGCAAACCAGGGTTCTGAAAGAGGTGGCTGAAGAGACTGTGGGTATATTGGTAATGATTGTTCAAGAATCACTAGATTCTGGAATGTCTCCAATGAACTGGAAAATTACAAATGTCACTCCACTCCTTAAGAAGGGAGGGGGGCAGAAGAAAGGAAATTATAGACCAATTGGCATGACTTCAGTTGTTGGAAAGATGTTGAAGACAATTATTAAGGATGAGGTTTCAGGGGAAGTTGGAGGCAGATGACAAAATATGCCAAGTCAGCATGGTTTCCTTAAGGGGACACCTTGCCTGATTTTTTGGAGAAAATAACAGAAGGGATAGACAAAGGAGAGTCAGTGTTTTTTATTTGGATTTTCATAAGGCCTTTGACAAGATACCACACATGAAGCTCCTCAACAAGAGCACATGATATTACAGGAAAGATACACACATGGATAGAAGATTAACTGACTGACAGGAAACAAAGACTGGGAATAATGGGGCCTTTTCTGGTTGGCTGCTGGTGACTCCTGGTGTGCTGCAGGGATCAGCGTTTCCGTGTTACGTGTCAATGATTTGGATGAAGGAAATGATGGCTTTGTGGCCAAATTTGTGGACGGCACAAAGATGGGTGGAGGGGCAGGTAGTGTTGAGGAAGCAGGGTGTCTGCAGAGGGACCTAGACAGATTGGGAGAATGGGCAAAGAAGTGGCAGATGGAAAGTAGTGCAGGGAAGTGTATGGTCATGCATTTTGGTAGAAAGAATAAAGGCATAGTCTATTTTCTAAATGGGAGAAAATTCAAAAATCCAAGGTGCCAAAGGACTTGGGAACCCTTGTGCAGGATCCCCCAAAGGTTAACTTGCAGGTTGAGTCAGTGGTAAGGCAGGCAAGTACAATTTTAGTACCAATTTTGAGAGGGCTCGAATACAAAAGCAAGCATGTAATGCTGAGGCTTTATGAGGCATTGGTCAGACCATTCTTGGAGTATTGTGAGCAGTTTGGGGCTTCTTATCTAAGAAAAAAATGTGCAAGAGGGCTCACGAGAATGATTCCAGGAATGAAAGGGTTAACAAATGAGGGTCATTTGATGGCTCTGGGCTGGTACTCACTGGAGTTTAGAAGAATGAGGAGGGGGATTTAATTGAAGGGCCTAGATAGAGTGAGTGTAGAGAGGACGTTTCCCATAGTGGAGGAGTCTAGTGCCAGAGGGCACAGCCTCAGAATGGAGGGACATCCGTCTAGAACAGAGTAGGAGGGATTTCTTTAGCCAGAACAGGGTGGATCTGTGAAATTCATTGCCACAGATGGTTGTGCAGGCCAATTCTTTGGGAAGAGGTTGATAGGTTCTTGAATAATCAGGACATCAAAGGTTATAGGGAAAAGGCAGGAGAATGGAGGTAAAAAGGGATAATAGATCACCCATGATAAAATGATGGAGCAGACTTTATAGGCCAAATGGCCTAATTCTGCTAATGGACACACTGCAGAGATTGCTTGTACAAACCCCCTAATGTTAACTTGCCTGCAAGTGTTATCCAAATCCACTTAATCTGAAATGTCAGAACCCTGATTTAACAGTATCATGTGGATGGGCCAGAGCAATACAGGCCAACAAACAACAACACTGACCATCGTAAAACCATAAGCTGCCCCTGGCTCAGCTGGCTATCAAGACACTGAATTCTTCAGAATATCTCTGATGTTCATGAACAACTATTAAACGTCAAAAAGTTACAAGCTCTTAAAAATGTCTTAAAATAAATCATTCTTAAACACTTATAAACAATTTAAATAATCTCAGTTCAAAAGAAATGTAAATAACTTTATAATTCCCCTCCACCCTGCATTGAAATGAGTTCACCAGGCTTAGCTTCTGTGAGCAGATTTCTCAGCTAAAGTACTGCAGAATTATTGAAAGTTTTCACGTTGTCACTTAGTTCCATTGGGGGGGGGGGGGGTGATAAATCATTGGCGGAACTCAGCCAGTACACTTAGGGCTTCTGTTTTTACACTGGAGCCCTGAGCTTCCTGACATTTACAGGAAGGGTAAATACCGGTTTGGAAGTGCTGGCACTTTTCAGAATTCCAAATGTTTTCATATGTATGTAAACCAGTACTGTACATCATAAATCCTATTGATGCTACAACTTCAATCTTTAAAGAACAGGATTTACTTTCCATCTGTTGACTGTTACTCCCAGACTAGATGGGATAGAGAGGATGAAGGTTTCCTTAATCAGTACACAGACATCGCAATGACAGAGTGTGTGGTATTTCATCTGCAATTAGAGAATGAGACAGGGCAGATGACAGAATATTGTGTAGGGGAACGTTTTGCATCCAGTGATCATAATGCCATTAGTTTCAAAGTAAATATGGAAAAAAGATAGGTCTGGTCTGCAGGTTTAGATTCTAAATTAGAGGAAGGCCAATTTTGACGGTATCAGAAAGGATATGACATTGGGGAAAGCTGTTTTCTGGCAAATATGTTCTTGCTAAGTGGGAAGCTTTCAAAAGTAAAATTTTGAGAGTACAAAGCTTGTTTGTGCCTTTCAGAATAAAAGGTAAAGGTAACAGGTGTAGGGAACCTTGGTTTTCAAGATATATTGGGGCCTTGGTTAACAAAAAACCAAGGTTCATAGCAGGTATAGGCCAGTAGGGGGTATAAGAAATGCAAGCAAACACCTAAGAAAGAAATCAAGAGGGCTAAAAGAAGGCATGAGGTTGCATTAGCAGACAAGGTGAAGGAGAATCCCAGTGGATTCTATGGATATGTTAAGAGCAAAATGATTGCAAGGAACATAATTGGTCCTCTGGGAGATGAGAATGGTAATCTATGTGTGGAAGCCAAAAGAGATGGAGAACTTAAATGGAATTTTTGCATCTGTATTTACTAGGGAGACGGACACAGAGGCTACAGAATGTGACAAAGCTGCAGCAAGTTAATGGACCCTATGCAGATTACAGAGGAGATGGTGCTTGCTGTCTTGAGGCAAATTAGGGTAGATAAATTCCCAGGGCCTGACAAGATATTCCCTCAGACCCTGTGGGAAGTAAGCGCAAAAATTGCAAGGGCACTTTCAGAGATATTTAAATCATCCTTAGTGACAGGTGGGGTACCAGAGGATTGGAGGATAGCTAATGTTGTTTCACTGTTTAAGAACGGCTCTAAAAATAAACCAAGAAACTATTGGTTGGTGAGCCTGACATCAATAGTGGGAAAATTATTGGAAGGCTTTCTAAGGGACCAGATATATGAGTATTTGGATAGACAGGGACTGCTTAGGGATAATCAGCATGGCTTTGTGCTTGGAAGGTCATGTCTAACCAGTCTTATACAGTTTTTTGAGGGAGTTACCGGGAAAGTCGATGAAGGCAAGGCAGTGGATTTTGTCTACATGGACTTTAGAAAGGTCCCACATAGGAGGTTGGCAGGCAGATTTAGAAGCTTGGCATTCAAGATGAAGTAGTAAACTGGATTAGATATTGGCATTGTGGGAGGAGCCAGAGAGTGGTAATAAATGGCTGCTCCTCTGACTGAAGGCCTGTGACTACTGGACTGCTGCAGGGATCAGTGCTAGGTCCGATGTTGTTTATCATCTATATCAATGATCTGGATGATAATGTGGTAAACTGGATCAGCAAATTTGTAGATAGCACCAAGACTGGGGGTCGTAGTGGACAGACAGGAAGGCTATCAGAGCTTGCAGCAGGATCTGGACCAGCTGGAAAAAAAATTGGCTGACAAATGGCAGATGGAATTTAATGCAGACAAGTGAATGATGTTGCACTTCAGTTGGACTAAGCAGGGTAGGTGTTATACAGTGAACGGTACGGCACTAAGGAGTGCAGTAGAACAAAGGGATCTGGGAATACAGGTCCACAATTCATTGAAAGTAGCAGCACAGGTAGATAGGGTCCTAAAGAAAACGTTTGACACATTGGCCTTATAAATCCAAGTATTAAGTACAGGAGGTGGGATGTTATGTTGAAATTGTATAAGACATTGGTGAGAACTAATTTGCAGTATTGTGTACAGTTTTGGTCACCTACCTACAGGAAAGATGTAACTAAGGTTGAAAGAGTATAGAGAAAATTCACAAGGATGTTTCCAGACTTGAGGACGTGAGGTATAAGGAAAGATTGAATAGATTAGAACTTTAATCCTTGGGATATAGAAGATTGAGGAGAGATTTGATAGAGGTATACAAAATTATAAGTGATAGATAGAGTAAATGCAAGCAGGCTTTTTCAACTGAGACTACAACCAGAGGTCATGGGTTAAGTGTGAGTGCTGAAATGTTTAAGGGGACCATGAGGGGGAAACTTCTTCACTCAGAGTCATGAGAATGTGGAATGATCTGCCAGCGTAAGTTGTGCATGTGAGCTTGATATCAACAGTTAAGCAGAGTTTGGATCGGTACATGGATGGGAGGTATATGGAGGGCTCTGGCCTGGTGCAGGTCAATGGGACTAGGCAATTTAAAAGGTTTGACACGTACCATTTCTATAGGCCTATTTCTGTGCTATACTTTTCTATGACTATGTTTAATCTAAAGTCTTTCGGATTTTCTCTGCAAAGTTCAGATCTTTTATTTTACAGTCATGTCTTGGTCTTAAGATAGTTTGAAAACTATTAATCTGGTGCTTGAATGATATGTGATTTACTTGTATGCTCCAATTTTAATATCTGTTCATTAACCCAAGGTACAGACTGCCATTAGAGTTCAAGAAATATTAATATTGATTATTTGTGTCTGGAATTTTAGTTACAGCCTTAGTTAGACAGCAAGGCCTAATTTTATTTGGCTACAAAGTTAAACAACTTTTTCCTTGGTTTTGTTGATAAAATTAACTGAGAAGGTCAATACAAGAAATATTTATGTGACAATTACAAAATACATGCCAGTCTGGGCATAATTTTGAAGTACTCAATGTCTGATGCTCTCAAACTACATCTGCTTTTGATTTCTCAAAGTTAATGGTCAGAAATAGGTTGGCAGTCTGGTTCTTTGCTTCTCCCTTCACTTCACATCCCAAATCCACTCTGAACAGCTGCTATGTGAGCACCATTCCGCATTTTAATTTCTTAAGAAGCAGCGTGAAGTGAAAACAAGATACATTGAGAGTGCACGGGGCAATCTGGCTCGAAGCAGATGCAATGTGCTCATTTCCAACAGCCTGCCAGAAGGGAGGATCATTCTTTCCTGCTGAATTTGCCTTTCCACTGGGATTATGGCAGTGCCTTCAGAGACATTGTTTTTAATTACACTAACTGTAGCAACAGCAGCTCTGCCTACGAGATGGCCACATTGGATAGAATTCAACTGGAACGATACGATCGATAACTTTCTAAGAAAATCTTCACCCCCCCCCCCCCCAACTGTGATTTTATAACCAGTGGGATTGGTCAGCACTACGAAAATGCAAATAATGCAAATTACTAATAAATGTAACAGTATATTATTGGCAGAAGAACTATTCCCAGATTTGAATAAATAATGTCAATTCAAAAGAGGACGGCAAAATCTGAAGTAAATATTTTAACTCACTGCTTCAACACAAATCTAGATTTCATGTTATCTATTAACATAAATTGTGCAGCCAATAACGTCAACACTGCTGTTGACTAATATTGTACTTTGTTAAAAAGTAATGTCAAAATCTCGGAAATCAAATGCTTAAAATACAGATATTTCACCAATAAGCAGCAGCCTATGGAGCAACTTATCAATCTGGTTCCACGTTCTGTTATGTTAAACATCACAGTCATACAGCTGGACTCAGCAATTTACCCCTCCCACTGACAAAGTGCATCACAAAAGCAAATTTTGAGAAATTCTCATGACTGCACACCCACAATCTTTCGCATACACTGCAATAGGGTAACGTCAAGGCGATAACATCTCGGTTGGAGGGTTTCTGAATGACAGAGTGATTATACATTTAATGCTGTTTAAGCATTCATGCACACTTCCTACAACAAGTCAACTCCAGTATCTTTCTCCAGTCAATTAATATATAACCAGGTGACTGTTGTATATCATTTTTATTGTATTTACCCTGGTAATGCTAAAATAGCTGCCTGTGTCTTTAAGAGAAAACGGTGACATCATTTTGCATGTGTGGAGTAGAACGAAGAGTTACCATGCTCTAGAGAAAACAACGTTCAAGTGCTTTTCCCAGGTTTGGTGAGGAAAGGTGAATAATATTTGGTAATATCCATGTAAAGTCATTTATACTTGTTTGTAAATCTAGAATATCAGTAATTTGGCATGTTTTATATGTGGATCCTTTAGATTTTCATGAGTAAATTTTATCAGTGTTGGATTGCGTGATTGGGTGACATTCCTTACTGGCCTGGTAAGTTAGTCTTTATAGTAATTCAACTATAAGGCAATATACTGTAAAAGTTCTTGTAAGTTTATTTTTGTCTTTTTTTTTGTTTCATGACCGAATGTGAATGTAACAGATTAACGTGAATGTCTTAATCTCTGTTCCCGTAGCGTAAGCGAGAAGAACTCGTTTCAAGGTCTAACCCATGTGTGCTTGGAAGTTAAGTACATGTGTACCAAGCGTAAGTGTATCTCTTAGTTAAGATGAGATGTATTTATTCATAATTTTGGTGTTGTGTATTAGGTCCAGGGTTGGTGTGATTCTAATGTTGTTTGTATTGCTTCCTTTTAGAATTGCCGTATGGTTTTGTATATTTTGTTTTAGTTATTTTCATACTGCATGTGTAACAAGGGTGTGGCCTGAAATTAAGCTGAGATTGTAACAGCGGGAACTGCTTTTTTAAATTCATTTTGTTGTTTTTTTTCTCAGATACCCTCTTTCTGCATTAAAACATCTAAAACAGATAAAGGAATTAAAGACCTGAAAAAGTATGTGTTGTCCTGCATGTGCATCGTTCCCCAGGCTATAAAAAAAAATCAGCCACAAGGTGAACACCCTTGGAAAAGAAATGCACTATTCACTATCATTTTTGACTCTGTTGATGAAGCTCAGCTCCAGTGGTTGAGGGGATCTTGTCCAGTGGCCAAGGAGGTTCACCTCCAGTAGCCGAGAGGAACCCTGCTGGAGGTCAGACATCTATCTGGAAAACTGGTTCAGGGACGTCAAGTAGAACTCAGCTCCACTAGCTGAGAGAAGTCTGGAGGTGCCCATCTCCAAGATCTCTGTAAAACTTGACTACAAAACTTTGGAATGTGCCTACAATGTAACCAACTATACGATGATATGCATGAATCATGCCATAAAAAATGTAATTGTCCTAAGATAAATGAGCAATAGAAGGATGATGTTATACAACATGGAGCTGGTCCTTTCAGCCTGACATCCAAGTAGCCTGAGATACCTATCTATGATCATTTAATTCTCCTGCATTTGGCCCATATTCCTCTATTCCATTCGTGTCCATGTACCTATCCAAATACTTTTTCAAAGTTCTTTTTCTACCTGTGTCTACTATTACCTCTGGCAGCTTTTTCCATATGCTAACCCTCTGTAAGGAATACTTCTCCCCACTAGCCCCCACAAATCTCCTTTAAACATTTCCCTACTCACCTTAAACCTACGCCCTCCAGGCTCAGACGCCCATACCTTGGGCAAAGACTGTGGCTCTTTGCTCTTGCTATGCCCCTCAGAATTTTATAAATCTCTACACAGTCACCCCTCAGCCTTCTGTGCCCCAGTCTATCCAATCTTGCCTTGTAACATCCTGGTGAATCTCTTCTGCATTCTTCCTTGTGCTACCACAACTTTGCTCTGGTGTGGCTAACCAGTGTCTTGTACGGCTATAACGTGATGTCAAAACTATTACAATCAATAACCCAAGCCCAAGATGACAATGTTTTCTTCTCTACCTCCTCCACCTGCACCATCATTTTCAGGTCAACCTGAAGACCTGTTGTATATTAACTCTTTACAAGTCCCTGCATCACACCTGTGGATTACATTCCATTTGCTACTGCTTGGTCCAGTTTACTAGCTGACCTACATCTTGCTGTTTTTCTTGGGCAACCAGCCTCACTATCTAGGTCTCCATCAACTTTCATGTGCTCAGCAAACTTACTCATTAGATCAGAGACTTTCTCATCCAAGTCACTTACATACATCACAAACAACAAAAGTTCCAGCACCAATCCCTCAGGTGGACCACTAGTTATGGGCTTCCAGTCAGAAGGACCAACCCTCCACCTCTACCCTCTGCCTTCTGTCAGCAAGCCAATCTTGGATCCAGTTTGCCAGAACAGATCGGATCCCTTTCCCCTGAATTTTCTAGGCCAGTCAGCTGAGCAGGGACCTTATCAAAAGCCCTGCTAAAGTCCATGTAAAGTCCATAAAGTCCGTAAAGCTCCTGTCCTGCCTTCATCAGTCTTATAACACAGTAGTTCTTCTGCACAAAACCATGCAGACTTCCCCTAACCTGTCTTTCCCAAACAAGAGAAAATCTACAGATGCTGGAAATCTGCGCAACACCCACACAATGCTGGAGGAACTCAGCAGGCCGGGCAGCATCTATGGAAAAGAGAACAGTCAATGTTTTGGGCTAAAACCCTCGGCAGGACCTTTCCAACTGTTCATAATTTTTTTTTCCCCCCAATAGTTTCCCTTTACTGACTTTAGGTTCGCTGGCCAGTAGTTTCCCAGTTTATCCCTACCAGCCTTCGTGACTATTGGAACAGCACAATAGTCTTGCAGTACCACACCCATGGCTAAAGATAATGCAAAAATTACAGATGGCACAGTGCAACTGACTTTTTGCAAGAATGCAACAAGTAATCATCAACAAAGTACAACGCTGTTTAAAGGAGAAATGGCGAGGCCAGGGTTACCGATCTTCAAGGGGAAAGGAAAACACCACTGAGTTAGTTGCACACCACGTTACACTGAAATTAGAAAAGCTACCATATGGCTCCATGAAACCCAGAGCATTCATATTCATTAGGAAACATTTCACTCCCAGAAAAACACGAGACCCTTCCTGTGCTCTCCAAATGTGTTTATCTTTTCAGTATTAATGCACTATATTTCACAAAGCGACTGAAATTTCCTGCCGTGAATATTAAACACAACAGCTGCACCGATTCTCAGTGTTTACACTTACTGGGAGCAAGAAAAGAACAAAGCTCTCTACTGTGCCAGGTACAGCTGCTAAGATATCAATCAGGTTTTTTTAAATCCTTTACCACGTCCTCCCCATCTTCCTTTCAGCTACCATGTTATACGGTTGAGGAACGCCATCTTAGTTTATCTGCCCAGATCAACCCAATGATCCAGATGATTCTATCATTTCTTTTGCTTTACTTTCACTCACCTGCCAAGCACACCAACATTAGTGCTATAACTAGCATTTTAAAGTTCTCTCGTCCTCTTCCCAGTCAAAATATGCTTTCTCATTTGTCACCCCCTCGCTCAAATGGGAAATAAAACTCTCTGCAACTTCAGAGCTCAATCTCAAGGATGGGTCTCTTCTTTACACTCCACATGTGTCCCTCTGATTTCTCCATAACCAGCATTCACATTGTAGATTTTTGACACTACAAACATTGGCCACTGATCCTTACAGTACACCACCCAGAATTTAATACTGTTGGACGTGTATTTTTTGATGGAGTATTTTTCTCCTTCAGTGAACCTAAAAGTTTCATGGAACTACTCAAAGACCAACAGGTCAGTTATTTCCCGTTATTGCCCTGCAAGTTGTTCGGGTGGTTAAGAAGGCATATAGTGTGTGAGCCTTCATTAGTCACAGGAATTGAGTTCAAGAGCAGAGGTAATGCTGTCGCTCTATAAAACTCTGTTTAGACCACACTTGGAGTACTATGTTCAGTTCTGGTCACTTCATTATAGGTAGAACGTAGAAGCTTTACAGAGTGTGCAGGGGAGATTTACAAGGATGCGGCCTGGATTAGAGAACATCTTATGAGGAAAAGTTGAGTGAGCTGGGGCTTTCCTCTTTAGAGGATGAAAGGAGACTTGTGAGGCACAGAAGATGATAAAAGCCACAGAGTGGACAGCCAGTGCCCTTTCCCCAGGGTGGCAATGCGTTGTACAAGCGGACAAACTTTTTGAGGTGATTCAAGTAGAGGGGATGTCAGAGGTAGGATTCTTTAGAAACACAGAGAGTGGTAAGTGCATGGAACATACTGCCAGGGATGGTGGTAGAAGCAGATACATTAGAGACTCTTAATTAGGAACATGGATGAAAGAAAACTGAAGGGCTATGTGGGAGGGAGAGGTCAGATTAATCTTAGAGTAGCTTACGAAGTTGGTACATTGTGGGCCGAAGGGCTGGACTGTGGTGTAGTATTTGATTGTTCTATGTTCCATCTGTTTGCGAGGCCTTATCCATAAACTAACTGCCATCTTACTTTACATTGCAAGCTACAAATTTAACTAAAAAGATATCATATTTCCAAGCATCTCAAGATAGGAAAAGGAGCTTATATAAAATGCTGGTTCTTTATTTCATCTACAAATTGTTTCCATTTTAGATAACACATTTTTAATCCAATCTTACAGATACATTTCTCTTAAAAGATCAGTAATGAAATACTTCATTTACAGTTTTAAAATGTTGTTTCATTTGTCTTCTACCAAAAACCTCTTCCAATCCATTTCCAAGAACAGTCTTATTTCTTGAAACTGAAAATGATAAATCTAGCTCCTGGTTTTTCACACAGCAGAATCCGAATCACACTCAACTTGCTCATTTTGAGACTGATGTTCCCCAGGGTGCTACGATTTTCATTTCCCGTACATTGCCAGGGCCATAGTCAGATAACTGGTTAAAATGAGTACTGCCATCCAGAATTTCCTGGACACACAGGGTCATGCAGCAGTCATGAACCATTAATTTGATTAAATCACTTGGGTTTTTCCAGTTTATATTTGGCTACTAAAGACTGATTGAAATATCTTTCCTGTTCTCACATACCCTTATCTTGCTCCAGAGCATATTGCTTTCCGTCAAGCATTGCCTTGATCTTTTGCAACATATTACTGGTGTTAGTTTAAATTTAATCACAGAGTCATACAGTACAATCACAGGACCTTCATCAGCCACATCCATGACAACCTTTCTGCTTCTCTGCACTAATCCCATTTGCCTGCATTAGGATCATATCCTTCTATGCCTGCCTAGTTAAGTGTGTCTAAATGCCTCTTAAACACAGTAATTGTATCTGATTCCATCACCTCTTCTGACAGCGCATTCCAGATATCAGCCACTCTGTGTAAAAAAAAACTTGCATCTAAGATTTCCTTTAAATCTCATACCTCTCACATTAAAACTATGCCCTCTAGTTTTTGATCCACCGATCATGGGGAAAAAATTCATTCTTGATATTTTTCCATACACCTTCCATAAATTGGCCTAGTATATTTAGAATTTTTCCTCTCTATTTCACTAATTTCACAAAATGCAAGTTAATGTATATCAGTTATTGTGCCCATGTTTCTGATATCCCTTTCTCATCAAAATATTCCACTACCACAAACTGAATCTAAAAAATTATTAGCCCTGAATGTAAGCCTTTTAATCTAAAAACTGCACCAGACACGCCAATAACCTTTGTCTGGTTCTCCAAGGTATGTGCCCTCCTCTACTCCTGACTGCATCATACCTACATCTGTATATTTTGGAGTTGTTACCTCCAAGTCACAAAGATGTGCTCAAACTACATGTTGAAATATTTCCGTCTATTGTGTATCATGTCTTTTTACATATTTCTTTTAATTAGAAAGGAATTTCTAATTAAAAAAGATCTAGTGGTAATAGTTTATTTTCTCTCAAACAAATAAACAATTTGTCATGATTTAACAGCAAAATAATGAAATTCCTTCCAGTTTTACCACATCTGAGGTGAACTGTAATAACATAACACTCCACCAAACACTTGTGATACAATATTAGTCTTCCCTATGAACTAGCAGTATGCCAGAAATTTGAGTGTGTCACAGGGTAGAGGTGAGTGCAATTGCTATTACTAAGGAGAAGCTGCTTGGGAAAATGAAAGGTCTGAAGGCAGATAAGTCACCTGAATCAGGTGGACTACACTCCAATGTTCTGAAAGAGGTAACTAAAGAGATTGTGGAGGAACTCGGAATGATCTTTCAAGAATCACTAGACTCTGGAATGGGATCAGAGGACTGGAAAATTGCAAATATCACTCTACTCTTTAAGAGAGGGAAGCAGACAATTGCCCAGTTAGCCCGAGTTGACTGGTTGGGAAGATGTTGGAGTCCATTATTAAGGATGAGGTTCAGGGTACTTGGAGGCACATGATAAAATAGGCCAAAGTCAGCATGGTTTCTCTAAGGAGAAATCTTGCCTGACAAATCTGTTGGAATTCTTTAATGAAATATCAGGCAAGATTGGTATCAGGTAATATGGAAAGATAGGCAGGAAGGCAGAGGAGGTGGGGTGGCGCTCTTGATTAGGGATGAGATCAGGGCAATTGTGAGAGACGATATATCTTATATACAGAGCAGAATGTTGAGTCCATTTGGGTAGAGATTAAGAATAGTAAAGGGAAAAAAAAATCACTGGTGGGTGTTGTCTATAGGCCACCTAATAAAAATATTGCAGTGGCAGAGGCGATTAACCAAGAAATTACTGTGGCTTGTAAGAATGGAACGGCAGTTGTCATGGGGGATTTTAACTTCCACATAGATTGGGTGAATCAGGTTGGTCAAGGAAGTCTTGAGAAGGACTTCATGGAATGCATCCGTGATGTGATGGCTTTCTTGAGCAGCATGTTAGTGAACCTACAAGGGAAAATACTATCTTAGATCTGGTCCTGTGCAATGAGACAGGTTAGATTAATGGTCTTGTAGTCAAGGATCCTTTTGGAAAGAGTGATCATAGTATGACTGAATTTTGCATTCAGATGGAGGATGAAATAGTTAGACCTAAAACTAGTGTATTATGCTTGAACAAGGGAGACTACAATGGGATGAGGGAGGAGTTGGCTAATGTGGATTGCGAGCACAGGCTATTTGGTAGGACAGTTGAGGAACAGCGGAATACTTTCAGAGATTTTTCACAGTGCTCAACAAAAGTATATTCCAGTCAAAAGTAAGTGTGGGGAGAGCCAGCCTTGGATAACTAAGGAAATAAAAGATAGTATCAAATTAAAAGCTCATGTGTACAAAGTCGCAAAGAGTAGTGGGAGACTGGAGGATTGGGAAAATTTTAAAAAGCAACAGAGAACAACTAAACAAGAAATAAGGAAAGGGAAGACAGAATATGGAAGTAAATTATCACAAAATATAAAAACAGATAGCGAAAATTTTTATAAATATATAAAGCGGAAGAGGGTGACTAAAGTCAACATAGGTTCCTTGAAAGACGAGAAGGGGAAATTGATATTGGGTAATAAGGAAATGGCTGAGGCATTGAACAACTATTTTTTGTCTGTCTTCATGGTGGAGGGCATGTCTAATATGCCGAAGAATGATGTTATGGACAAAATGGGAGGTGAGGACCTTGACAAAATCACTGTCACTAGAGAGATAGTGATGAGCAAACTAGAGGGCCTGAAAGTAGATAAGCCCCCTGGTCTTGATGGGATGCATCCCAGGGTGCTGAAGGCATTGGTGGAGGTTATAGTAGACGTGTTGGTAATCATTTATCTAAATTGTCTAGACTCTGGGCAGGTCCCGGTGGATTGGAAGACAGCAAATGTCATGCTACTTTTTAAAAAAGGATATAGGCAAAAGACAGGCAACTATAGGCCAGTTAGCTTAACTTCTGTAGTCGGGAAAATGCTTGAAGCTGTCATTAAGGAAGAAATAGCAAAAAGGAGTTCTTGCTATTTAAAAAGGAGTGGTTCCATTAGACAGATGCAGCATGGATTCAGAAAGAACAGGTCCTGTTTGACAAAATTACTGGAGTTCTTTGAGGACATGATGAGTGCAGCGGATAGAGGGGAACAGGTGGATGTCGTATACTTGGATTTCCAGAAGGCGTTCGATAAGGTGCCGCACAAGAGACTTATAAATAAGATACGGATGCATGCAGTTGGAGGAAGTGTACTGGCATGGATAGTGGATTGGTTATCTAATAGAAGGCAGAGAGTGGGTATAAATGGGTACTTCTCTGGTTGGCAGTCAGTGGTGAATGGGGTGCTCAGGGGTCAGTGCTAGTCTCGCAGCTGTTTACCATTTACATTGATGATTTGGAAGAGGGGACTGAGTGTAGCGTTGCAAAATTTGCTGATGACACTAAACTGAGTGGAAAAACAAATTGCACAGAGGATGTGGAGAGTCTGCAGAGGGATATAGATAGGTTAAGTGAGTGGGCCAAGGTTTGGCAGATGGAATACAACGTTGGTAAATGCGAGATCATCTACTTTGGAAGGAATAATAGAAGAGCAGATTATTATTTAAATGATGAAAGATTGCAGCATGCTGTTGTGCAGAGGGAGTTAGGAGTGCTTGTTCATAAATCGCAGAAAGTTGGCTTGCAGGTACAACACATTATTAAGGCAGCGAACAGAATGTTGGCCTTCATTGCTAGAGGGATTGAATTCAAGAGCAGGTAGGTCATGCTGCAACTGTACAGGGTACTGGTGAGGCTGCACCTGAAGTACTGTGTGCAGTTCAGGTCTCCGTACTTGAGGAAGGATATACTGGCTTTGGGGGCAGTGCAGAGGAGGTTCACCAGGTTGATTCCAGGGATGAAGGGGTTAACCTGTGAGGAGAGATTGCGTCGCCTGGGACTATAGTCTCTGGAGTTCAGAAGAATGAGAGGGGATCTTATAGAAACATACAAAAATTTTGAAAGGGATAGATAAGATAGTAGGAAAGTTGTTTCTATTGGTGGGTGAGACTAGAACTAGGGGACATTGCCTCAAGATTCAGGGGAGAAGATTTAAGACGGAGATGAGGAAGAAATGCTTTTCCCAGAGAGTGGTGAATCTGTGGAATTCTCTGCCCAGGGAAGCAGTTGAGGCTTCTTCACTAAATATATTTAAGATACAGTTAGATAAGTTTTTACATAGTAGGGGAATTAAGGGTTATGGGGAAAAGGCAGGTAGATGGAGCAGAGTTAACAGACAGATCAGCCATGATCATATTGAATGGTGGGGCAGGCTCGATGGGCCGGATGGCCTACTGCTGCTCCTATTTCTTATGTTCTTATTGACAAAGGAGAGTCAATGGATGTTGTTTATTTGGATTTTCAGAAGGCCTTTGACAAAGTGCTGCTCAAGAAGCTATTTAACTAGAAAACAGCCCATGGTATTACCGGAAAGACATTAGCATGGACAGAAGATTGGCTGACTGGCAGAAGGCAAAAGCAGTAATAAAACGGGCCTTTTCTGGTTGGCTGCCGGTGACTAGTGTTGTTCAGCAGGGGGCAGTATTGGGACCGCTTCTTTTCACGTTATATGTCAACGACTTCGATGACAGAATCGATGGCTTTGCAGCCATGATTGCAGATGATATGAAGATAGGTGGAGGACCAAGTAGTGTTCAGGAAGTAAGGAGACTGCAGCAGGACTTAGGTTAGGAGAATGGGTAAAGTAGCAAATGGAATATAATGTAGGGAAGTGCACGGTCATGCACTTCGGTAGAAGTAATAAAGGTGTAGACTAATTTCTAAGTGGGGGAAAAATTCAAAAATCAGAGCTGCAAAGGGCCTTGGGAATCCCTGTGCAGGATGTCTTTAAAAGTTAACTTGCAGGTTCAGTTGGTGATACAGGAGCCAAATGTACTGTTATCGTCCATTTCGAATGAACTATAATGTAAGAGCAAGGATGTGATGCTGAAGCATCATAAGGCATTCGTCAGACCGCACTTGGGAGTACGGTGAGCAGTTTTGGACCTCTAGGAAAAGATGTGCTGGCACTGGAGAGGGCCCAGAGTTGATGGAGTCCGAAATTAGAGTCTAACTTTGTGCTTAATTTAAGCGAGCTGTGCACTTATCATGTGGCAGATTGATGATATACCGTAGATTCCGGACTACAGAGCGCACCTGATTATTAGCCGCAGGCTCTAATTTTAGAAATAAAATCAATTTTTTAATTGTAAAGGCCGCACCGGATTTTAGGCCGCACCGCTACTTTTAAATATACATACGTATCGGTAACACAAATTACGTTGCATATACTTTTTTACTGAACAGCACGAACAACATTCCAATATCTCCTAGCGACTGGTAAAAATATATATATTGCAGCCTACCAGGAAAAGTTATTGATCGACTTTAACTTAAAAGCAGCGTTTTCGATCGGGTCTAATCGGGTCTGACGCTTGCGCAATGCGATCGGGTCTAATCGGGTCTGACGCTTGCGCATTGCGATCGGGTCTAATCGGGTCTGACACGCTTGCGCAATGCGATCGGGTCTAATCGGGTCTGACGCTTGCGCAATGCGATCGGGTCTAATCGGGTCTGACGCTTGCGCATTGCGATCGGGTCTAATCGGGTCTGACACGCTTGCGCAATGCGATCGGGTCTAATCGGGTCTGACGCTTGCGCAATGCGATCGGGTCTAATCGGGTCTGACGCTTGCGCATTGCGATCGGGTCTAATCGGGTCTGACACGCTTGCGCAATGCGATCGGGTCTAATCGGATCTGACGCTTGCGCAATGCGATCGGGTCTAATCGGGTCTGACACGCTTGCGCAATGCGATCGGGTCTAATCGGGTCTGACACGCTTGCGCAATGCGATCGGGTCTAATCGGGTCTGACGCTTGCGCAATGCGATCGGGTCTAATCGGGTCTGACGCTTGCGCAATGCGCTCGGGTCTAATCGGGTCTGACGCTTGCGCATTGCGATCGGGTCTAATCGGGTCTGACGCGCTCGGGTCTTGCTTCGAGTATTTTCCATGTTGATGAGGGTGAGTACAAATGACTGATTTACAATAATTTAATTGTGAAAGTGCGCTTGATTTATCGTACAATTTCATTGGACCTCTGTGAACTACTCATCAATTTTATTGGTCTACTGTTACGAGGCAAAATGTTTACGAGGCGGCATGAAAAAAAAACCATGTATTAGCCGCTCTGGATTATAGGCCGCAGAGTTCAAAGCTGTTCAAAATGTGGGGAAAAAGTAGCGGCTTATAATCCGGAATCTACGGTATGTCATTTACGTATTTTCACAGATAACCCACGATGCATAAGTAAACAAAATATACACAATATTACTCAAATAGTGAAATATTAACAACACTACAGTCCCCCCTGCTTAGCTATAAACTCCAATTCTATACAGAATGCATCTCAACAATATGCACAATACACTATACTACTATACAGACATTCACAGCATAGTAAACTTTAAATTGTCCATTTAGGCCTACAGATTTAATCACCGTGGAGGATTTCTTACTCTTGTAGAATAACATCTTCCCTGACAAAGGGGATCACTCTGCTTCGCAGATGAGACTTGTGGCTGAGAAACAATCTCAGGTTCTGGGTGATTGTAGGAGTTGACTGTGGGACTGCAGGAAGTGGTTCTGACAGCTCTGAATGCCTTTCATCTAGACAGGGCGGAATCCCGAACAGTATACAACAAGCTTCAATGTATGATGTGGATTATGATGTACGAGTACCATGTCTGACATCACCATTTCCTTACCTTTTGGAAAGCCATCGCACGCTGCTTTGCCTATTGCCATGTCTTCCTGATCTATAGTAATGAGTTAAAGGGGTGGAGCTCAGTAGCCAGGAACCTGTTACAATAATTGACAAATTATAAAAGGACTGCAACTGAGACATGTCCTTTGGCCTTGGGGCATCTAACAATGCTTGAGTTTTCTCAGCACACTTGTGTCAATGGTGTGACCTAAGTAAGTGATGCATAGTTTAAAGAATTCATAATTGTTGTGCCATGCTCTGAACATAATCTTCTAATTTTTTTTAACACTGTCTTGAGATTTTGAAGATGTTCCTTCTCATCCTTACTAGTAACAATGATATCATCCAATTAACATTGAGTGCCTGGACGGCATTGCAGCATCTGGTCCATTGCTTTCTGCTAAAGTGCAGGCAGAGATGGTACTCCTAAAAATAAGCCTATTATAGTAAAAAAGCCTTTTTTGAGTGTTTATAGTGAGAAGCACAATGGACTCTTCTTCCATCTCCATCTGCAAGTAGGCCTCAACTAAGTCCACTCAGCTCAGCAATGTTTCCTTCCAGAAGGTTTACAGACAGACAGACTTTATTGATCCCGAGGGAAATTGGGTTTCGTTACAGTCGCACCAACCAAGAATAGTGATGAAATATAGCAATATAAAACCATAAATAATTAAATAATAATAAGTTAATCATGCCAAGTGGAAATAAGTCCAGGACCAGCCTATTGACTCAGGGTGTCTGACACTCCGAGGGAGGAGTTGTAAAGTTTGATGGCCACAGACAGGAATGACTTCCTATGACGCTCAGTGTTACATCTCGGTGGAATGAGTCTCTGGCTGAATGTACTCCTGTGCCTAACCAGTACATTATGGAGTAGATGGGAGTCATTGTCCAAGATGGCATGCAACTTGGACAGCATCCTCTTTTCAGACACCACCGTCTGAGTCCAGTTCCACCCCCACAACATCACTGGCCTTACGAATGAGTTTGTTGATTCTGTTGGTGTCTGCTACCCTCAGCCTGCTGCCCCAGCACACAACAGCAAACATGATAGCACTGGCCACCACAAACTCGTAGAACATCCTCAGCATCGTCCGGCAGATATTAAAGGACCTCAGTCTCCTCAGGAAATAGAGACGGCTCTGACCCTTCTTGTAGACAGCCTCAGTGTTCTTTGACCAGTCCAGTTTATTGTCCATTCGTATCCCCAGGTATTTGTAATCCTCTACCATATCCACACTGACCCCTTGGATGGAAACAGGGGTCACTGGTGCCTTAGCCCTCCTTAGGTTAGTCTTACGAAGATACTCAGTTAGTCCTGACGAAGGGTCTCGGCCTGGAACGTCGACAGCGCTTTTCCCTATAGATGCTGCCTGGCCTGCTGTGTTTCACCAGCATTTTATGTGTGTTGTTGCAACCATTTTGAATACTTATTCAAAAGTACTTCCAAATTATGTTTGCCCCATTGCTCCTTTGAGGCCTTGCTGTCACATTTCTCTACAACAATAATCACACTTGAAAATATATTTCTTTCACTGTAAAGCACTCTGGACATCAGGAGACCGAGGACGAAACCTTATAAACAGAAGTTTGACCTTTACCTTGTGCAGCACTGCACCACGATGTTAGCAGGATAATTGTATCTTTTAAGCGTATTAACCAGTTGTTAGCAATGTTTGACAACTGACTAATTCCAAGAAAATCACTGCAGTTTAAATACGGGCCTTGGAAATAGATTCTTTTAAAGCTTTCAGACTTAACCTTTTCACCATGTGGGATACAATATTTATTTCTTATGATTTTATTTTTTCCCCTACATTTGCTTATAGTGGAGGAGACTAGTTTCTATAGGCGAGCTTCCCATAATCCTGATGTAACAAGTAACCATTTATTCTAACCCCAACATTTCAGTGTGTCTATGGTGGTGAGCGGATAAGTCAATCATGCTTGTTTACACTATGGACCACAGAAGACAATGCCTTCATTCAGTTGATGCACCAATATAGTGTAAAACCACTCTCAAGAAAGCACAGCTGGTACAGTGGATTGGGAACACAGAATTTTCATCTAAATATACAAAAAAGCTAAACTTCATCTGGCTAAATGTATGTAGTTTTCCCATTTAAAAAGACCTAAGTTACAAATGTACCCTTTTTAAAGTCAATTGCAAGTAACATCTTAATTATTTAAGTTATTTGAAATGAGGTAAAAGTAATGTCTCTTTAAAAGTACCTTTTATTTTGCTGTAAAGCCAATAATATTTCAGCTCATTCAAAACTTTGCTGACTGTAGCTCACCCCACATTATGTGCACTCATTCCCCCGTGCTCAATGGCCTCTGCAAGTTCTGAGCCAGGCAACTTTAAAATTCTCATTCCTGTCTTCTATTCCCCTCCCAAATGCATTTCCTCTCCACCTTTCTAACTCCTGTAGCTATCCAATCCTCTGTGCTCCTTCAATTCTGACATGTTGCACAACACAGACTTTAATCTCGGTATCATTAGAGGCCAAGCCTTCAGTTAAAAACACTAAAAACATGAAAGCGCCAGGACTCACGTGTGCAATTCTTGATCTCTGCTTTGTCATTCAATATCAGGGTTTGGTATTTTGTAGACAGGAATCATGTTTCGGAAAACTTCACATATATATTCGGCATGGACTAGAAGGGCCAAGGTGGCCTGTTGCTGTGCTGTAATTGTTATATACTCACACGCACACACACTCACACGCACACACACTCACACATACACACACACACACAACCACACACACACACACACACACACACACACACACACACACACACACACACACACACACACACACACACACACACACACACACACACACACACACACACACACACACACACACACACACACACAACCACCTACCCCCTTTGACTGAAGGCCTTTCTTATTATCTCAGTCCTGAATGGCTGGCCTCTGCCATTCAAGTGTGCCCAGTCTTCTTAATTTCTCAAGGACCTCCCACATTCCAGGAATTAATCTGACAGCAGAGACCCTTGGCCTAACTAGTCCGTGGCGCCTACAGCATTCACCCCGCTCGTCCCAGTTGCCCACATTTGGCCCATAACCCTGTGGGTCTGTCAACTTTTTGTAACTGCAATGACCACTTCCTCTGGCAGCTTATTACAGGAACTCATTACCTCTGGATAAAAAGGTTACTTCTAAGGTTTCTATTAAATCTCTTTTCTACATCACTGCATTCATTCTATTGTGGATATATCCTTCTTTAGATCTGTACACGATATTGCAGGTGTGGTCCTACCAGGGCCCTACATAACTGCAGTAAGGTTACTTTACTCTTGTACTCAAATCCTCTTGCAGTGATAGCTACACATGGTTCATGTTCCTAATTATTTGCTGTCCCTGCAGATTAACATTCAGTGCTTTTTGTTCAAGGTCAACCTGATCCCTTTGCACCAACGTCTTTCAAATCTCACATTTTTATTTTTTCTACCATGACCTTACATCTTTCTACCTATTCATTTAACCTAATCACATACACCCAAACTAAAAACACAAACTGAAGGAAACACCCAGCAGGTCAGGCAATGTCTGTGGAAGGAGACAGACAGAGAGCAAATGTTTCAGTCTGAGACCCAAAGCAGCATTATCTGTTTTTATTTCAGATTTCCAGAATCTGCATTTTTTTTTCCAATTTATATACCCCTGAAGCCTCTTGGTATCCTCTTCATAATTCACACTAGCACCCAACATAAAAAACCACAACTGCAGAAACAACCAGTAGGTCCGGGTACAACGGTGAGAAGAGAAACAGTTACAGTTAAGAGACTAATGCATAAATCATGTCAAAGTTCAACAACATGAATGACAAAGAAAGTGGCAAATGGAATATAGTGTAGAGAAGTGCATGGTTATGCACTTTGGTAGGAGGAGCAAAACATAGACTATTTTCTAAATGGACAGAAAATGGAGGTTAAAAGAGACTCTGGAGACATCATGCAGGATACCCTAAATGTTAACCTGCAGGTTGATTTGGTGGTAAGGAAGGCAAATGCAATGTAAGCATTCATTTTGAGAGGACTAGAATACAAAAGCAAAGATGTAATGCTGAGGCTCTATAAGGCAATGGTCAGAGCGCACTTGGAAGATTGGGAGCAATTTTGGCACCCTTATCCAAGAAAAGATGTGCTAGTATTGGAGAAGGTTCAGAAGAGGTTCATGACAATGATCCTGAGAATGAAAGGCTATGAGCCATATGTATGAAGGGAGGGAGGCAGAAAATAGGCCAGCTAGTTTGCCTTCAGTGGTTGGGAAGATATAAAAGTCCATTATTAAAGACAAAGTTTCGGGGTACTTGGATGCACATGTTAAAATAGGCCAAAGTCAGCATGGCTTCCTTAAGGAGAAATCTTGCCCGACAAATCTTTAGGAATTCTTTGAAGAAATAACAGGCAAGATAAATATGGTAAGTCAATGGATGTTATTTACTTGGATTTCCCGAAGGCCACTGACAAGGTGTCACACATGAGGCTGTTAACGAGAGCTAATGTTATGACAGGAAAGATATTAGCATGGATAGAAGATTAGCTGACTGGCAGGAGGCAAAGCGTGGGAGTAAAGAGGGCTCTTTCTGGTTGGCAGCCAGTGATCAGACCATGTCTTTTCATGTTATATTGCAATGATTTGGATGATAGAATTAATGGGTCTGTGGTCATATTTGCAGACAATATGGAGATAGGTAGAGGAATAAGTACCGGTACCTATAGGTACAAGATAGTTAGCAGGGAGTCTGCAGAAGAAGCGGCAGATGGAATATGGTGTATGGAAGTATATGGTCATGCACTTCAGTAGAAAAAATAAAGGCAAAGATTATTTTCTAAATGGGGAGAAAACTCAGAAATCAAAGATACAAAGTGACTTGGGAGGCCATGGCACTGGGTATATTTAAGGTTGATACGTCCTTGATTAATTAGGGTGTCGAAGGTTACGAGAAGGCAAGAGAATGGGGTTGGGAGGGAGAATAAGTCAACCATGATGGAATAGTGGAGCAGACTCAATGGGGCAAATGGCCTAAATATGCCCTCGTCTTATGATCTTGTGGAATATTAGCTGTTTTTTCCCCATAGATACAGCCTGGCCTGCTTAGTATTTCCATTTAAAAAAAATTTAGATTTCTATCATTAGCAGATATTTTGATTTTTCAACCTGGCACCCAGTTTTATACAAATACCAAATCTGGATATGTTACATTTGGCCCCCTCATCTAGTTAATTGATGTAGATTGTGAACAGCAGGTACCCACCACTCATAACAGGTTCCCAATCCAAAACTGATTCAATTATTCTTACTTTGTTTTTTGTTAACCATTAGCCAATCTTCAATCTAGATCAGCATATTATCAAAAGTTCCGCATGTCCTAATTTTGTTTAATCACTTCTTATGTATCTTTTGTGTGTGTTGTTTTGCAGGAATCTCTCGTGTGTATAGTTTGCCAGCTCCCCTTGGAGTGGAAAGTGAACAGAAACACAAGGACTGGGATAAATTCAGTATCCAATAAAAGAGAGCTGAGAAGCCAGGAAAGAGAAGATAACCAATGGGGGGAGAAAAACATAAAACAGACAATGAGAACTTCATTGAGTACATTGAAAGTCAGAAAGATTTCAAAGCAAACAAAGATATATACTTGATTGCTAAGGAGGCTAAGAGTTCTGGAGAGAAGGTAAAAGAATGGGGTTATAAAGAGAAATCTGCAATGATCAAATGGTGAAACAGACTCAATGGGTCAAAAGGCCTAATTCTGCTCCTATGTCTTATCAAAGGTCTTTTGAAGATCCAAATGCACAATATCCACTCGTGCCTCCTCATGTATCGAGCTACCTCAAAATAGGCCTAAAATTTTAACTTCTTCCATTAACCTTCCTTCTCTTTAGAATTCAATATTCCAACTAGAATTTTAATCACACAATTCCAATCTTCGCAGAGTTAGGTTATCAAATTGCATTTGATGTTACCCCTTGGGATGTTTCACAATGTTAAAAAAGCTATACTAATGCAAGTTGTTGTGGAGGTGGCTTAAAGCCATTCCTCCAAAAGTCTTTTTCTTCCTGTTGGCCTCAGTTTTTGTCCAATCAAGCTTCTATACAGATTCCTGGGATTGTTTTCTATGTTATAATTATACAGTTTCAAACTTCTTGCTATTGTTCTTGGTCATACCTAAGTTACCTGAAAATTAGTTTCTAAAGTTTACTCTGCGCATGAATAAAATGTTTCCTGGTACTGTTGAGGAGAGTTGGAATGATAAAGGTGGTAATAAAGCAAGAGAAGATTAAAGAGTTGGACCATGAAAAGACTGACACATAGAGAACCAATTTTAAGTGAGCCCTAGGAGCCAGTGCCAGTCAGCATCAAAGGAGTGATGGAGAAACAGTTCTGGATATACAGGCAGTCCCCGGGTTACGAACGAGTTCCAATCCTGAGTCCGTCTTTAAGGCGGATTTGTACGTAATTCAGAACAAATACATCCGGTATTACTTAGCGTCAGTTAGTCAAACATTTGTCGTAGTATATAGTATACATTTTACCTTTCTATGCATATAAAACACTTATGAAACGTATCTATTCCAATAATTAAACCACTGCGTTGCTTAGTAATAATTGTAGCTTTCATCAGGGCAGGGCTTCACATGCTTCATTATTCTCACTTTATCCTTTAAAATTGTTCTGATCGTTGACCGACTGTAGCCTTACGCTTTTCCAATGACCGATGACGTTTCACCTTTTTCCAAATGCTTTATTATTTCCACTTTATTTTTATTTTCAATCGTGATCGCTTCCCGTCAACGGAACAGAAACACAGTGGGCAGCAGATCCCGACCTCCGCCGGCTCCCAAGGTCCACTGGGTCCTAAGGACCACCGCACTAAATTCCCCGGGTCCTAAAGTCCACTGCACAGAGACAGGTTAAATGGGAGAAGGGGGAGGCTGTGCTGGGTTTAGGTATTTGTTCCTCCTCAATATTCCGCGTGGGAATTTAAACTGTAGGTGGCAGTGTTTTTTTTAAATGAGGTCGAGTTGCGAGCTCAACATCAACCCGGCACGCTTGGGAGCGGTCTGTCATTGGATCGAACTCGGGAACCTCCGTTCTCGAGCCCAGCGCTGATCTCACTGCACCACCAGCTGACCGGAAAAGGGGGGAGGGGGGAGGTCAGGGTGAAACTTGCTAAGAAAAAAATTTAAGCCAAATACAAAGTGTACAAATACAACACAGTGTCAACAGCAACGACTTAAAATGGCAGAAGGCGTCGCGATCCGACTTTAAAAATGGCGGACGGCGTTCTCCTTCCTCAGTTCGTAAGTACGAGTTGTTCGTAAGTCGGATGTTCATAACTCGGGGACTACCTGTAGTCCAGAAAAAAAGCATTGGATGTGCTTAAATGTGTGAATGGTAGTGGACGGGAAAAGTATGCAAATACCTGTACAGAGATGAAGAAGATAGGGATGTTTATTTCAGCAAGACGGTGTCAGATGAGAGGGAAGAATCAGCTAACGATACAGAGGTGGTTGCAATGGTCATTGTGATGGAGAGCGGAAGTTGTGGCCTGTCTTCTGCTTCATCCCCCTCTCCTTATTGGCTATTTCAGTATTCAGCCAGCTGAGATAGGAAATCAACCATGCACCTCTTATGTCAGGGAAAGGCTGTCAGGTTCTCAGTATCACACAGGCAGTGGTTACGTTTCCCAGAAATGGACTTCAAGGTGATAGCTCAGAAAACTACGAAGTTTCTACTGCAAAGAATATAAGAAATGTATACAAACACACATACTGAAAACATCAACCATCGAGTTGCTGCTTGAACAATGACTATTTGAAATCAATGAACGAGACATGACGACGAACAAGGACAGTAAGTGCCGCAAACATTCGTCCGGCATTTAAGGTACACAAGGATATATTCTTAAAAGCCAGCACATATGAATGGTATCTAAAACCCCAATCAGTGAGACTATGTTATTGACATTTAAGCATGTCTGATCTTAATCTTGAACTATAACATTAAAGGCCAAAAATTGTCAGAACTGTCAACAGACTATTTTGTCATTGTTCTAACACCCATTAAAACATTATCTGGTTACTGCCCTGAAATAACTTTCTATCACCAGCCCAATTTTCTGCTTCATTTTACAATAATTTTGGAAAATCACTGGGCACTTCCAGAATTTGCACATCAGACGAGGAATCAGGGCTTTGTCACCAAATAACTTAAAAATGTTATAGCCTTCAAATTACACTCAGATGACTAAATATTGCATGTAAAGAGCAATCTGTTCCCGCAGGGTTTTTTCCATAGATTTCAAAGAACCTCTAAAATATCCATTCATATGTCTCCCTAACCATTCTCTCCAAATTTAAATATTCTCAAATATCATCCCAATCAACCTCTGCCAATTTAAATTTATCTTTTGCTCAAATCCCCTGTACCCCATTCCACCTGAAATCACCCTTACCCACCACCTGTCAAGCTACACGTATGACCATGGCTTTCTTTCAATATCAAAAGTCAAGAGGCTATGCTGCAACTTTATCGAGCTCTGGCTAGGCCACATCTGAAGTACTGTGTACATTTCTGGTCACGTCACTACAGGAAGGATGTTGAGGCTTTGCAGAGGTTCGCCAGGATGCTGCCCCGTTTAGAGGGCATGCGCTATCATGAGAGGCTGAATAAAACTTGGAACACATACAACACGCTGGAGGAACTCAGCAGGTCGGGGCAGCATCCGTGGAAACGAACAGTCAACGTTTCAGGCCAAGACCCTTCATCAGGACTGAAGAGAGAGGGGGCAGGGGCCCTATAAAGAAGGTGGGGGGAGGGTGGGAAGGAGAAGGCTGGTAGGTGCCAGGTGAAAAACCAATAAGGGGAAAGATCAAGGGGTGGGGGAGGGGAAGCAGGGAGGGCATAGCTAGGAAAGGTGAAGAAGTAATGTAAGGGGAAAGCACTATGGCTAGTTTTTTTTCACCTGGCACCTACCAACCTTAGGAAATGTTGGGATAATAGATGCCTAGAATGCGCTGCCTGGTATGATAGTGGAGGCAAATACATTAGAGGCTTTTAAGAGATGTTTAGACAGGCTCATGAATGTGAGGAAGATGGAGGGATATGGACATGGTGTAGGTAGGAGGGATTAGTGCTCAGATGTGTTTTTTTTTTGCTTTTTAGCTGGTTCAGCACTTCTCTGCTCTATACGAACCATCTACAATCACCCTTTGCTTGCCCAGAGAAGGCAAACGGTGGTTGTAGATGGTTTGAATTCTGCATGGAGGTCGGTGACCCATGGTGTTCTATAGGGATCTGTTCTGGGACAGCTCCTCTTAGTGATTTTTATAAATGACCTGGATGAAGAAGTAGAAGGGTGGGTAACTAAATTTGCTGGTGACACAAAAGTTGGGGGTATTGTGGATAGTCTGGAGCATTGTCAGAGGTTACAGGGGACATCAACAGGATGCAGAACTGGGCTGAGAAGTGGCAGATGGAGTTCAACCCAGACAAGTGTGAAGTGGTTCATTTCAGTAGGTCTAATTTGAAGACAGAATATAATATTAATGGTAAGACTCTAGGCAGCGTGGAGGATCTGAGAGATCTTGGGGTCCATGTCAATAGGACACACAAAGTTGCTGCCCAGGTTGACAGTGTTGTTAAGAAGGCATATGGTGTGTTGGCATTCATCCACCATGGGTTTTAGTTCAAGAACTGGGAGGTAATTTTACAGTTATACAAGATTTTGGTCAGACCCCACTTGGAGTACTGTGTTCAGTTCTGGTCGCCTCACTACAGGAAGGATGCGGAAACCATAGAAAGGGTGCAGAGGAGATTTACAAGGATGTTGCCTGGATTGGGGAGCATGCCTTATGAGAATAGGTTGAGTGAACTCGGCCTTTTCTTCTTGGAGCGACGGAGGATGAGAGGTGATCTGATAGAGGTGTATAAGATGATGAGGTGTACAAGATGATGAGAGGCATTGATTGTGTATATAGTCAGAGGCTTTTTCCCAGGGCTGAAATGACTAACACGAGGGAGCATAGTTTTAAGGTGCTTGGTACCAAGGGGATGTTAGGCGCAAGTTTTTCCACACAGAGTGGCGGGTGCTTGGAATGCACTGCCGGCAGCGGTGGTGGAAATGGATACGATAGGGTCTTTTAAAAGCCTCCTAGATAGGTACATGGAGCTTAGAAATATATCGGGTTACATGGTCAGCAACACAATGTGGGCCGAAGGGCCTGTAATATGCTGTAGAATTTTATGCTCAATGTTCATAATATTCAGTCATCCACTAACAAGCAGAATTTACCATGCCACCTGGGTTAGCGATTTGTTTCAATGTACACATGACAAATAAAATAGTTGGAGTTGAGGCAGAAGCTCTACCGGTTGCTTCGGAGTGCCATCCCATTTCATTTTCATCTTTCCCATGTCACCACAGGCTGATTTTCTTGCAGGCACCTTGGCTCAGAAACCAAACATTTAAAGGTGACAAACCACGACTGACCATCATGTCAGTGAGATATAAATTCCGTAACAAACTAGTCCACTAGCTTCCCTCAGGATCTTCTCCAATATCCCCCATTCTGCTCGGGAGATGACTGCTCTTTTCAACTGCATAACACTTCAAATTTCCCCCTTTCTCTCTAAGCAATTTAATGTACAAAGAGATAAAGAGCAGCTTTATTTGTCACAGATACATTGAAACATACAGTGAAATGCATCGTCTGTGTCAAATCAAATCAGCTCATAAGTGCTGCCATACTTCCAGCACCAACATAGCATGCCTACAACTTACTACTCCTAAGCGCGTGTCTTTGGAACCATCAAGGAGAGAACCATAAGTGATAGGAACCAAATTAGGCCATTGGTGGCTCATCGCGCCAGGAGTAAGATATGTTAAAGTGCCGGGGTTGATTGTATTTAATG
Source organism: Hemitrygon akajei (assembly GCF_048418815.1). Classification (NCBI taxonomy): domain Eukaryota; kingdom Metazoa; phylum Chordata; class Chondrichthyes; order Myliobatiformes; family Dasyatidae; genus Hemitrygon; species Hemitrygon akajei. Next base: position 34,248,551 of record NC_133124.1, on the reverse strand, counting down.
TAATTAAGTAAACTACTTAAGAACTTTTAAAAAGCTATTATTAATGCTTTTGGAGAGAGTGATTCAGATGCATATCATATTTTTACTGAGTTAAGTATTGTATGTAATTAGTTTTGCTACAACAAGTATATGGGACATTGGAAAAAATGTTGAATTTCCCCATGGGGATGAATAAAGTATCTATTTATCTATCTATCTACAGTTCCATCACATCTGAATTACTGTCCCCCAACCCCATTCTCCTGCCTTCTCCCCATAACCTTTAACCCGAAATAAGATCATTGGACATAGGAGCAGAATTAGGCCACTCAGCCCATCAATTAGGCTATTTGTACCATTTGTACAAACTCCTTACAAACAGTGGCAGGAAGTGAACCCAAATCTTACCTCGACTGTGTTAACTGCTACATGTACAACAACATTCGACTTACTGCTGATATCCAACAATGCTGCCTTTTCAAATTCCTTCTGTTCTGCACATGTTGTTGGATTTCCAAAGTCTTTCTACCCAATAATTTTCTTGCAATTACTGTAGAGTATCCTTCCTTATTTTTCTCACCCTAACTGTGAAGCAGTCAACAACTTCATTGTCTTGTGTGGTCTGTTCAGGAGAGTTGACCTCGGGAGTTCTATGCTCACATCTAATGCAATTGCTTCATTTTTTTTCCTGTTTCCAGCAGTTCACACAGTTCCACCTCCTGCCCCCAACCTCCTTTTCCTCATTAGACACACATATTCCATTCCTTACATAATTTGCAAACAGATAAAATTTACATCCGTAACATTATCCAGTTGTGTCTGGTTGCAGCCTATTAGATTTTACAACCACTTATTTATTCAGACTGACAAAGTCACCGATGAGCTGAAACTTGCATCAACTGACTTTTGGGGAAATCAAAACAATTTTATTTCCTAAGAAACAGAGCATACTTCTCATCCCTTCCCAGCAATTCATTACAGCAGATGGTGATCATCTGTCCTATAAAATATAGAACAGAACAGTGAATGTCATATCTTAAAACAACTTGCATTTATCTCTTCAACACTGCCAGCTCCACACTCTCCTGTTAAAAACTTGGCTATGGCTTTGTTAACTCAAAACTTGCCTCCCCAAATCCTCTTCTTGCTGGCCTCTTGAATTTATTCCTGTAAAAATCCTACTTATTTTTGTTAAAATAGAGCTCTACCACCTCCTTATTCAGCCATGTCTCAAAGATTCAAAGCACATTATCAAAGTACGCACGCAGTATACAATTCAGAGATTTATCTTCCCACAGTCAACACTGAAACAAAGACAGCCACGGAGCCTGTTAAAAAAAAGTCCACCCCTCTGTCCAACACGCAAAAAAGAAGTCACATTAATGGCAAAAAAAATGAGCAAAAAAACCCCAAAGAATATAAAACACCAACCCACAAATTCATCATCGTAAAAATCCAAGCGTATTAATTTCAGCTCAGTTCAGTTCAATCTAGCGCAGTGTTGTTTGTTATCTGCTATAGCTTCAGTTCTCACTGTTTTTCTTTGGCTCTCTGAATCCCAAAACATTATCCTTTAAAACTTCCTCCAGTCACAACCCATGACACCACAGCTACTGATCTCCCAGAATTCCACAAGCAGTGACAAGATGACCCTTAACAATGTTGAGGAACAAAGGATCTTGGGGTCAAAGTTCATAGTTCCCTGAAAGTGGCTACACAGGTTGACAGGGTGCTTCAGAAGGCATATGAAATGCTTGTTTTTATTAGTTGAGGCATCAAGCTCAAAAGTCAGGAAGTTATGTTGCAGCTTTATAAAACTAGTTTTATAAAGCATCTGGAGTATACAGTTCAGGCCGTCCCATTACAGGAAGAATGTCAAGGCTTTGGAGTGGATGCAGAAGAGGTTTAACATGATGCTGCCTGGATTAGAGGGTCATGTGCTATAGCAAGAGGTTGGACAAACTTAGGTTGTTTTCTCTGGAGCAGCAGAGACTGAGGGGAGATCTGATAGAGGTTTATTAGATTACGAGAAGCATAGATAAAATAGAATCTTTTCCCCCATAGCTGAAACGTCTAAAATCAGAGGACTTCCATTTAAGATGAGTAGGGCCAATTTCAAAGATGTGAGGGACAAGTTTTTTTATACACAGAGAGTGGTGCATGCCTGGAGTACGTTGCCTGGGGTGGTGGTAGACACAGATACATTAGAAACTTTCAAGAGACATTTAGATAGACACAAGAATGTGAGTGACGTTGTGTAGGCAGAGGGGATCAGTTTGGTTGGCCATCTGATACTAATTTATTCATTCAGCACATTATGGGCCGGAAGGCCTGTTCTGGTGCTGTCCTGTTCTATGTTCTAAAACTGTTAGTTATCTCAATGGTATTTTCTCTAAATCTCGTCAATTTACATTATCAATAAAAGAGACCAAAATATCTCCAGTTTTGTACTCTTCCCTCAATATATTTAAGGGATATGTTATGTGATGTTTTGTTATGTCTCATCTCGGACCATCTTGAATTCTAGTATTTCTCTACTTTGCTAATACCCAAGGATTGACATCTCACCCCGTCCAATTTTCCTTGCCTGTAAAATATGTTAAAGTCTCATGCTAAAGATGTGATCCCCCATATTGTGTACATATACCACTATGGTCTTGATTGTAATGATTGTGCAATGTTATCGATGTTAAGAACCTCAAGTTCAGCTCATGGCCTGTTTAATGCTGCTGTTGTGAACATCCCAAGGAGATTCACAGCATTCCAAGTCTTCTCCAAGTTGCACTGCCTCTCACAGGAAAATAAAGCAAAAAATGTCACATCAATCTCGCCCTTGTAATGTTTCAACTCCTTTAGCAAAACAGTTTCATACTTCTTTTAGCAAGTTCATCGTTGTAAATGCTACATCAAACCTGACACTTATTAAAATGGTGAATATTATTACAAGCCAGCAATAAAGTAGCTGTTTTCCAACACGCCTTCTGGTTCTACTGACTAATCACAAAACAATTTCCTGATTCTCCAGCCACGTATCGGGGTGAATTCTGCATTAGGACTGAAAGCCTTGCCTCCAGCAGCAGCACAGATCACAAGTTTTGGAGCAGAAGGTCACATCTTAAAAACAGATGCAGTGGAAATGGAGAAATTGAGAAAAAAAAAGAACTGGTATCATTAGGGGAGGCAGGGCAGGAGGAGATATAATTGAGGTGATCATGAGAGTCTATGAGTTATCGAGGATGTCAATGTTTCCTGAGGTGGAGACAAAAGATCCAGAAAAGGAAGAAATTTTGTTAGAGATGACAAGGTGACATTTTGAGGAACACCAGTGCTTTGTCTGCAGTGGTCATCATGAGCTTCCAGTTACCTGTCATTTTAATTCTCCTTCACACTCCCACTGTCTGTCCCCAGCCTTCTCCATTGCTAAGGACAGACCAAGCACAAATTGGAAGACTTTACGCCCCATATTCTGCTTGGGTATCTTACAAATGAATGCAATGAAAGCCGCATTTTCTAACTTCAGGTAACTCTCACCACATACTGAAAAATCAAAAAAAAAACTGCAGATGCTGGAAATCTGAAGTCAAAGCATCACCAGAATTAGGTATATTATCACCGTCTTACATGATGTGGAATCTGTTGCTCATTGCAACAGTACAGTGTAAAGACATCAAACTAAAAACACTGGTAAAGTTTTGTGTGTCAGACAGCATCAGAAGAAGGAAGAATTGACATTACAAGTCTGAGATTCTTCATCAGAACTGAAGCACTAACTGTAACTCATTTCACAGAACCTGTCTGACTTGTTTAGTTTTTCTAGAGCAATGCACACAAAATGCTGGCAGCATCTACGGGAAAGAGTACACAGTCAACATTTTGGACCGAGACCCTTCATCAGGATTTCCAGCATCTGCAGATTTTCTCGTGTTAAGTTTTTCCAGTATTCTTCTTTGTTGCTACATCATCAACTCTGCAACACTGCTGAGTCCTCTACCTTTCATAAATTTAGTGGTTAACTATTGTCAACGCAGCTCATCATCTATTCCATCTTTTCTAACCTGCAATCTGCACAGTGGACCCAGGATTGCTCAAGTTGTTAAAAAAAAGACAGATGACATGCTCCAGTGCATCATGAAAACCAATTCAGAATCAGAGTCAGGTTAATACCATCATATGTTATGAAATTTGTTGTTTTTGCAGCAGCAGTACATAAAAATAAAATCTATAAATTACAATAAGAAACTCACCGGAGGCGTACCAAATGGAATAGGCCGTGCAAATGGAATAAATTGTAACATCCGTAAAATTAAGCAAGATATTTTCTATATTCAATGTATTTTCATTTAAGTCAGTATGAATTCAGCCTTTATGAAAAGTAAAATTTGACCTAACAGAATGGAAGAGGAGCTTCCACTAGCACAGCTGGAAGCAAATTACACAATTTGATTAGGTTTCAATTAAAGTTAATGGCTCACAAGAAGTCACCAGTATGGGATTCTTAATTACACCTCTCAAGGAAAGTGAGTTAAAATTCTTAAATTTTTGAAAGGAATGCTAGAGCAACTAAGAGATGTATTCTTACAAATATAATTATCCTAAGCCCTTATGGAAACTACCAACACTATACTTTCCCTCATTTAAGAAACAATTGAATCAACTGAAGACTTAAGCACCAAGTTTCAGTAGTGTATCCACGTTATTGATATTGTTCTAGTCACTCTTACGTGTACTCTTGACATCTCACATGACAAACTCATAATAACCCGCCCGAGAATTCACATGCATTGATGTGCTAACAAAATCCACTGGAAACAAGGTACAGTATCTGGAATTAGACCTGTAAACACTGCGTCACATCTTAACTTAGAACTGCAACGGCAATATGTCTTAAATTAAAACCAAGTTAAGACGGTGTCAAACAACTTACCCTGCTCCTTTATATGGCGGATTCGTTTCACAGTTTCTTTTAAGATTGCACATTTGTCTGGTTTTACGTTGAAGTTGTCAATGTCACTGAAATTAGCAAATATCAGCTCAGCAAGTTCTTCAATATACTTATTCTCTTGCTCACGGTGACGTTTCTCAGTACTACGTTTAGGGCTGTTAATATATAAAAAAAAACAGCAATATTAGGCGTCACATATACCAAAGACTCCGTTACTCTGTTTGCCTTGTTGAATACAAGCAGCTAAATTAATAGCCTTCATGCAACTCCACACAAATGTGCAAGAGTTAATCAAAAATACTAACCACATATTCTGTGAGCAATTTAATACTGCACCTAAAGTAATGTTGAAATAGCAATGAAACAAATATATTCTGCTTTCAGCTATTAATAATGTTTTTCAGAATAGTAGAAGAAAAACAATCTCAAGATTTTCCCTCTCCATTAGACTATAAGACATAGGAACAGACTTAGGCCATTGAGTCTATTGAGTATGCTCCACCATTCTATCCCACAACCCCATTCTCCTGCCTTCTCCCCTTAACTTTTGGCACCCTTCCTATTCAAGAACCTATCAACTTTTTTAAAATACCCAATGACCCTGGCCACCACAGCCGTTCCACAGATTCACCATCCTCTGGCCAAAAGAAATTCCTCTTCATCTCTTTTCTAAAGACATGTACTTCAATTTTGAAACTCTGCCCTATGGTCCTAGACTTCCCCACTCTAGGAAACATCCTCTTCACATCCACTCTATCTAAGCCTTTCAATATTCAGTAAGTTTCAATGAGATCTCCCCTCATTCTTGTAAGCTCTAGTGGGTACAGGCCCAGAGAAATCAAACACTCCTCGTATGTTAACCCTTTCATTCCCGAAATCATTTCATGAACCTCTTCTGGACCCTCTCCAATGCCAGTACAGCACTTCTTAGACAAGGGGCCCACAACTGGTCACAATACTCCATGTGGTCTGACCAACACTTTATAAAGTTACATCCTTGCTTTTATATTCCAGTTTAAATTACCTCTGTCTGGAGGATGGTAGCAATCCAGTAGAATATTACCGTCAGTTAAGAAGTTTCATAAACATACACAGATTAAAGGTTTTTGAAGAAGATGAGATGAGGCAAGATGGAGTTAGGAAATGTAATGGAGCTGGAAGTGGGCACTGCTGCTGCTGGTAATAAGTGTGATGTCAGAAGTTTATGCCAAAATGTAGCATTAAATGTGGCAAGACCCAGTTCAGCTTCAAAAAATTGCCAAGGAGATTAAGGGAGTCAAGTAAGATCAACTTGCTTGTTGTTAACGTCCATGTGTAAATGGGCACTGCGTCCTTTGATGGTACTATCAAAAGGCTAGATGCAAATAAGGAAAAGGAGGCAGCCACGTATTGTTGCTTATGCGACATCTGTGATTATGGCTGGTGGTGCAAGGCGAAAGTCATCTCAACTGGCTTGTGACTTCAACTGATGTACATTCTTCATGAGAAATCTTAGGGCAGCCCGATAGTGTAGAGGTTAGCACAACACTTTATAGCACCGACGACCCAGTTTCAATTGCACTGGCTACCCGTAAGGAGCTTGTACATTCTCCCCGTGACTGTATGAGTTTCCTCCGGGTGCTCCAGCTTCCTCCCATAGTCTAAAAGCATACCAGTTGGTGGGTTAATTAGTCATGGTAAATTGTCCCGTGATTAAGCTAGTGTAATGCCCTGGTTCATGTTTTTACTGTTACACAAGGATTAATTGGAGGATTGTTGGATGGCATAGGTTGAAGGAACCAGGAATAGAACCAAGAATAGAACCAGCTTGATGTTGGCAGGGAGGTACGGGAGACCATGGAGCAGTCAACACTGTAAACGGCCTGCAGACCAGTTGACAACAAAAAAAATAAAGGACAGCCTGCTACTGCCACAATCACATGGGTCAACTTGGTTTACCTCTCATGGATCTATATTCCTCAATACCCTCACTAAACACGACTGCAGAACCTTTAGCAATGGACTCTCCACAGATAACATGTATGTGGACCACCTTTTTTAAGGCAATAAAAACTTCAGCAGGATCAATCACTCACAAATCCAAGTGAAATCTTGATCAGCTCATATTTGTTTAAAGGGTCAATTACTTTGCCTTGCAATAAGATTCCTGTAATGCTGCCTGACATTAAGATATCAAAGGTAAAAACCAAGGTTTCAGCTTTGATTTTTTCTCCTTTCTCAAATCATGAAATTTTCAGTTTTAGAAACCAATGATAGAATTAACAGAAGCAGCCCACCACATCCACACTAGTGTTCATGCCACATATGAAACTACTCCCAATTCACTCAACTCACCCTTTCAATGCACGTTGACATTCAATCTCATCTAGCATTTCCTTAAAAAAAAATGCTACTTATTACTCTCTTTTTTTAAATTACCTCTCTTTTATCATTCTCAAAATCTTCTCATGAAATCTTTCCTGGAATTATTAGTGACTTTATTTTATTCAAGTACTTCCCCACAGGAAGAGGCATCTCCTTTATGCTAATCCTATCAAGCCCCTGAATTATTTTGTGGAAGTGGAGATTATACTGACTGGCTGCTTCGTAGCCTGGTATGAAAACACCAATGCCCTTGAATGGAAAATCATCCAAAAAAGTAGTGGATACAGCCCAGTCCATCATGGGGAAAGTCACCCCCCCCCCCCACTGAGCACATCTACACTAAGTGTTTTTTAGCTGGAAAACAGCATCCATCATCAAGGACCCACCTCCCAGGTCATGCTCTCTTCTCGCTGTTGCCACGAGGAAAAAGATACAGGAGCTTCAGGGCTCACATCACCAGGTTCAGGAACACTTATCCATCTTGAACTATTTTGGCTCTTGAACCAAACTTCACTCAACTTGCCCCATCACTGAAATGTTCCCACAACCTATGGACTCCCTTTCAAAGATTCTTCATCTCATGTTCTTGATATTTATTATTTCTTTCCTTTTTGTATATGCGCAGTTTGTTCACTTTTGCACATGGCACAGTTGGTGCAGTCTTGCATTGATTCAAATGTGCTTATTATTCTATTATGAATTTATCGTGTATGCCTATAAGAAAATGAATCTTGGGCCTGTATCTGGTGACATATATGTACTTTATGATAATCAATTTACTTTCAACTCTGAAGTCATCAAGTGTTCCAAGAGAAAAAGAACCTTTGCCTTTACAAACTTTCCTTGAAGAGTTGAGGCAGGCAGATTATGAACATTTAGAAGCCATCTAGTTAAGTGGATCGAAGGTGCTTAGAGGCCTATGGACCAAATGCAGGCAGCTTGGACCAACTCCAACCGTAACACAGCTGCCATGGATGAGTTAGGCCAAATGGCCTATTTCCATGCCGTATGCCATTCTTGAAAGTCTTCTTTGTGTTTTAATATCCTTTTCTGTAAGGAAAACTCTTCAAGATGCCATTGATTCTTACCATAATTTATTGGCTTTTCTGTACAAAAATACCAAAAAACTTCTAACCACATTTACAATTTTTCATCCTTTTTGTTTAATGACTTTCATGTATTATTTCTGCTTAAGTTCCATTTTTTTCTCGACTTGCTTAAAGATCCACTTAACTACATTAAGTTTTATTTACCATAGAACTTGCAAAATATTGTCTGGTTCTGTCACTTTGAACACTGATGTGTGTTTGCAAGTATGCTGTCCTTTTATCCACCACATTCTCAAATGCTATTTCAATTAATGAATCAACATTTTCATTGTCATAATCTTTTTTAAAGTGCATTCAGAAGTTTTGTTATTTTTATTATCTTCGCCAGCTTGGTTTTGTGCATCCTTAATGGACCTTGCCATTTACATTGCTTTTTAAATATTTACTGATTGATTTCTAAAATTCTGAACTTTCATGCGAGCCTTACTTCTACCTATTTTGTGTCAAAAGCTGCTTGGTTCCACACATTCTGCTTTGATCTTTCATACAGTTTTAAACGCATTAGTTTAAACTATTTCATTATAGATTAACAGCTCAGGATAACTAGAAGAGATTAATGTATTTATCACTTAGAAGTTTAAAATTCTTGCTTCTCCCCTGCAAATCTAATATCAGATTCAATTTATATTACTGTCACTGACTACAATTTATTCCATTACTACAAAATGCTAATTAATTTTGATTTGCTATGAATTAAAGCTAGCTATTTCATCTCTTGTAAGCCCTCCATAAAAGTGATAAAAGAAAAATTATGTGGCTTTCTTGCTGGAACTATTGTACATTGTAATGAAATTTAAAATCTCCCATTATAACCACATAGCTTCCCTACATGCTTCTTGCTGCATGTGCTTACACATGCCCACATGAAGTCACCATGATTTGGAGGATGACAAACAGATCTCCCTGGAGTTTTATCTTCTATTGATTACTCACCTTACTGATGTCATTCCTCTCCAATTCTTTACTTCCATCATCTTTTATTATCATTGCTACTGTTCCTTGTTTTCTAATTTGTCTTGACATTATAAAGAATCTATAGCCTGCAGTATCTGATTCTCAATCACATAGCATTTATTGGCATCTCCCTAATTGGCTTCCACATCATTTCCTTTAGGACAAATGTGTGCTTTTAATTTATTTATTGTGCTACTTGCATTCAATAATGTAACTTATTTAGGTAACTATTCCAACCTCTACCATATGCCCCTACATTATATTTCCTATATATTTTCAGCATCACACTTTTGTTTATATCTGTACGGAAGCATTTAACCTACTTTTATTATTCATTACTTCTCTTTTATTTCTTATTATTTGCTTTTCTCTTTTCCTTTGGAAAGCACCAGTTCGAAGGGTTTTAAATTGAAAAAGGACCATTCCATTGCACAACCAATTAAGTAACTAGGGCACACATAACAGGAGTGACCCAGGTCACCACTTCCAGATTGTACACTTGGATTTAAGCTCTTGAAGGAACCGGGGGGGGGGGGGGGGGGGGTGGGGGGGTGGAGGAATTCAATTGCAATTCATTTGTCGGATTAGAATCCCAGTACCTGGTAGAGAGAAAATATCTGATGAAGATTGACTTAAGTCAGCAGAGTATGAAGCAAAAATTGTCAACAATGTTGCTATCGTGCATAAGACCATAAGGTATCGAAGCACTGTTAGACTATTTGGCCCGTCGAGTCTGCTCTGCCATTTCATCATGGTTGATCCAATTTTCCCCTCAGCCCCAATCTCCTGCCTTCTCCCTGTATCCCTTCATACATTGACCAATCAAGAATCTATCAACCTCTGCCTTAAATATACCCATGACTTGGCCTCCATAGCCGTCTGTGGCAACGAATTCCACAGATTCACTACTCTTTGGCTAAAGAAATTCCTCACTTCCTTTCTAAGAGTACATCCTCCTTTTACTTATAGCTAATGATCAATTTCAGTAGAAATATTCTAGTGATGACCGTACAGGAAAAACATCACAATTTTCCACATTTTAATCAAGGTTAAGCTGTAAATGGTGATCTGGATATTTGTTGTGATTTACATTCATGAGAGTCACTGAGCATTTCACTAATGTGCTGTACTATTCTATGTTCTAATTTCCCTTGCATCTTACCTCGGTCGCGGATGGTCACATGGTGATTCCTTGCGTTTTCTGGAGTCTAATCTGGCAAGGTCAGAGGAGTTTTCACCCATTCCACTCATCTTGTGGGCATATAAGCAGCTGAAGAAAGTTAAAAAAAGTTTCAGTTAGAACTTTATCAAAACATGTTGAACTTTCACTGTCCACCCTGTTTTGGCATCCATGCAAGTTTCCAGAATCACTCGCCTCAGTATTCAGATGGAAATAGAAATACACTTCTAACACATGCGATGTCACCCCCTGGAATAGAGATGTTAGACACATTTACATTCACAGGAAGTTTGCATATGTCTGCGCGCGTGTAGAGAGAGAGAGAGAGAGAGAGACAGCGACACACACACACACACACACTCTCTTACTTACTTATGCCCTGTAGTCAAACTCAGCGCCACACAAAAACAAATTAAGAGGCAGCAGAGGGCCATTTAGTACTTCATGCCTGATTCACATATTCAATATCATTATAAGACCATAGGATATAGGAGTTTGTCCCATTTGGCCCATCAAGTCTGCTCCACCATTTTATCATGGCTGATCCATTTTCCCTCTCAGCTCCAATCTCTTGCCTTCTCCCCATATCCCTTCCTGCCTGGACTAATCAAGAATCTATCAACCTCCGCCCTAAATATACCCAAGACTTTGCCTCCACAGCCGCCTGTGGCAGCAAATTCCACAAATTCACTACTCTCTGGCTAAAGAAATTCCTCCTCATGCCCATTCTAAAATGACGCCCTCCTTTTACCTCTAGCTAATCATCAATTTCAGTACCTTGTTCCTACTTTCTCCTGCAGTCTCTAATCCCTTTGGCATTAAAATAAATCTACCTCCTCCTTAAATATATTTACTGGCTTAGTGCCCACTGCTTTCAATGATAACTTCCAGTGGTTCACCACTTTTTTAGTGTAAGAATTTCTCCTGTTCATGTTTCTAAATTGCAAACCCTGTTTCGCAGTACTGTGGTCCCTGGTTCTGGAGTCTCCGACCTTTGGGAACATCCTTCCTGCATCTAGACTGCCAGTCATTTCAAAATTTTATGGGTTTCTCTAAGGATTTTTCCTTTATTCTTCTCAACTCCACCGAATAGTGGTTAAAATAATTCCCCAATTTATTCTTGCAACTGCAAATTAGAAGCGAAGCCCAAACCAAAATGGAGGATGCACCAGAGACTTCCCACTGCACGGGAGTACATCGAAGATAAAGAAAGTGTGCTTTTATTGTTAACATTTTGGGTATCTCATTATTGTACCTACGCCAAAATCCATACAAGTTAACCTTCCAGCAATGCTCACTGAACAGAAGGAGGGACTCTGCTCTTCTAAAAGTAATGAGTTGCCACTAAAATGGAACAACCAGCCTGGGATCGGTCTTTAAAGGACCATTCCCTGAAGCAGCCTGTCAATGCAGATAATCCAGCAAAAACTAAGGTTCAAAGTAAATTTATTATCAGAATGCATGTATGTCACCTCATACAACCCTGAGATTCATTTTCTTGTAGGCATAATTTAGAAATCCATTATAGAATAATAGCCATAATAGAATCAATGAAAGACTGCACCAACTTGGGTGTTCAACCAGTGTGCAAGCATTATGTATGAAAGAAGATGGGCAACACAGTGTCAATCAAATAGTCCAAGCAGGTTGGCAACACTTTCTGGAATCACCAAGTCTCCCTCAATATCTAACCTTCAGTGTAATTACTGGACTGAAACAGCTCATGAGGAACTCTGCAGATGCTAGAAATTCAAACAACACACACAAAATGCTGGTGGAACACAGCAGGCCAGGAAGCATCTATAGGGAGAAGCGCCGTCAACGTTTCCGGCCGAGACCCTTCATCAGGACTAACTGAAAGGACTTCCTTTATTACTTCTCAATAACCAATTCAGATATTAAAATTGCAATGGCACAAAATCTTTACTTTTAAAACTAGTTAAATTCCTTTGTGTGCAACACGCCAGACAATGGATTTCTCAGACCAAGTATTTTACATCTTGTGTTATCCAAATTCCAACTGCTCATTCATTTGAGATTTCAAAGAGATACATTGGACATCAAAGTTATAATTAGCAGTTAACAGTTAACCATAATAAGGTCAAGTACAACTAACCTAATACTGTTAATTATTCTTTCACGCATTATTAACACAACTATTAAACCACAGAATAGAATCAAATTATGCAGAAATGTGCACTTTGGTTTGCATGTGCTGTGGCTGGGAAGAACGAAAATCGATATTGTATGACACAGAAGTAGAATTTTCCTATTCATGCCTTATCAGTCTTGACTATGCTTCAAGAGAAATTCTCCCCAATCAGATACAAAGCAATTGATACATGAAAAATGGGCAAAAAATACCAGATGAAATGAAATTACACAGGTATACACAGGTGACTTACAATCGACCATCATAATGTGATAGCTCTTAGCTCTTCTGACACTGCACTACTTCCTCCAGGTGCAGGCATGTTCAGCAAGTGTTGACAAACTACATAAGCATGGGTTTCCAATCATCCCACTCACCTTCATTCAAGTGGGAATTCAATTCAGTTCAACAGCAGGTACTTGCCTGAGCCAGAAAGTCAGGCATTCAAACTATGTTCCAGAGACTTCAACAGTTCAGGCAATCTACTGATATTCCAGTCAAAGTGACACACTTGCTGCACTGGTAGGAGTTGAACAAAGGTCAGGATCGCCTTCTCAGAAAGATACAAATAGTCGTGGTGCAAAAAAGTTCCCCGCTGAAAATTCAGACTCTGTGAACATCACCAATGTATTCCCATATTCTCCCAACACTTACTCAGTTTGCAGTAATCCTAAACAAACTTAAAAGAGTGAAGATGAGACAAGAAGATGACAGTTTACAAAAATTTACCAAGCACATCAACTACATTAGGTGATCAGCCTACAAGCAGTGCAGAGAAGATGGGCAAGCAGATAACATGAGCATTTACCAATATGAATCATGCCAACAGTGACTCATTCAACAGTTAACTTCACTTTTAAAGGCTATTCTTCAAAGATGGTTAGATATTTTCACATAATTTTCGTGGCAACAGCTTTGGAGCATTGACACATTTGCCCTTCCGAGGTGCAACACCTCACATTTACCTGGGTTAAACTCCATCTGCCATTTCTCTGCCCATATCCGCAACTGATTTATACTGCACTGTATTCTTTACCAGTCTTCTACACTACCCACAATTCCACCAATTTTAGAATCATTTGGAAATATACTAGCTCGCCCGTCTACACTTTCATCCAAAGTCAATGAGTTTCATGAGAATTTCTTATTCAGTTTACCAATAATCATCTTGCATCCATAAGCACTACTTTGTGCCAACTAACAAGTGGCAACATCACCTCCATCTCTATCCCATCAAACATTTTCCTAAATATTTAAAGACATTTAAATGTTTAACCACCGTATCGACCTGTGTAGCCACTTTCAATGAGCTATGAACTTGGTTCCAGAGACCTCTCTGCTCAGCCACACTGTTAAGGAGCTTGCCCTTAACAGTGTACTTACTGTCAAGTGTCAGATTACTTTTCAGAATCAGAATAAGGTTTAATGCCACTGGCATATATTGTGAAATTTTTTGTCTTTGCAGCAGCAGCACAATGCAATACATAATAATAGAAAAAAGTGAATTACAGTAAATATCTGTATATATATTTATTAAATTAAATTAGTGCAAAAATAGTACTTAAAAAGTAGTGAGATGGTGTTCATGGGTTCAATATGCATTCAGAAATCAGATGACAGAGGGGAAAAAGCTGTTTTGAATCATTGAATGTGTGCCTTCAGGCTGCTGTACCTCCTTCCTTTTGGTAGCAATAAGAACAAGGCTTGACCCGAGTAATGAGGTCCTTAATGAGGGCTGCCACCTTCTTGAGGCATTGCTGCTTGAAGAAAATATTTGTCTGTTCATCCTGGTCTGAAAGCTGTAATGTGCAAGAAGTGGTTCAAACATATTGTAGTGCTTTTCCGAATTTTACTTAAGTATTAAGTTGTTTGAATGTTTTGCTCTGCTAACAGTCATTGCTACTGCAATACAAACCATTAAGAACTTCTGCTAAATTCTTCTGAATCTGCTAGCACAAGGAGCAGATGATGATTATTGGATTTACAAATGTCTGAGAAAACTGACAAACTTAAATTATGATCAAAAAGACAGTGCAGATGTAAAAGACACAGTGACTGGTAAATATAATTAAAGGAGCTGAAAAAGCCAGTAAGTGCAACGAGCAGATAATAACTGCAAATTTCTGGTCAGAGTGGCTGGACGGTGGGAGGAGGTTTCTTCCATTCAATGGTTGGTGGAGTTTTGCACTGGACTTCTTAATTATCTTACAAACGTCTGTGTATGTTACAGGTATATTGTCATAAAGATCTATCTTGAGCAAATAAGTCCTAACTTTTGGACTCACAAAGGATATATGTGACGCTGAATAGGCTGCAAAAAATTACACACAGATGCAGGATTTCTCCATATCTAATTTTTTTAACCCAACATTCTTTAAAGCAGATGTCTAAATACAAGTGGCTGCAGCTCCATTGGGAAAATCCAAAGTTGTGTCAAGCCACATTACTCTTGCAGATCTCTTCTTGGATCATCTCTGATGCAGAGCTTTGGGACTTGCATTGGGAAAAGGATCCAATCTAATTGTACAGGGAAACCTTGTATTTTTGAGAATTAAGCACTGGGATAATTCAAGGGAAAGAGACACCTTGTATCTCAGGAAGGTGGTACAGGAGCCCGAGGACATACACTCAGTGTTTTAAGAACAGTTCCTTCTGTCCACCATCAGATTTCTAAATGAACCATGAACACTACGTCACTTTCTGCACTACTTATTTTTTATATTTCTTTACAAAACTTATTGTAATTTTTTTAAAGTATTGCACTGTACTGCTTCGGCAAAACATCAATCTTAAAGTAAGTACATGGTTACATATACTGTATGTACTTTGATAATAAATTTACTTTGAACTTTGACTGAATTAGCTCTCTTCAATGAGCTGAGTAGTGCCGGAGCATAAGCAGCCCCTCTACTCCCATTACTATCAAACCCCAGGCCCTCACCTAAACAATAACCCACTAATGCAATTTCTTTCACCTCAGGATGCACTTCACGATGCTCGTAAAAATCATTCACTGCCCTCAAATCGCATTCCCCACCCCCCCCCCCCCCCAACAAGCCTTGATAGTAGAAGGTCTCATTTAATTCAGAAACTCTTTCATATATATTATAAATACATTCTGACATGGTGTAATTTTTCCAGCATCCAAACACTGCTAAACTTGGATTACTATCTATAGCATCTAAAATAAACTTTCAAAGTTTCAACAACATGGTCCAGAGGCTAGAGGAGTAGTGTGCTTGGTGGCAAAGAAAAATTCCTCCACAGTAGACACACATAGCCTGGAAGCTTTTATGTTGGGTAGGAGCATCATCGTAAACCAAATCATTAAACGCCACATTCCTCACTGCCATGTACATTAACACGAAATCACGTAATACACTTGCCTGGACTTCGTCTGTGAGCACAGACTGAGAGTGTGAAGTTGTGAACCAGTTTATTCAAAATGCAATTAAGCATCTCGATGTACTGCGTAGAAGTAATCCATTTCATGCACAAAAACATAAAGGGTTGCAATTAATTAGATAAAAGCTTACAGAAAAATTTTGCATAGCGATGTCAGTTGTTTCCTAAACCCACATTAGTTACCTATGCAAAAAGGGATGAGTATGAACTGTCAGAAAGGTTCACGTCACACAATTGGATCACACCCACATATTTAACTGCTCTGACGTTATGAAGAGTAAAACAAGATCTCTTAATTGTTGGGTGGACCAGTTTGTGTGTAAAGGAGATTGACATCAACGTACACAATGTCTCCGAAAGTTCATTCAGTTGCCACCATTAGATGAATAAGACATTTCCTCAGAAGATAAGGGTTTTCCCAAGATCAATGTTATTGGGATATTTGAAACTAATACTATACCCACTCCACCTGGAGTACAGTATCAGCTGTTTATTTGAAACCTAATCATGTGATTTGTTCTCTTCAATTTGTCAATACAACACGAATCAAACCTTATGAGGTCTACCTGACTTTACTGGATCAAAGGACACAACCAAAATGCATTGATTGCAATGCTTCCACAGTATACCATACTGCAAACAACCTCTGAACATCAATAGAATTGCTTCAGAATGCAATCTAACAAAACCATACTTATCTTAAGGAAAATTCCTGTAGAAGTAAATTCCTTGTATGTGCATAGGTACTTGGCGATTAAAGTCTGATTCTGATTCTGATTCTGAATAGGCGTGTCTCTGATTCTCAATGCTTTTCATTGGGTGATAGTATCAAAACAAATTTCAAGGATTACTTTCAGTCACTGTTATCTTGGAGTTTACTAGGAAACAAGGTGGGCTTGAAGAGCAAGGATATTGTTAATTTGCCCCAATCAGGATCTTATTATGTGCAACTTCGGCAATAAAAGACTGCGATGCAAGTGCCACTCGCACAGTGTGCGAAGCAGTCAGGCCAACATTCCTGCAAAGAGGCTTGAGGGGAAAGAAGAGTGATGTATGCTTTTGAGGATCCATTGGGTTATGTGCAGAGTGAAAGAAGGCTTTTCTAGAGGCACCACAAAAATCTTGCCTTCCCTGGTGCTCTGGGCCTTATTAGTTTCCCTATTCGCTCCATGGATGGGCTACAGATGTATTGTCCCCATCAAATCAGTGTGCTCATTTAATCCAGACAGGGTAGAGAGCACATTTAACTGTGTAACAGAGCTTGGACTTCAGCAAATACATCCATATATCAAAAGGCTGATGAGCACCACAAGTTACAAAGTCAACACCAGCTTACTCAAACTTTGGAATGAATGTCTAGTCCCCCTCCCAAAACAGCCATATAGCTGACAGAGAACAAATAACTGACAAGATTAAGTTGTACGGTTATTAAAATCTGTCACACACGTGGGCCCCATTAGTCTTTTATGCATAATGCTCAAAATACATTAAGCAGGGAATTTATTCAAGAGTACTGGACAGGCATTAAGAAGGTATCCTATCAAAACCTTTGCATATTTTGTTGATGATGTTGCAAGCAAAAATCAACTACAATTTATGTATTTTGTATAGAATTTTGACCAATCAACTGTATTGACATCTGTCTTAAACTTTACAACCTCTGGTTCTTATTTAAGTCTTCCCAAATTACCCTAATTTGAAAAAAATCCAATCTCAATTTCTTTTAGAACTGCTTTTTTCAGAAATACAGTACTTAATTGGCTGTAGAGCTGTTAATGCTACGAACAGTGTTATACAAATGGAAGTCTCATTATATAAAGCAACATTACATAGATTTTTTTCCTCCTTTTAAAATAAAGAGCTCATTTACTTTCTCCTCATGCATTAAAAACTTAATTAAAAATCTACTACGAAATACATTTGCTTTATCTTAATGACTCAAAAGAAAGCTGACTGCATATTGATACATGTATTATACTTTTCAAGCACAGCGTGTTGCTCTTTGGGCAAAATACTTCAGTGCAAACCTCTTGATAAATTATTTTAATTTTGCACCTTAAATTGTCTAGTTTCTTCCCATAAATATAGAAAAACTCCAATTTAGGTAGATCCTATGAATTCACATAAGACTATGTCAATGTGTTGATCATTTTGGTTGAATAAACCTTTATAACATGCTTTTCCTTCCTAATGGAAATCTAGGAATTATATCATGAGGTAATGAACAACCCGTGCACCAATCTTATGACCCTAAAATATTGAGGAGTTTTGTGCAGCTTCATAAGCACCATGGATAGATTTTATTTTCATGTTTTCGTATGTTTATTGGCAAAACAGCAAGACAAAAAGCAGAGGAATTTTTGATGGTTGTAAATGCTTTACCAGTCTAAAGAGCCTCAAGGCAACATCAGTGAAGACAATTACCAGCAGCTGTTTCAAAAACAGAATGCATATGATCATTTTCCATACAATAGCTGCTGTATCCCTCCTTTGGTACCAGCTGCTAAATTTACTTTAAAAAACACCACATTCATACTGTATATTCAGATTTTCAAAATTGCATCAGCTTTGGAAAAGCAAACAAAAGTACTTTCGCAGTAGAATTCCTCTCTTAATCAGACAAACCACAACACTGGGCCAACTGTTAATCGGGGCAGCCACTTATTTGGGACAACTCTTAAAGGACAGAAACTCATCGAGAAAGTTACCGGACTCCCGTTGTTTATTTGGGTCAAAATGCCGTTAACTGGGGCAAAACTTTGGCCAAAGGAGGTTCTAACTAGCATCCATCACGCGCACTTTGTGGCCATTAAGACACTGCACCATGCTTAGAGCGAAGATTTTAAAAACGTCAGTTGTGTGTGTTTATGTTCAAAAAGCAGTGATTTTTGTCACTGATACTTGGCGAGAAATAAGCAGTAAGACAATTCTGAACTGTTTTACTCACTGCAGTTTCAAGCATTCAGGTTTGGAGATGCCAGAAACAGCAGGGAGTTAAAAGGAAACAATTTCACTACATCAAGCTAGAAATTACGAAGATTTTGAAGTATTCACTGTCATCGTGATTGCTACAGCAAAGATTTGGAGGGTGCAATCATCAATAGTATTGTATGAAGACAGTCCATTATCTGCACTAGGCGTCTGCAGTGATTTTGTTCATTGTGTACATTGGATAAATTCCTCCATCGATAAATATTAGGAACTAATACACGGTTTTAAAGTACTGTAGTACGACTGGTAGTGTTCTAATTTGTTCTATATTTCATTTTAAATACTTAATTTGTTATTCAGTTTTCCATGAAACTCCAGCTAATTGGGCCAAAATCTACTGGTCCTGATGTGCCCCAATTAACCAGAAGCCACTGTACATCTTAATGTGTATTTCTATACCTTATATCAGAGCACAAGTATCACAAAAAAAGATGTGATTGCTGGAAATGGCTTCTTTTGTTCAAAGAGGGCAAATACCCAATATCCCAGAAACACATTTATTCTACCAAATTACAGAAACATTTTTTACCAACAAAATAAAAAAATTAAAACACTCAAAAGGCATCAACAGCAATTATTTACCAACAGGTCATTGGGATGTAGATAAAGAATCACAGCCAAAAACCTGATTAAAAACCTTATCCAAATGCAATGCCCAGATCTCAGTTCCTTCAACATTCTGAATTTCCTTCACAAATATTTCAGAGTTCATCCAAAGAGCAAAAACAAAATACCAGAAGCTAGGAGACATTTTCTCATCTAGCTGAACTATTTCCAAAAAATTTTAAACAACATTCTGTTTCTAGCACTTTCCATACAAATACAGAAGGTGAATACAGTGGATTCCAGTTAATTGGGCTATCGATTAATCAGGGCAGCCACTTACTTTTAAAGGACAAAAACTAATCGAAAAATAGCCATGATTCCTTTTGTATAATTGGGAAATTTTTCTGCTTAAATGGGGCAGGAGACTGTTACCAAACAGTTTCTAACTAGCATCAGTTGTGTGCATTTGTGTGGCTGTTAGACACTACACCGTGCTTGGAGAGAACAGTTTTTAAATAGCATTAGTTCCGTCTGTTTGTGTTCAAAGAGCAGTGATTTTTGTCACTGACAGTTGGTGAGAAATAAACAGTAAGACAATTCTGAACTGTTTTGCTCACCACGGTTTCAGCATTCAGGCTTGGAGATGCCAGAAATTCCCAGAAGACAAAATGAAACAATTTTACTACTTTGACAAGTTAGGAACTACAAAGAATTTGAAGGTATCACCAATCATCATGAATGTTACAATGAAAAAGAATTATTTGGAGGATGCAATTGTCAAAAGCAGCCTATTATCTGCACTAGGTGGCTGTGATAATTTTGTTCATTTACATGCAATCAACAGAACCTGGCTGAGTATGCTGGAGGAATTTCTTCGTCACTATTAAGAACTAACACATAGTTTTATACTACTGGTACCTGTAGTGTTCTAATTTGTTCTGTATATCACATAAGTACATAATTTGACACAGGTAAATGGTAAGTTTATCTTTTTTTTAAAATATCTTAACTATTTCCAAGAAGCTTTGGCTAATTGAGTCGGCTGTTTTATTGGGCCAAATGGCACTGGCCCCAATATGTCCCAATTAACCAGAATCTGCTGTATTACATTTCCAGTGATTATTATAAGGAATAAGCAATAGTGACTCTCCATAATTAAGCATGTAGCAAAAAACTTTCTTTATATACATAGAATCCAACAATTGAACATATTTTAAATTAAAGTGACATAATTTGACATTTAAACTTCTATTTTCTTTTAACAAAGATTTGCAACAGTTTAACTGATGAATGAGATTCTCAATGTCTAATCTGGAAAATTTATTTCAATGTCACTGGATGATTTCCAAGTCATGTTGAAAAGTTTCCACGTACTATCTAGTGTCCAATATTGTTCAGATTGGACTACAAGGAGTTTACGCAAGTTAACCTTTTCAGCATTTGTGTTATCATGTCATAACACAATTAATTTTCAATCTTCTGGGAACAGTTCAGGGATAAGATACAATTTTATACCCAATGACAGCATCAGCAAAGGGTTGAAGACCACTCTTTACATTCTATTGCAGTACTAGAGATTCCCCCATATATGTGTTCTCACCACAAATATCTTGGCCACGCTCCAAAATGGCTGGGCATCGAGCACAAATAATGCTATGAACGAGTTGCAAACAGTGCAACGTCATGAGCCCTTTATTCCCTGCTCTTTATTCCCCTCATCCACTACTTTTGGCTTTTGTATCCTGGTCTTTACTTGTCCTTATCCTCAACCGAAGATCTACTTTCTCCCTTCCTGACATATAAACCTACTTTAGCACCCCATAAAAACATCAAACATAGGAGAAGAATTAAGTCATTCAGCCCATCAAGTCTGCTCCACTTTAAATATACCCAATTACCTGTTCTCTGCAGCTGCCTGTGACAATGAATTCCACAGATTCACCACCCTCTGGCTAAAGAAATTCATCGTTTTTCTGTTACATTCTCAGGCATCTTTCTACTCTGAAGCTGTGCCCTCTGGTCAATGACTCACCTTCTCCCTGTACACACTATCTGGATCTTTCAAATTCAGTACGTTACCCCCCACCACCATTTTTCTAAATCCCAGTGAGGACAGGCCCATCTCTCTTTTCCCAATTACAATAATTTATTGTTATGCTTCTAGTTCTGTCATGCAGATCAACACCACGTACTTCAAAATAACATTTATTATCAACCAAGTGCGATGCCACAAGCCAATTTTTAAAGCACAAAATCTTAAAAAGCACATGAACTCCTTGTCAAATTCATTCATCTCAAACAGATGCATGCATGCTAATGAATGGAAGCTATTTCAATAAACTACATATGGTGCAGCTCCTTGCACTGTAACACTTCAGTTTTACACGAACAAAATCCTAAAAATAGAAAATACTGATGCTCCAAACAATAGTTCCCTTCTCAAACGGCTGTGAGCTTTACTTTCCATTACAAATAAAGGAATATCAGAGGCTCTGCTCTACCCAAACGCTAAAAATAGAAATACCACTATCCCATATAAAATTTTCCTTCTCAAATTGCAGCAAAGTTTTCTCTACATACACAAACATCCAAATAAAATCGCAATTTTAAAATAACAACCAACTTGCAGTAAAGTGCACTGCCCGCTAATCCCTCTAACTTGAGGAAATTCCATCAGTTTGGCTTTTGAGTTGTATAAAATTAGTTTGATGGTGGGGAATGGCAGGGACAAAAGAATGGAAATAAAAACATATCTTAAGGTAACTATGTGAACTGAACAATTTATTTTCAATACTGAAAATGTCATGACAATTTGAACTAACAATCACTTGCACTGCACACTCTGGGGAAAAAATAATCTTTTTCAGGTATTGCCAAATAACACTAAAGGTAAAACTGAAGATACATGCCTCCAACACTCTGATGATGGTTTAGGAAAATGAGTTGTGGTTGTGCTATATCTATCTTCAAGTCAGTCTTTTATTTTTAGCTTTTAAGTTTGGAAACTGGGCTAAAGAATGTAATTATCAAATAGCATTTACAGATCACTCAACTTCAAACTGTTAAATTCTTATTTCCTGTCATTAGAAATTACTAAAATTATTTTGTACTGATTTCTACAATGTAAAAACCAGGGTCTTTTCTGTTAGTGAATGACTTTAATTTAAATTAAAACCAATCCCCAGTGCAGTTTGTCAGTGGTCATGAGGGGACTGGAGCTAGTGGTAAGGGAATGGAATTGTTACAGGAAAGCTGCATGCATCACCATGGTCCCCCACCACCCAGGCCATGCTCTTTTCTCTGCTGCCATCTGGAAGACATAGCAGCCTCAGGACCCACACCAACAGGTTCACGAACAGATATTACCCTCAACCATCAAGCTTTTGAACCAGATGGGATAACTTCACTCAACTTCATTTGTCCCATCAACGAAATGTTCGCAGAACCTTTGGACTCACTTTCAAGGTCTCTCCATCTCATGTTCTCGATATTTATTGCTTATTTATTTTTTATTATTCTGTTATGGGCTTATTGAGAATGCCTGCAAGAAAAAGAATCTCAGGGTTGTATCTGGTGACATATATGTGCTTTGATA